>NC_090732.1:147056036-147133536 GCF_036898095.1 Palaemon carinicauda
TTATAATCTATTAGAAGCGTCCCTAGTTGGCTTTCTGCTAGACTGGGGTTTTGGACCCGCTCATACTCTGGTTTCTTGTGCGCAAAATCACCATCTTTGTTATCTAATGGGGGCAGGTGTTTGAGGGAGCCTATAGTTCTACCTGCTGAGTTATCAAAAGCCATTTCCTGACCCTTCCTGGTCTTAGCTTAGGTGAAGAAAGGCTGTTCCATGTCTCTACCATTCATGATCAACCTTTAAAACTTTATAACATTAATGGTGCATGTGGTGTTGTAGTTGGTGACTTTATACACACACACACACACACACACACACACACACACACACATATATATATATATATATATATATATATATATATATATATATATATATATACTGTATATATATATTGTTTATATATAAACACATATCTATCTATCTATATATATATATATATATATATATATATATATATATATATATATATATATATATATATATATACATACATACATACATATAGTACGCTTTTAAGATAAAATAGATGTTTACGTTATGGCCAAACTTAATACCTTCATCAATCCGCCACGAGTAGAGACGTAAATTATTTTGCAGTCTTAGTAAAAATAGATTATTTTGAGGTATAAATTGTATGGGGAAGACTTGGAATTCTTGGCAATATTTAGCTAGATAATGTATTGATTTTCCTATTTTCCCATGAAAATATATAAACATTTGTTAACTTCAACTGATAACATTGGAATTTGTTTCACGTCCCACGCTATTTCGCAAATTAATGCAGCAGTAGTTTGGAGAGAGAGAGAGAGAGAGAGAGAGAGAGAGAGAGAGAGAGAGAGAGAGAGAGAAGAGAGAGAGAATCATTACTGTGACCAACGAAGAAATCCTTAACTGGCGATAATGTCACTATGCGACGAATAAATAATTTCTCTTTTCCACTGATTAATAAAGGTCACAAATAATTGTTATGTCCTCTAAGATTCATTAGAATATAGCAAATTGATTAATTTCCTTCTATTAACTATCTTCCCCACCTCTCTCTCTCTCTCTCTCTCTCTCTCTCTCTCTCTCTCTCTCTCTCTCTCTCTCTCTCTCTCTCACACACACACACACAAAGATATTAAAGCTTTCCCTTGTTTTATTTGACCTATAGCTTTTTATCTTTCTTCCTCTTAGAAGCAGTTGTCTTATTCTTTAAAATAAAAGTCTATGTTCTTTCCTGAAATAGAAAGGTTAGAAAACCTTAGAGGACATTAAACAGGTCACAAACATAAGAAGAAGCAATAAAAGTTTGATGTACAAATATATAAGGAGTAAAATTGGACGAAAATTCAACATAAAGTTAAGTTATCAGCTTCGAAATCCGAAAAACAGACAATCGCTCCTTAAAGCTCTTATCTTCAGGAAAATTAGTGAAAATGGATGATTGGTCATGTTCGGTATAGGAAAATTTTCCAAGATAAATGAACAAATTAACAGCAGTGGTGGTTTAAAATAGTGGAAAACATCTAAATGTTTCTTTCTCAGTTTCCCAATCCCTCTTACATTGATGACATTTTATGGCTGCTTTCTCTAACATAAATCTGTCTTTCTCTCTTTTAAATAGTAGTAGAATAGGTAGGAAATAAACAAAATAACTTATTTCATGGAGTAAAAATGTTCATTAATTGAAAAGGTTATAATCAACTTCTTAATTTCATTTATAACAGGTTGATTAAGAAATAGTAATTCTACTGTCATGAAAATTACATTATTTATTTTCACTGGAACATGTAATCACAAATCTTTCTTTTTTTGGACCTTCAAGGTATATCCGAGTTTTTAAGCTTTGTGATCCTTGAATTTCAGTGGGCTACTGACTGTCTCTCGCATTCTTCTCTGAGTCTTCACCCAGTTAGGTTGTGCTGTCTAATGTCCTCGTTGGATGGTATAATTGTTCTAGTGCTGTAGAAATCAAGTGTTTGGCCGAACATGAGAGGTAATGTGCATAAGACTAATAAGGGTTTTTGGTAGAAAGAATTTATCATAAACGTTCCTATCTTTATTTGTATAATCTTACTTAATAATACAACTTTTCCCGGAAACAACTTTGTTTTTGATAAGATAAAGTTAAATGGTTGATATTTCCTTAATAACTGAAGCCGATATAAGCCTGCGATGTCAACATGGAAAGTCCCAAATCAATTTCAAAATCAATCAATAATATCCAGCTAGTAACGTCAGTCTCGAAGTTTTCCAAAGACAGACTGTAAAGGGAAAACCGGAAAGCCACCAATCAAAACCCTGTGCGCGCCCAGTGCCTGATCATTAATTTCCTTTACAAAAAATAGCTAATTGATTTCCTATTTCGGAAAGTTCAAATATTACTTTAACTTCGTATGGGGAGTTCTGAGACTTCGGTTGATTTGGACTATGGTTCTGAAGCCCACTCAGATCTATGTGGGTATGTGCTTTAGCAGGGATCAAAAAATAAATCAATGGACTAACCAACATAATCATTCAAGACCTCTAGATAAGCTATGGTAATTCTATACAATAGTGTTTTATATAAAGCTGCCCTTTTTTTTCGTTTTTTAGAGGAGGAACAGTATTTTCATCCTATTTGTTAACCATTGCCAATCTTGGGGGACCCCCAATGGGAATCTAGAAAACTCATAGCGAAACTGGAATTCGCTATGAGAAATGGACGAGTGCTGGCTAGTTTGGTATTTTTCTCTATACTGTATGTTTAATAGGGGCTGGGGCATAATAACTTGGGAATCGGTCTATTCGAATTTGAAGTCTATCTCTCACTCTAAGTCCATTTTTTACATCTGGGAGACTGATGCCGAGTTACTGCGCATGATTTGCTTGGATTTAGCTTTGGCCAGCTTTTCTGTTTTTTTGTATGATGTAAACATTACCTGACTTTTTTAGCCAATTAGGATGTTCCAAATATTTATGGCCAAAGTTCCCTGATATTGTTTTACAACAGCCATTTTTTTCTCACCCTTCCCTTCAGTTTGAGTTAAACCACCATCACCTAAAGACGTCCCCAAGAGGAAACTTAAGGGAAGGACAATCTATTTTGAAATTTAGTGTAATATCATCTATGTTGGCAATTATTTAGGATGGAAACACTTTCCGTTTAGTGTATAGCTATTGTTAATCATGTGAAAGTAAAAAATAATCCCCAACTATTGAGACATGGGGATTGTGACTGCAACTCAACATTACCGCTTGCCAGTACATACGGAGCTTGCAGTTTTTATTTTTCCGCGAGCGAAGCGAGCGCACGGCAGAGCAAAAACCATTAGAAGGACGTAAAGTGAATCGAAGATAATTATGATACTTTAATTTTCAGCTACTTACATGAACCATATATTTTTCTAACTGGTTATCTTGTTTTATTTTGCATTTCTGACCATTATTATTGCTCCAAAGCATACTTTTTTGGGGGGCATTTCCAGACCCAAAAAGTCTGGGTTCCCACTGGGGTCTCCCATAATTGTCTTTATATAAGAGGGTCCAAAAACTCATGAACGGGTGGTTTGCCCCAATAATCATGGTCAGAAATGCATAAAACACAAGATAGTGAGTAGGAAAAATATATAGTTCATGTATTTGGCTAGAAATTGAAGTATCATATTTTTACAGAAACCGGGCATTTCCGGAAATGAAATCAAGGAACCGTTTTAACATACGATCAATGGCACGTGTAAAATTAGCAATAAACAAGGTCACCAGCTAACCTTAAAAGCCACCTAACCTAACCTACTATCCGTAACCTTACCTAGTACCCGTAACCTTACCTAGTATCCGTAACCTTACCTAACCGGGGAAGGCTTCACCCTCTGCGACCCACCATAATTGTCTTTATATAAGAGGGTCCAAAAACTCATGAACGGGTGGTTTGCCCCAATAACCATGGTCAGAAATGCATAAAACACAAGATAGTGAGTAGGAAAAATATATAGTTCATGTATTTGGCTAGAAATTGAAGTATCATATTTTTACAGAAACCGGGGTTTTTCCGTAAATGAAATCAAGGAACCGTTTTAACATACGATCAATGGCACGTGTAAAATTAGCAATAAACAAGGTCACCAGCTAACCTTAAAAGCCACCTAACCTAACCTAACCTACTATCCGTAACCTTACCTAGTACCCGTAACCTTACCTAGTATCCGTAACCTTACCTAACCGGGGAAGGCTTCACCCTCTGCGACCCCCGTTACACAGCCTTATTGAATATAAGACAGCCTAAAACTGTATGTGTACTTAGGTTGGAGGGTCAAGGTGAGCTGCACCTTTCCGACTCAATACCCAATGCACAATAACCAGAATGAATGAGCACCAATCATTTATAGTTTTTGAGAGATTCTCATTTGATTTTCAAGTTTATAACTAAATTTAACACCAATATAATTATATACAAGTAACAAATTAGGTTTTATGTCTAAAAGAGACTTTTCAAACACAGTTCCGTTACAGATAGATGCGTAAAAACTCCACCTTTGTCAATCTCTTCTTGTTTTTCAATACAACATGCCTCCTGTCACACCAAAATGCTTTTTTTCAATATTAATCTTACCCGATAATCATGTAGCTGTCAACTCTGTTGCCGACAGAAATCTACGGTCGGGATACGCCAGCGATCGCTATACAGGTGGGGGTGAACACCACAGCGCCATCTGTGGTCAGGTACTCCAGTACTTCTTGTCAACACCACCTCAATTTTTCCTCTGTCGTGCCTCCGGCTAGACCTACATGGATACGCTGTTGATTCTGGAGTTATTGCTCACGATTTGGTGATGTATTTGCTCTAGAGTTTAGCTTTCGCTATTCAGGAAGTTTTATCATTAGCTTAGCTAGCTTTTGGAATTAATTTGATTAATTATGGTGACGAAGAGAGTATGAACTCTCTTTCACTTTTAAATGGCCGACCCTTCCCTTAGACGGAAGTGTTGGTGTCGAAGAGAGTATAGACTCTCTTTCTTAATTTTGCTTAACAAAAGTTATAGATTTATTTTATATCTCTCCGCCTTTTATAGGCCTCTTCGATTAACTTCCTCTTATTATAAACTTATTAAAATTAATTTTTATATTTGTTTATATTCGACCTTTCCTAATAGTAGGCGGTCTTTTCTTGGAACCGAAGTTAATTACCATTGAGCCCGTCATTTCGTTTTTACCTGTTAACATATTATGCTATTTTAATGTTTTTGAAAGAATTTCTTTGATAGTCTCGTACTGTTTTCAAAGTTGAACTAACGTTTTGTTTTGTCTCTGCAGTTGTTGACGTTCAGAACGTTCAACTTGCGCTCTATCGTTACGATAGAGAGAGAGTTCACGGTGTCACGTTGCAGTAAGAGTAAACCGATTCTAGCGTTTTGTTCATTCTTTCTTAGCTTAAATGGTTTTAATTCTAATAAAGGAACTTTTTATTTGGGAAATCTTTCAGTTTTTTTCCTTTAACAATAATATGTTTTAACGATATATATAATTGGGCTCATCTCTCAGGTTCTAAGTCAAGAGAGAGAGAGAGAGAGAGAGAGAGATAGAGACGGAGGGAGAGAGAGGAGGATAAACGTTTCGTTCAAGCGGGTAACGTTGTTATCGTTTTTGCTCTTCTCCCTAGTCTCTTTAGGGGAAGAAGGTAAACGTTTCTAGAGTTTTATTCTTGTTCTCAAGCTTTATGCGGTGAGAGATTTTAAACGTAGTTTATTTGATCTAGTGTTTAGTCTCTTTTCCAGCCACTGAATTATTTATCTTTCATTATGTTTTTCTGTTACATTGTAATACTGTTTTCGCAATTACTAACTTTTAATGAAGGATAGAATTGCGTGTTTCAGGTACAAACCACTTAAAGTTTCGAGTTCAGTGAAATAAGTGCAAACAGAAAATCAAAAGTGATAAAGTGATAAGCGCAAAGTGTTACAGTGTTGCGTTCGAGGGTTCGTCTGTTCGTGCCAGTTGTTCGCCTAGTCTGGGACCTCTTACAAGCTCCCAAGCCCAGGGGAGAAGTAATGTCGAAGGACTTATGGGTTCATCAGGCCTTGATCGACGAACAGACGTTTCCCTCCGTGGTTTCGGGTGTATCTACACACGTTGCCGACGTGATCACCCCACCCACACAAAGACGAGAGAGCCCTTTTATTCCTCGTCTGCGGAAGAGGTTTCTCGCAGAAACCATGGACCAAATCTTGCAGCTTTTAAGTGCAAGTCGGTCCCTTCCGCGCAAGTCCAACTCCTAGGTGGTGCCATTAGCACTGGGTCAGTTCGGACTTGCTGCAGTACGACAACTGCACACCTCCCAGAGAGGCAAGGTGGTATCGCAACAGGCAGTAACTCCGTCTGTTGCCGCACCAGCTGTTTTAGACCCTCAGTCTCAACGGACAGTAGCTCCGTTTGTTGTTGTCTTTCTTAAACTCTAGTGGTCTATGCTGCAGACAATGCAGTCTCAGCTTGCGGTGTTGATGCAGGAGTTTCAGGCAGAGAAGGTTAGCACACCTCCTCCTGCGAGCGCTCCTCCACCTCTGCGCAGTCCACCCTGCCAGACGTATGATGTTGAGGTTCCTCAACCTGCCTCCATGCGTGAGCTGCCGCTTTGGGAGTTGCCAGATACCAGCGCTGTGCAGCAACCTCCACTTTCCTTGAGGCAGGAGCCTCTTGCTATGCGGCAACCTCCTCAACACTTGAGGCAGGAGCCTTATGCTTTGCAGCAACCTCCTCTACCCTTGAGGCAGGAGCCTCATGCGTTGCGACAACCTCCTCCATCCTCGAGGCAGCAACCTCTTGCGTTGCGGCAACCTCCACCATCCTTGAGGCAGCAACCTCAACTCTTGCGGCAGCCACCTCAACTCTTGAGGCGAGAACCTCAACTCTCGAGGCAAGCACCTCAACTCTTGAGGCAAGAACCTCAACTCTTGCGGCAGCCACCTCAACTCTTGAGGCAAGAGCCTCAACTCTTGAGGCAAGAGCCTCAACTCTTGAGGCAAGAACCTCAACTCTTGAGGCAAGAGCCTCAACTCTTGAGGCTAGAACCTCAACTCTTGAGGCAAGAACCTCAACTCTTGAGGCAAGAACCTCAACTCTTGAGGCAAGAACCTCAACTCTTGAGGCAGGAACCTCATGCTATGAGGCAGCCGCCTCAACGCATGCAGCAACCGCATTCTTCACAGCATGAGCCTCTCTCTGCGCAGCTACCTCCTCAACCCTTGAGGCAGACGCAACTCTTGAGGCAGGAACCTCACAGGAGCCTCATGCTATGCGGCATCCTCCTCAAACCATGAGGCAGGAGCCTCATGCTATGCGGCATCCTCCTCAACCCATGAGGCAGGAGCCTCATACTATGCGGCATCCTCCTCAACCCATGAGGCAGGAGTCTCATGCTATGAGGAGCCTCATGCTATGCGGCATCCTCCTCAAACCATGAGGCAGGAGCCTCATGCTATGCGGCAACCGCCTCAACCCATGAGGCAGGAGCCTCATACTATGCGGCATCCTCCTCAACGCATGCGGCATGAGCCTCATACTATGCGGCATCCTCCTCAACGCATGCGGCATGAGCCTCATCCCTTGCAGCATGAGCCTCATCCCATGCAGCATGAGCCTCATCCCTTGCAGCATGAGCCTCATCCCATGCAGCATGAGCCTCATACCATGCAGCATGAGCCTCTTCCCATGCAACATGCTCTGCTTACCTTACAGCATGCTCTACATACAGCATGCTCTGCATACAGCATGCTCTACATACAGCATGCTCTGCATACAGCATGCTCTGCATACCTTACCGCATGCTCCTCAGTCACACATCTTTGGTTGTTGCCAACTCACTAGACTGTCAAGCAGTTTCATAACGTTGCCTTCTAGTCTGCTGCTTTTGCACCAGTGAAACCCTCACTGAGAGAACTTAGCTTTTCTCGGATATGGTTCCTGTAGATGAGAAAGTACTATTCTCCCTCCTTCTGATATTCCCTTGAGGACTCTGTCATTTGGAGAGGAGCCTTTAGCTGCTTAGCCTCCTATGGACTTTTATTTAAGCATAACATGCTTCCAGGGAGGGTAATGGTTCCACTTCAGTCGCTAACCCCGTCTGTTACCACACCTGCTCCCATAGACCTTGAGCTTTGTTGCAAGACATGCAGTCCAAGCTTAGTCCTTGTTAGAGGATTTTTTGTTTACGGAGTCAGTGTGTCACTGGGAAGACGTTCAACAACCAGCAGAAGTGACTTGTTGTGACGCAGTGCGGCAACCTCAGCAACCCGATAAGGAGTTGTCTGTACGACCCAGACAGTCTAGACAGCTTCGGGTTGTCGCGGTACTTCCTCGCTTCCCCATGGTTGACAGTTCACAGACTGTGCAGCAGTACCATGATCTTGTGTCCGGCTCCGTCAGACGACTAGCTTTTAAGAGCTCCCACAAGTCGTCGCTGTCTGGAGATTCTCAGATGGACTATGGATCTGACCAAGGAACTGGGCCTCCTGGTCAATTTTGAGGAGTCCCAGCTCGTCCCATCCCAGACCATTGTCTACCTGGGTATGGATCTTCAGAGTCGAGCTTTTCGGGCTTTTCCGTCGGCCCCAAGGATCTATTAAGCCCTAGATTGCATCCAGAGCATGCTGAGAAGGAACCGATGCTCAGTCAGGTAGTGGATGAGTCTAACAGGGACACTTTCATCACTGGCCCTGTTCATCGAGTTAGGGAGACGCCACCTCCGTCCCCTTCAGTATCATCTAGCGGCTCACTGGATAAAGGACATGACGCTAGAGACGATCTCAGTTCCTGTTTCCGAAGAGAGGAGGTCTACTCTCACGTGGTGAAAGAACAGCTTTCTTCTCAAGGAAGTCTACCTTTGGCTGTTCAGAAACCCGACCGCCGTCTCTTCTCTGACGCTTCAGACACGGGCTGGGGTGCGACTTTGGACGGACAGTAATGCTCGGGAACATGGAATCAGGAGCTAAGGACACTTCACATCTATTGCAAGGAGCTGTTGGCGGTTCATCTGGCCTTGATAAACTTCAAGTCCCTCCAGCTTAACAAGGTGGTGGAGGTGGACTCTGACAACACCACAGCCTTGGCTTACATCTCCAAGCAGGGAGGGACTCATTCGTGGAAGTTGTTCTAGATCGCAAGGGACCTCCTCATCTGGTTAAAAGATCGAAAGCTCACGCTGGTAACGAGGTTCATTCAGGGCGATATGAATGTCATGGCAGATCGCCTTAGCCGGAAGGGTCAGGTCATCCCCACAGAGTGGACCCTTCACAAGAATGTTTGCAGCAGACTTTGGGCCCTGTGGGGTCAGCCAACCATAGATCTGTTCGCTACCTCGATAACCTAGAGGCTCCCGTTGTATTGTTCTCCGATTCCAGACCCAGCAGCAGTTCACGCGGATGCTTTTCTGCTGGATTGGTCCCATCTCGACCTGTATGCATTCCCGCCGTTCAAGATTGTCAACAGGGTACTTCAGAAGTTCACCTCTCGCAAAGGGACACGGCTGACGTTGGTTGCTCCGCTCTGGCCCGCGAGAGAATGGTTCATAGAGGTACTGCAATGGCTGGTCGACATTCCCAGGACTCTTCCTCTAGGAGTGGACCTTCTACGTCTACCTCACGTAAAGAAGGTACATCCAAACCTCCACGCTCTTCGTCTGACTGCCTTCAGACTTTCGAAAGACTCTCAAGAGCTAGGGGCTTTTCGAAGGAGGCAGCCAGAGCGATTGCCAGAGCAAGGAGGACATCCACTCTCAGAGTCTTTCAGTCTAAAGGGGAAGTCTTCCGAAGCTGGTACAAGGCCAATGCAGTTTCCTCATCCAGTACCACTGTAACCCAGATTGCTGACTTCCTGTTACATCTAAGGAACGTAAGATCCCTTTCAGCTCCTACGATTAAGGGTTACAGAAGTATGTTGGCAGCGGTTTTCCGCCTCAGAGGCTTGGATCTTTCCACCAACAAAGATCTACAGGACCTCCTTAGGTCTTTTGAGACCTCAAAGGAACGTCGGTTGTCCACTCCAGGCTGGAATCTAGACGTGGTCCTAAGGTTCCTTATGTCATCGAGATTTGAACCTCTCCAATCAGCCTCTTTTAAGGACCTCACATTAAAAACTCTTTTCCTCGTGTGCTTGACAACAGCTAAAAGAGTAAGTGAGATCCACACCTTCAGCAGGAACATAGTTTTCACATCTGAAACTGCTACATGTTCCTTGCAGCTCGGTTTTTTGCTAAAACGAGCTTCCTTCACGTCCTTGGCCTAAGTCGTTCGAGATCCCAAGCCTGTCCAACTTGGTGGGGGACGAACTGGAGAGAGTACTTTGCCCAGTTAGAGCTCTTAGGTACTATCTAAAAAGGTCATAACCTTTACGAGGACAATCAGAAGCCTTATGGTGTGCTATCAAGAAGCCTTCTCTTCCAAGGTCTAAGAACTCAGTTTCTTACCTATTCAGGCTCCTGATTAGGGAAGCACATTCTCATCTGAAGGAAGAAGACCTTGCTTTGCTGAAGGTAAGGACACATGAAGTGAGAGCTGTGGCTACTTCAGTGGCCCTCAAACAGATCCGTTCTCTGCAGAGTGTTATGGATGCAACCTATTGGAGAAGCAAGTCAGTGTTCGCATCATTCTATCTCAAAGATGTCCAGTCTCTTTACGAGAACTGCTACACCCTGGGACCATTCGTAGCAACGAATGCAGTAGTAGGCGGGGGCTCAGCCACTACATTCCCATAATCCCATAACCTTTTTAACCTTTCTCTTGAATACTTTTTATGGGTTGTACGGTCGGCTAAGAAGCCTTCCACATCCTTGTTGATTTGGCGGGTGGTCAATTCTTTCTTGAGAAGCGCCGAGGTTAAAGGTTGTGATGAGGTCCTTTAGTATGGGTTGCAGCCCTTTATACTTCAGCACCTAAGAGTCGTTCAGCATCCTAAGAGGACCGCTACGCTCAGTAAGGAAGACGTACTTAATAAAGGCGGAGTAATGGTTCAAGTCGTCTTCCTTACCAGGTACTTATTTATTTTGTTATTTTTGAATAACTAATAAAATAAAATACGGGATACTTAGCTTCTTTGTTAACATGTATGCTGGTCTCCACCCACCACCCTGGGTGTGAATCAGCTACATGATTATCGGCTAAGATTAATATTGAAAAATATTATTTTCATTAGTAAAATAAATTTTTGAATATACTTACCCGATAATCATGATTTAATTGACCCACCCTTCCTCCCCATAGAGAACCAGTGGACCGAGGAAAAAATTGAGGTGGTGTTGACAAGAAGTACTGGAGTACCTGACCACAGATGGCGCTGTGGTGTTCACCCCCACCTGTATAGCGATCGCTGGCGTATCCCGACCGTAGATTTCTGTCGGCAACAGAGTTGACAGCTACATGATTATCGGGTAAGTATATTCAAAAATTTATTTTACTAATGAAAATAACATTTTGTTAATATCAAGGTGTAGCAAATAGTGCCACTTTCACTTTTAAGAACACCGTGATCTTGGCAGTATTTTACTATTCTTTTGATGTTACCACAATAATGCAAAACAAAATATTTGTATTTCAAATAACAATTGAGACAAGAACTTTGGGAGTAAATCCACATTAGTTTATGTCAAAGTGGATGGTAAATGAGAAACTGTACTAGAAGTTGAGGGTTCAGACACCTCCATGGCTCTCAAAAGACTGAAAAATTAGTGGTGGAAATTATGTGAAAAGTGTCGAAAAGTGTTAGTTAACTAGAAAAACTCACCTGATTGGGTGCTCAGGTCACGTGATTCTAGTTTTGTTAAAATGCTAGTCCCAAGGAAAATGTGGATAATCATCATTGGTTAAAACCTACGACGTTTGGGTGACATCTTACAACGTAAATTGGTTGGTTGATTGATTTGAGGTTTTCTGACATCCTGACATCTAAGGTCATTGATGCCGATATCGTTTATTGCAAATAAAAAAAAAATCAAAGAATTTTCAGTTAAACCGTAAAAGCAAAGATTTCACTTTAAAATTTAGATATATTTCAAATGACCTGCGTCTGAAATAAAGCTAAAAATACCACTAGCATGGTAGGACATATCATGTCCAAAAATCTTTGCAAGGATGAACCTGCTATCCTCACCTCAAGCCTCAAACATATATTTGTTCCTTAACCGAAATACAAACCACGCTATTTACATTGGGTTTACCTTTCGGCGTAGCTGAAATGGCGAGCCTTTAGAATTTAATGAGGGTGTATTACCCCCGCGCTAGTTAGGAGGGGGGTAGGGGAGTGGTAGCTAGCTACCCCTCCCCCCCTCACACACCGGTGAACTGCTTCACTTCTCTTTTGGCTCGGACAATGGACAGACGTCTCTGTCTTTGTCCTCGCTTGGCAGCCATTGTTTGTTTTGTCTTTACTTGATCACTTACTTTTCTTTTACTCAATATATATGTAAAAAAATTTTCGTGTTTATGTATATATTTGAGTATAGAAATCAGTAAGTTTCCTTTTCAGAGTTTGTGCTTGTGTGTGTAGTGTACGATATCTCCGTGGAGCCCTCGGCAGTTAGGCTACCATGGTGTAATTTCATGGGTCGCGATCGAGTTTGACTACGGTCTTTCTCTCTCTCTCTCTTTGAGGTCGTTCACCCTTTTACTACGTCTGAGTAGCTTCCTTCCCCGTGTGGGTGGGGTTGCTACGCCGTACGTTTTGTCTCAATTAGTTTATGAATCTAATTGTATTTGTTGTTTTTTCTGCTTTTGTAGAACGATTCCTTTCGGGGTTTTCATTCTTTCTTTAGTGTTCATTCATTTTTAAATTACTGTACATAGTTACATAATTATAATTGTTATAATTCTGTGTTGGTTACAGCTCTCCTAATGTGAGTGTAAGGGATTGTGAGGGCACGTGCCTGTTGTGTAATTCTTGTTTTCCTTTCCCTTGGGATTCCTTTTCGGAGCCTTCCCGGAGGAATGAATGTTAACTAATGATTTTTGTTTCTATTTTTCACAGTTACCGATCTAGTTCGTTTCTGTAATGTGACAACGGAGTAAGCTGTCTTGTTGAGGCCTGGGGATTTGGCTGTTGCTGCCTCCCCTATAGACCTTCATCAAGGGCGTGTCTCCTTCTCCTGGAAGTACTCCCGTGACGATTGACGGCTCTCCAGTTCATTTTAGAACACTCGGGAGGCTCGCCTCCTTGGGTGGGTAACTTTCCTTCCGAGGTAAGTTTTCCTGTCCAGGCTTGAGTTTTTCCTCTTTGGGGGATTCTTCTCTTCCCTTTTTTTTTTTTTTTCGTGCGACTATGCTCTTGGTGCTGAGCGGTCGCACTTGCAGTTACGCTCAAGGGGCTGGGCAACTGCAGGTGCCCCTCTTCGGAGGATTGCTCTTTTTAGGGCACTGACTGACCCGTCTCTTCTACGAAGTGTTTCTCTTTCGTTCGCGAGAGAGTACACTCATAGAGACTCCTCTTCGGAGGACTCTTCTGCTGTTGTTGCTGTTGGCCGCCTTCGCCATAAGGCTCACCGTCCGCTACGTCGTAAGGACCTCCCATCTCCCTATAAGGGTGCTAAGAGGCGCCTTTTTGAATCTCCGTATGCAGCCTGCAGCTCCTTCCTCTTTAGATCTCTCCGGGGATCGATCTCCAACGCCTTCTTGACCGTCCGCCCCTGGTGCAGATGGACAGCAGTCTGACCTCGTCTTCCGACGGACAACGGTCCCTTCGGGGCAAAGGGTGGCCTCCCACGGGGGTGCTTCCCTTGCGTGTCAGGATTCCCCTGCGCGTCCTTCTGCAGTGTTAGCGCACAGGCGCTCTCCTCAGTGTTAGCGCACAGGCGCTCTCCTCAGTGTTAGTGCACAGGCGCTCTCCTGCTCGTCAGCGTTCTCCTGATCGCCAGCGTTCTCCTGATCGCCAGCACTCTCCTGTTCGCCAGCGCTCTCCTGATGATCATCGCCCACTGTTGTTTTTCCTGTTGTGCGCCCTGCGCTCCATCAGTCTCCTGAGCGCTCTAGATCTCCTGCCCATCAGAGCGCACTTGCACTTCCAGTTCCTGATTCGCGCTCAGGATTCCACTCGTCGCCCTTCTGCTCGCCGGCGATCTCCAGCTCGCCAGCGACCACTGAAGCGTCAACGTTCGCCTGCTCGTCAGCGATCTCCAGCGCGTCAACGATCGCCATCGATTTTCCACGCGTTTCAGGTCCCCTGGACACCATCAGTAGCGATCTAGCGCTCGCCTGCTGTGGACGATCTCCGGTAGCTGAGTCTTGCCGTAGATCTTCCTCCTGCTTGCCAGCGCTTCTTCTATGCACCAGCGCACATCCGCGCGCCCTTTCCAGCCACGCACCAATGGGCGCCAACGGTTTTTCCTAACCGTCCAGGATCGCCTGATTGACAGCTCGCTTCAGCGCTCACCTTCCTGATGCACCTGCGCGCCTTCTGTTTAGCGCGATGTGCGTTAACCATCCCTAGTCTCTTACGCGTCAGTGATCGCCTACGCGCACGAGCGATTCTTCGCCTGCGCGCTAGCGTTTTGTTAACGTGCCACCGCTGGCCAACGCGCCATCGCTTGCCAATGCACCTTCACTCGCCTACGGGCCATCGCTCGCCAAGACTCGCCATCACTCGTCAACGCACCATCGCCCGCCTACGCGCCATCGGTCTCCTGACCGCCTGCACTCACCCGCACGCCCACGTGCCTGCGCGACCACACGCCCACGTGCCCACGCGACCGCACGCCTGCGTTCCTACGCGCATGCGTGCCCGCACATATGCGCTCCAATATTCGCCCGTGCGCAAACCAACGGTGTTCCGTCGCCCGGACCGAGGGTGTTCCGTCGCCCGGACCGAGGGTGTTCCGTCGCCCGGACCGAGGGTGTTCCGTCGCCCGGACCGAGGGTGTTCCGTCGCGGGGACCGAGGGTGTTCCGTCGCGGGGACCGAGGGTGTTCCGTCGCGGGGACCGAGGGTGTTCCGTCGCGGGGACCGAGGGTGTTCCGTCGCGGGGACCGAGGGTGTTCCGTCGCGGGGACCGAGGGTGTTCCGTCGCGGGGACCGAGGGTGTTCCGTCGCGCGGAACGAGGGTGTTCCGTCGCGCGAACGCCGGCTCGATTCCTGCAGTATCCATTGCTCGCCTACGGGTCATCGCTCGCCTATGAACTTAAGGATTCCGACCACCAGCTCTCGCTCCTCCTACCACGCTCGCTCTCCTTCTGCGCTCCTGCGTGCCCGCGCATGGGCGCTTCCATGTTCGGCCACGCGCAAACCATTGATTTACCATCGCGCGAGCGCCAGGGGGATTACGACTGCGATTCCCGTCGGGGTTTCGCAACATGGGCAGCCTGGCGAGTCTTCTAGAGCGTATTTCCAGAACACGGTCTTCACCTCGTAAACGCAGAGCATGGCACATGCAAGAGCAGGAAGAATCTTCAGGGAGGTCTGAGCAACATTCTTCTTTCCAGAACCTGGGTTAGCCCTTCCTCGTCATTCCCTGGAAGGGTCTTGCCAGGGAGCTTTCCGTTTGAGATTTCTCCGTCGGGCAAGGGATGACTGGTTTAGCCCTTCCTCTTCTCCATCTCGTGGAAGGGGCTTACCAGGTCCTTTCCCTCCTCGGTTGCGACCTGAGGTTTTGTACAAGGAAGCTCCAGGAAGATCATGGGTACTTTCCTCCTCTTGGGCTCAAGCACCTTGGCGTTTCGTCGCCAAGTTTCGAACTTGCGGGCAAACTCGATGTTGGAGCATCAAGACGCAGTGTCCGAGGGCTTCCCCTCGAGTGTCTTATCCGTGGATGTCGACAAGCTCAGACACTCTTCCATCCGTGGGAAGAGCTTGTTTGTGTCCAAGGACAGAGACATGGACAGCGGTTGTATTCAACATTACATATCACATATTGATTATTTACTGTTAAATCGTCACTGTCATAGGACTCGCAGAATAAAGTGTATATGTTTTCAAAAAAGAAATAATAATAATAATAATAATAATAATAATAATGATAATAATAATTAATAATCACTCCAAAATTCTTTGTATTAAATCATAAGTTCACATCATTGTTATTAAAGTACATTCGTCAAATTTCTGACGTCAGCAAAAAAAATAATAATAGTGATAATAATGATAATAATAATAATAAATAATAACTCCTAAAATCTTTGTATTAATTCATATGTTTACATCATTGTTATTAAAATACATTCGTCAAATTTCTGTCATTAGAAAAATATTGGTTGCTATTCCACTAACCTCCGAATTCCTCAGCAGCCCTCTCCAAAACCACCGCTGCAGTCGTTCCGCGCATGCGTAGCCTGTCAGACGCCACCGACGCTTCTGAAAAAATATCTATCGGACGTTTCGGTTCTGATCGGGCGGTTCCGTTCGGGCTCAGTGTGCGAAAAGCTTAAGAAAGTCTTTGCTTTCCTCTTGAAAACCTTAATATCTTCAATCGTTTGAATGTCTCATGGAAGCTTATTGTATAGTCTCAGGGCCACATATTTAAAGCTCGAGAGTCTACAGTAAACATATATCTAGGTTCTTATAGTTTGAAACAATCTCTAACTATTCTCGTGTCAACTGCAATATGTAGCAAATCTCATAGGTATTTTGGACGACCGGTTCTGAAAACTTCCTGGGTTATCGTACATATTTTAAATTCAGTTTTTGTCCATGTAAATCAATTATTATAGGGGTGATCCTTTCTCTAGGTGGGACACCTTTTATCATTCTTGCTCCTCTGCTTATTATGTTTTGTAATTTCTTAAGTTGTACTTTTGGTAAATTGTAGTAGATAAGAGTTGCAGTAGTGAAATCCTGGCAATAACACAATTTATCACAAATTTCTTTAAAGAATATTCATCCAGGTACTTATTTATAAAAGCAATGCTTCTGAAATGATAGCCAGCCGTTTTCACTACATTGAGAGACAAATTATAGTCAAGAAATACACCCTGGCCACGAACTATACTAGATATCAGGACCGAGTCGTTATGTTTATTTGAATATAACTTAAGTTTCTTATGCTATTTTCATTCACACCACCATAAGCTCGGTCCTGTTCTCGTCTAATTTCAGTTGTTTGATCGTCATCCCCTTTTTTAACATCATCAGGGATTCTGTTAAGAGTTTCGGTAGTGTCGTCTATATATTTTGTGTATCATACTCAAAATGTAATGATTCATGTTGATGGTATTGATTGTTCCCATTTGATTGAGGTAGTGGCCAATTACGGATTTATGGAAACTCTGGAACAGCTTACTTTGTATGGTTCTGAGGTAATGTAGAGAAACTGTGTTTCCAAATGTGGACTAAGCAGCGAGATTCAGAAACTCTAAAGGTTTTTGGAGCACTCCTGCATCTTTTACTTATTCCTCTCACACCTAGATTAGCAACTTGTATTAGTTATGGAGTTATCAATTGTATGAGTTTTATCTGGTCAGGGTATTATTCAGATAATAGCTATCATTCATGTTGTTTGCAAAAAAAAGGCCCATGATTTAAGAGTATAAATCAATTCCCTTATAGGTGTTTTAAGATGACACTTTTGAAATTACTTTGAATTTTTTAAGTGGAAACTATCCGAGCTCGTGAGGTCATGGTCAGGTACTTGATGCTTCTTCAAGAGATACCTCTTGATACACAATGTTCAGGAACTTTTACAACATGCATGTAGGTTATCCAGCGAGTTTTTTTTGGGGGGTAATCCTGCAGCAATTACATAATCCTGTCATACTTTAAATAGTAAACAATATGTCATAGAGATATTCTGTAGTTGATATGATAAGTATGACTTTTATATGGCCCACTCCATCATTCAGATAATAGCTAGCATCACTGTTGTCTTAAAAAATAATATTGCTTAAGATTTAGGAGTATTAATGAACTTCCTTACAGGTGTTTAGAATTTTAAGATCCCACTGATTCACTGTACATAGGAGATTACTATAGGTTTTCTAAGTTCGATCTTAGGTCCACCCCTGAGGTCAATCAAAGTTATCCTTAATGCTTCTTCAGGAGATGCCTCTGATACACCATAGATACTATTTCTATCAGTGTTTGTCTCCTAATTCCCAATAGGTCGGCAAGCTGCATTTCTGACTGGCTAGTTACTCATGACAGAGGCTGGTTGTCCGTAAATTTGTTGTTCGCTCCAAATTTTGATAGAGTATGTCGGCTAATACCTTGAAGATTGTAGGCTACATTTGTGACCATTACACTCCCTATTTTGTCATTAGCCTCACAGAAAGGCCTGACGCTCTATGTAGTGAGGGTCATTCATTATTGTTTTATAATTAGTGTATGCCAAAAATGAAGGCTAAATATCTAGTTATATGTGCACATGCGTGTGCACACAGACTCAACCCTTTCCAACCCTCTCTTTCTCTCTTTCCTAACTGCAATGCCCCAATTTCGGCTTATTCGTGGGAAATTTTGGTTTCTGAGTGTACCTCTATGGGGACAGCCTCTCACCAGGGTATGATTACTCCCTCTCCTTTATCAAGGGGAAGGGGAGAGACCAAAAAGTCATATGTTTGTCCATGATGCTCAGTGTGACAGGAGAGAATATATATTTGTTCCATAACTGGAATACAAACCACGGTATTTATTAGGGGTTATACTTTCGGCGGAGCTGAATTGACGAGCCATGAAAATTAAGCAAGGGTTAACTACCCAGACCGCTAGTTTGCGGGGGTAGGGGGGTTAGCTTGCTACCACTCCCGTTCACACACCTGTGATTTAGTTACTTTACTTTTGGCTTAGATCGAGAGCTGTTGTTTCCTCTCTCCCTACTTGCCTGTTCTGGACTGCCATTAATTTTTGTCTTAACTTACTTTTTCGTATAGTTGTATACATATGAAAACATTCTTAATGTTTATGTATATATATGTGTATCGAAATGTGATAAGTTTCCTTTCAGTGTTTGTGCTGTGTGTGATACATATACGACAACGACACTTGCGTACATTAGCAAGGCCAGCACAGTTCCCCTTCGTGGGGAACGACCACTCTCTCTCTGGTCCATCGGTGTTCCCGTCGGCATATAACTGTTAACTCGGCCGCCGCAGGGGAATCGTCATCGCCTGGACCCTCTTCATTCAACTATTGCCTTCGCCTTTTCATTTTTCCTACGGGAAACATGGATTTCTGGCCAAAGGGAATGTGGCCTCTCAAAGATTGACTACGGTCTTTCTCTTCTCGAGGTCGTTCACCTTTACAACAACAGTGTACTATTGGGGAAGCTCCTTTCCCGTGCGCGGGTTAGGTTGCTCTTCCGATTGTTTGTCTCAATTATTATTAGTGAAAATATAATTGTATTTTACTTTTCAGCTTTCTCCGTGGGGAACACTTCCCTTTGGAGGGTTAGTGGTTCTCACTATTAGTGAATATTCTTAGCTGATTTAAATAATTGTAATTCTGTTTTTATTACAGTTACTCCGCTCCCCCCTTCTCCCGTGGATGTCGATTGGGGAAGGAAGGGCGCAATACTTAATTTTATGCTGTTCCCTCGGGGTTCCTCTTCGGAGTTCCTCCCTGGGGAATTTGTTAAACAATTAAGTTTTTGTCGGCGCAATACTTATTTTATGTTGTACCCTCGAGGTTCCTCTTTGGAGTTCCTCCCTAGGGAATTTCTGTTAAATAATTAATTTTTTCCCGATTACCTATGCAGTTTTTCTTCGTTCGACTAAGAGTGCCGACGAAGCAGAGCTGTTCTGTTCATGTGTGGGGAATCTGTTGTCACTGCCGTCCCTCAGAGGATGTCGTCATGGGCATCATCCCTTCTCTTAGAAGTACTCCTGTGACAACATGACCAGCATTTCAGATCATCTTGGAATGCTAAAGGAGGTTCGCCCTCAGGGGTTGGACAACTTCCCTTCCGAGGGAAGTTTCCTCCCCAGGTGTGAGGTTGTTTCTTCATTCAGAGGGAGAACTTCCCACATCTTAATAGATTCATCGTCTCCGACTGCTGTTGATGCCTTCGCCCAGACTTCTCTTCCCCCTTGCTGAGTTTCTCTTCCTTCAGGGGCAGAGCACGGTCTTGGCACGTCTCTTCTACGAAGTGTGTAGTTAAAGGTCAGCTTGCTGATCCACCGGCCCTCAATGGATGTCTTCTAGTCTCTTCTACGAAGTGTTCACCTCTCTCGTCCGCGAGAGAGGCCACTCATAGAGACTCCTCTTCGGAGGATCGCTACTGTTGAAGGTCAGCTTGCTGATCCACCGGCCCTCATGGCCGTCATCACGGGTGTCTTCAAGTCTCTTCTACGAAGTATTCACCTCTCTCGTTCGCGAGAGAGGCCACTCATAGAGACACCTCTTCGGAGGATCAAGCAGACCTACCAGGACCTACCGATCTACCAGCGCAACCTTGGGGTGCAACGTAGTCCTTTGGACTTCGGTCCTGGACTCTTAACGCGGACCTGTTTACGGTCCCCATCGGTGGATGCTTGCTCTTCTAAAGGGCACATCCCAGTTCCTGATTGTCCTGCCACTGGTCGTCCTGCCAGCTGACCTGCCAACCTACTAGTGCTACCTTCGCGCGCGTGGGTGCCGATGGTCTCCTGCACGCGCCGATGATTTTACGCGCGTGCGCCAATAGTGCAATAGTCTTAGACTGTTGCGCGCGCTCTGGCCATTAGTCTTATGCTCGCGCTCGAGCCATTAGTCTTATGCGCGCGCCAACGGTCTTCCGCACGCGTGCGCCAACAGTCTTCCGCGCAAGCGGGCGGTGATGGTCTCCCGCATGCATGCCGTTGATTTTCCGGGAGCGTGTGCCTATGGTCTCCCGCGCGCGCCAAGAGTCTTGCGTGCGCACGCGCCAAGAGTCTTGCGCGCGCACGTGCCAAGAGTCTTGCACGCGCCAAGAGTTTTGCGCTCGCACGTGCCAAGAGTCTTGCGCTCGCACGTGCCAAGAGTCTTGCACGCGCACGCGCCAAGAGTCTTCCGCGCGCACGCCGAATTTCTTCTGTGAGCGGGCACGCCAACAGTCTTCCGCGCGCGCGGACCTGTTGAAGGTCCATATCAGTGGATGCTCGCCCTTCTAAAGGGCTCATACCAGTTCCTGATTGTCCAGCTGACCTGCCAACCTACTAGCGCTACCTTCGCGCGCGGGGGTGCTGATGGTCTCCTGCGCGCGCCGATGATTTTCCGCGAGTGCGCCAATAATGTTGCCCGCGCTCGGGCCAATAGTCTTGCACGCGCGTGTGCCAACAGTCTTGCGCGCGCGCTGATGATGATGTTTCGCGCGCGGGCGGTGATGATCTCCTGCGTGAGTGGTGATGGTCACCCGCATGCGCGCCAATAGTCTTCCGCGCACACGCGCCAAGAGTCTTGCGCGCGCATGTGCCAACAGTCTGGCGCGCATGCGCCAACAGCCTTGCGTGCACGCGCTATTAGTCTTCTGCGCGCGCGCTGAATCTCTTTTGTGAGCGGGCGCCGATTGTCTCTCGCGCGCGGCAAATTACTTCTGAGCGCGGTAGCGTGCGCCAACAGTCTACCGTGCGCGCCGACGGCCCTTCGCGAATGCGCGTGCCGACGGCCCTCCGCGCCAACGGTATTCTGCGCGTGGGCACCCGTTGACCTTCTGCGCGCACGCGCGCCAATACTTTTGCGCTTCAAAGATCTTGCCCGCACGCAGCGCCGACGGTCTTCTGCGCCCGGGCGCTGATGGTCTTCCGCACGCGCGCGCCAGCAGTCTCCACGTGCTACTCGGGCCAATGCATTCGCTCTTGCACAACCATTTACACACTTCGCCGCATTCTAGGGAGAATGCACAAAACTACACAGTGCCCCACTGTGCGCAGCGCTCTTCCGCACTTTCCTCCGCCCTCCTCCTCAGTCACGATCTCAGATCCAATGCGCCAGCTCTTGCCAAAGAGTCGGGGCTCGCAGATCCAATGCACCAGCTCTTGTCTAAGAGCCAGCACTTGCCTGCTCTCCAGGCAGAAATTGAGCACCAGCATCATCCTGTATGCCATCGCAATAGGCAGTATAAAGGAATTAAACTTTTTGGACAGGTCACTATTGTCCCATTCCTCCCCGCAGACACACAAACATTGCCACTGGGAAAGAGGAGTAAGGCTTCACAGAAGGATTCAAGATCCCGAAGATTCCATCCTACTAGAAGAATCGAAACGGGGAATCCTTGGTCCCTGTCTCTTCTAAAGTTTCTTTTTTCCTTGACACACCACCGTTAGCAAACGGGAAAGCATCAACAGTCTGATCTTTAGATTACTGTTTGCTGATGGCTAGTTCACAGTATACTGATCACTAGGTCGCCGATCACCAGATCGCCAATTGCTAGCTCAATGCTGATCTTTGACATCTAGTCCTTCCAATGTCTAACGATCTCCAATTGCTAGCGTTTCCAATCACTGATTGCTAGTCAATAACCAGTCATCAGCTTGCTGATCACTAGATCACCGATGGGCAGCTCATCTTTCTTTGATCATTGAACTCAGCTCGCTGATCTCTGACCAGCCCATCCTTCAGCTTGCTCATATCTGACCAACCATGGGGGACCATAATCAGGTTGCTGATCTCTAACTCACCATCGGCTCACAGACCACCGATTCATCGGTCATCGGCAATTTGCCAGCAGTTCGTGACTCGAAGTTACTAGTCAACTGCTTCCTGTAGTTCCTAGATCAGGAGGTATACAACATACTTCTCGCTACTGGCTGTTCGCCATCACACTAAAGTGATCGGCAAACGGTCGACAACCCTCATCAATGGCTTGCTGACAGGAAACTACTTGCGAGCACTCTCCAACTGCACAGTAACCATGATACCCGACGGTTACCCATTGATTAACATTCGCCAGATTGATTCTATTCTAAGGAATAGCATCAATCCCATCAGGGCGCATGGTAAGACTAAGCGTTGCCTTCCTTCTGTTAGTTGAAGAAATTCTCTCTGAGAAGAATTCTTACACTGGGTATCGCGTCTGATCCTTTACGACACGAGTCAAGACTCCAGCGTGGACAATCTTCCATGCAAAAGGATCTGCAAGGAGCTGTCCCTTTGGGTCGATGTCCTCACCATGTTGGAGTTCGAACAAGGGCTAAGACCTCAGGTCTTCATTTGCACACTGGACCTAAAGGACACTTACTCCCAGGTCCAAACCATCCATCTAGGAAGGTTGGAAGGTTCAGTCTAGACAAACAAGAAACACCAGTTCAAAGCATCGTTCTTCGGTCTTTCCACTACCCCCATCCTGGTCTCTCAGGATCGGCTTCTGTCTCCTCTCTCTCGGGACGACTGACTGACCTCAGCAGACTCAGTGGCAACCTTGCATTAACACTGGAACTTCTGAAGTCTTTTTACCAAGATCCAGTGATCAGGGTAAACCTATGGAAGTCTTCCCTACTTCCCTCCCAGGAGACTGGTGTATCTGGGAAGGATTCTAGACACCAATCTCTACAAAACCTTCTCGAAACGAGAACGACTTCCATTCCAAGAGATTTGAGATGGAAAAAGAAGAGAGGAGGGACCATAGTGCTGCACCACACGACCTCATTCCTCTGGACAGAGCCCGAAAGTACCTTCACTTAAATCTCTTAAGAGATGAAGACCAACTTTCCGGTCCTTCCGCTGCCTCATCGGTTCCTAACAGACCACTCAGGGATGTGATGGACGACACACTACACACCACATAGAGACTCGCATTGACAAGGAAGAAGGAACTTGCTCGTAGCCTCTTCCCATCTAACAGTATAAACATTAAGATGGGACAAAGTCCGTTCGGTACCACTATCAGCCCGCTTCATTCCAGACTGGAAGAACGTGCTCGCCGACAATCTGTGCACAGCATCTCGGATAAGGTATACAGTTCCGAATGGACTTTGGATCGCCATGTAGTCAACAAAGTCCCAACTTTACAAGGTCCTCCAACGAGGGGTCTGTTCGCAACGCTCCTGAATCTCAGGCTGCCGTTGCTCACCAGCCCTGGGCCCCAAAGCTCTCTGGCAACAACGGTGGGCACAACAATGACGTTTACGTCTCGTTCCTTTTTTATCTGAAGAAGGGCACTCAAGAGTGCTAGAACATTGGTCAACCTCTCAAGGACTCTCCCAGCTCCACTATGGCATCATCCAGAACGGTTTCCAAACATTTTGCAGCTCCTGATAGTCTCTCCAAGAGAACCTTCTCCGCATCACAGACAACCCAATTCGACACCTACCACAAGCTATAGCTTTGCTATGATTGTACGCCAGGAGACCACCCAATACCTCTTTGCGAAAAGGTTGTCTAGATATCTGAGGAATTCCTCAGCATCAGTCTACCAGGCAGTATAACGTCTTGTGTGGTTGGTGTCATGTGAAAGTCTCTCTCCACTCGATACCTCGATTCCAGCAATAGCGGAATCCTCGAGTATATACAAGAGGAAAAGACCCCCTATTCAGTTCTGACAGGTAAAGATGATCACTCAACCTTGATCCTTCACCTTCAAACTGAAAGAAAGGGACACCCTCTCATCGATAGACTTTTCCTAACTCATATGGACTTACAACTTGCCTTTCCCCAGTCGGAATAGAGACCTTCCTCTCGGATCATGGTTCAAATCTCTGATCCCTAAAGGGACCTCATGTTCCACTTCACCAGGCAACAAATTTTCTCCTGATTTACGAACACAATGTTCCTACACACTCGGACAGCAACCATACGAGTCAAGGAACTTCATGGTCTCTCTTTCGACATCGCCCATTATTGAGAAGGGCGAAAGACAATGTTCAGTTTCGTCCCTGAGTGTGTCGCCAGACAGTCTCCAGAGGTGACGGATCCTACACAAGTCTCAACTCGGTAACGGACGATCCAGATCATTCGTTACTGTACCCTGGGTAAGGTATGAGACTTAACTTAAAGAATACGGCAACAGCCTGCCCGGGTCCCTTCTCTTGTCATCAGCACTGGGAGAGACTAGAGGAGGATCACCGAAACATCATCTCGACATGACGACTCACAGTGTCAGGGGCATAACTATGCCCCTGGTCCTTCATAGCAGATTACTCTGTGACGCAGGTTTTACAAGAAAGGATGTGAATGCTCCAGGTGACTTTCACAACCTTTCTCTTGCAAGACGTGACCCACAGGAACTCTATACGATTTCTATCAGTCCGGCGGTGACTGCACAACAGCTGGTTGTATACCTCAAGCTCCTTATTGGACAAATAGCAGAAGGTTGAGAGCACTGTTACCCGGTTTTAGTCTGCATGAAGGAAAAGATTTGACTGGCTCTTATTCTTTTCTTCATCCTACTCTCTCGTGGGAAAAGCAGCATCCTGGGTTCTCTGCATAAGCTGACCTCAAACCACTGCAGGTAAACCATGCTCCCTTGTGTACCTAGTATTAAGCTAATACTGTTTCGTCCCCATACCCTAGCGAGGTGGTATTGGGAAGTCTTGGTTACATCAGGTTTTTCCTACATAGACTCGGAATAACTTTACCTAGATAGTCACACTTCTGCACGCCTCAACACACAGCTTGCATAGGCCGCGGACCTTGCGTAGCAAGGTTTAGCGAAGGCAGGGACTCCTTATTTTTGAGTACTAACATACTCAGATAAGGAGCCCCCGGGCAAAGCCAAAAGCCAGATTGGCAGGGACGTCCACCCTTCCTAATGGGTGAGTCATCCCTAATAAATAGCGTGGTTTGTATTCCAGTTATGGAACAAATGACAAATTTTTAGATAATTTGTATTTTTCTTATACAAACCATAGCTATTTATTCAAACTTGCCCGCCACCCCTATCCCCCTTAAAGTCCTACCTCCTTGAAGTCCTACCTCCAAGCAAAGTGACTAAATCACAGGTGTGTGAACGGGAGTGGTAGCAAGCTACCCCCCACCTCTACCCCTGCTAACTAGCGGTGTGGGTAGTTAGCCCTCGCTAAATTTTAATGGCTCGTCATTTCAGCTCCGCCGAAAGTATAACCCCTAATAAGTAGCTAAGTTTTGTATAGTTACGAAAAATACAAATTATCTACGAATTTTTCATATTATATAGGTAAGATATCACTTTTTTCATGTCTACCAGTAAGAAGAATAAGCAAGTTTCCAGAATAGAGCATCAGTTTGGTTGTGATAAGTATAAAGTAATGTTTTAGACGATTTGGGTTGGCCAGGGCACTAGTCACCCTTTGAGATGCTACCACTTGAGAGGTATTGGGTCTTTTAACTGGCCAGACAGTACAGTACTACATTGGATCCCTATCTCTGGTTATAGGTAATTTTGTTTCTGCTTACACATATATCGAATAGTCTGGCCTATTTTCATCATTCTCCTCTGTACTCATACACATGACAACACAGAGATTACCAAATAATTCTTCTTCACTCAATGAATTAACTACTGCAATGTAATTGTGGCTATTTTCCGTTTAGTAAGGGTAGTAGAGAATCTCGGCTATGGTAAGCAGCTCTAATAGGAGAATGCACTCAAGTATCAAACCATTGTCCTCTTGTCTTGGGTAGTGTCATAGCTTCTGTACCATGGCCAATCCACTGCCTTAGATTAGAGTTCTCTTGGCTGGGGGTACACTCGGGTATGCTGTTGTAGCTTATTTCTCTTTCTCTTTGTGTGTGTGTGTTTTTTTTTTTAAGTTTTTATAGTTTATATGAGAAGGATCTAATTTAAAATTGTTACTGCACTTGAAATATCTTATTTTGATTGATTGTTCCTATCTTGAAGTTTGCATAATTCCTTTTGTAGCATCTTGCTTATCCCAAATAGCGTTACAGTTTAGCTTGTAAAAATGATGATGATAATTACTACTACTACTACTACTACTACTACTACTACTACTACTACTAATGATAATAATAATAATAATAATAATAATAATAATAACAATGATAATAATAATAATAATAATAATAATAATAATAATAATAATAATAATAAAGATAGGTAAGAATGAAAGTTAGCAAGGTACCCTCACTTGCAACTTTAATGGGTCTAAGTTAGTGGATATTTCGGTGCTTTGGGGATGCAGTGGAACTGGTATCTTCCACCTCTTCTCAACTCATTCTTCATTCTAACTAAAGTGATGTCAAATGAACATATGTGTTAAACAGGAACTGTTACCCGATTCTGTACCACCCGCGTGTAACACGATCATACATAGTAACGACATTTCCCTTTTTTGTATATATTATCCTTTGTATCTTCACTCTTCCCTCGCACTGATAGCAACTTGTATTAACCTGTCTGCCTACTTAATTGTTAACTGTTAACAGAACCGGTTGCCGGTTTGACAAGAAATAGCATGTTTTTATTTTGTGACCACCTTACCGGGACCTAGTGTGTATATATACTCAATGTTTCTGTAATAAAGTTACTCAGGTGCATTCATCTCGCCTTTGACTCACAACCTACTCTTGGCCCGTCACATTGGTGATCCCGGAGGTCGACTCGCTTCTCCCGCCTCCCCCCCCCCTCACTGTTACTATGACGGACTCCACGGAAGTTATGACTGCCCCATTCAAACTTTCGTCGGTCACCAGCGGAGAGGCATTTGCTTGGTTTCAGCGTGCAGAAGTCCAGTTCCGCTTCAAGGGCGTTACGTTCAACAACCAAAGCAGATTATGTTCTCGTGGCGATACCCGTGGACACCTTCCTGGAGTTCTCCGACTGGCTTTTGAACAAGGAGACACCCCAATAGCGTATGGTGCCTTCAAAACATACCTTCTGCAGCAGTACTCGCTGTCGCCAGCCGCCCATATGGCAAAGCTTTTTCAGTCCTCTCAACAGCCATTGGGGGACCAAAGGGCTTCGCTCGCCCTCAGGGAAATGACCAGTATCGCTGGTCTGCAACCTGCCGCAGACGGCTCTCCTTGTGAGATGAACCTACTTCATGCCCTTTGGGTATTCCGTTTACCCAAACCTGTACACGCTGCTATACCCGATGTCGATAGTTTACCCATAAAGGACTTAATGACCAAAGCCGACGCCCTTATGGGCAGCCACTTCAATACCTTCAATACCTCCATCAACGCCTCCACTCCTGACAAAGAGGACACCTATACTGTACAGCGTCAACTGAAGCTGAATGCCGTAGGACAGACATGCCTACCCCGTGATGTGCCAGAGCAGCGACAAAGCCACACATCACCCACCACTCCCTCGCGCCCCAACCAACGTCTTTTACAGCCACTAACTGCCGCCCGTCGGCCGCAGTTTTGCTACTACGACTCCAGATTCGGGGCTGCAGCGAAGAAATGTGCCAAGGATTGTCAGTGGCCCAAAAACGTGTAAGTAGACCATCGGTCGTGGCGGTGGCCTCTCGTGTTTCTAATCTTTTCTTTTTACATGATGCAGGAATGGGCGGGCGATTTTTAATAGACACGGGTGCTTGTCGTTCTCTTTTGCCAAGGGAACTCTTCAGGACACGACGTAGTCTAAGTCTGCTGATGTCCGCCTGGTAGCTGCCAACGGATCTGCGATATCCACCTACGGTTACAAGAACCTCGCATTATCGTTTGGAATCGGCAAATGTAATTGGAAGTTCTCGTTGCTGACGTCACATTGCTAATTCTTGGTGCGGATTTCCCTTCTCATTTCCACCCTCTGGTAAATGTCGCCCACTGATGATTGGTCAACGCAGAATCGTACTTGTTGACACCTCTTCAATCTGCCCCCTCTAATCTGCTCTCCACATAAGCGCACCCACGGATGCCTACGCCCACCTCCTTACGTCGTACCTGAAAGTTTTCCGTCCAGAAATTCGCCAAACACACACGGCTCCTGCCAAACACGCTATTTATCACCATATCAAGACGACGGGACCCCCAGTATTTGCCAAATTCAGATGTCTGGCACTGGATCGATTGGCAGCCGCCAAACAGACGTTCGCCGAAATGGAAGAAATGGGCCTTTGCCAAAAGGCTTCCCCCCATGGGCGTCACCCTTACACATCGTCCTGAAGAAAAACGGCTCCCTCGGTCCATGTGGGGATTAAAGGTGCCTGAACATGCAAACAGAACCGGATCCCTCCCCTTTCCCAAACATCGCTGACGTGACCTCCTGCCTGCACAAAGCGAAGGTTTTCTCCATGCTCGACCTCCTGAAGGGGTGTTATCAGGTGCCTATGAACCCAGAAGACATCCCTAAGACTGCCATCACCACTCCCTTTGGTATATACACATTCAATAACTCCTGTTTTGGCCTTCATAATACTGGGGCCACTTTTCATCGTCTCATGGATGGCATCTTAGGGGACCTCCCTTTCTGTGTATGTTACGTGGACGACATACTTGTGTTCTCTTCCTAAAAAGAGGAACACCTCTGTCACCCGCTCATCGTGCTTGACCGCTTACAACAAAACGGCCTTGTAGTCCGGTACGACAAGTGTACCTTTGGCGTAAACGAAGTGTCGTTCTTAGGGCACAGCATCATTCCTGAATGAATCCATCCCCTCCCTGAGAAGGTAGCAGCCATTTAAAACTTCCCCACGCCCTCGACCGTCAAAGCACTGCAGGAATTCTTGGGCATGAACAGCTAATATCACCGTTTTCTTCCAGCCATTGCCGCCACTCTTGTTCCCCTCTACGCCTCCCTTAAGGGCAAGCCAAAAGACCTGAAGTGGGGTCCCCTTCAAGAAGTGGCCTTGTGCAACGCAACAAATGCCCTATCAACCGCTACTGCTCTCACTTTTCCCGTCCCACATGCCCCTCTCCTCCTTTTCACCGATGCCAGCGACATCGCTATTGGTGCTGTACTCGAACAGGTGGTCAATGGCTCGCCACGCCCATTGGCCTTCTTCAGCAAAAAACTGTCCAAGGGAGAATCGGGTTATTCTACCTTCGATCGCGAATTACTGGTGGTATACTTGACTGTCTGTCACTTTCGCCATTTCTTAGAAGGTACACCCTTCGTCATTCGCACAGACCACATGCCTCTGGTGCAGGCCTTCACTCGACAGTCTGACGCCTGGTCCGCCCGTCAACACCAACATCTCTCTGTCGTGGCGGAATACAAGCGCACCCTTCAACACTTCCCTGGGAAAATGAATCCCGTTGCCGATGCCCTGTCAAGAAACGTGTTGGCTGCTGTTCACCTTGGATTGGATTACAATGCCTTGGCTGAAGCCCAATGAAAGGATCCAGAGTATCAAGCTTGTAGGACATCCTGCACATCCCTCCATTGGGAAGACGTCCCCCTCGACGACTCCAACACCACCCTCCTCTGTGACGGCAGTACTGGTAGACCGCGACCATGGATTCCTGCTCCCATGCGCCGACAGGTGTTTGATTTCATTCACGGCCTTTCACATCCCTTGCGCCGTTCTACTGCACATCTGCTGAAGATGGAGTTCTTTTGGCATGGCATTACTAATGATGCTAAGGATTGGGTCCGCACCTGTACTTCCTGGGAGTTCTTTTGGCATGGCATTACTAATGATGCTAAGGATTGGGTCCGCACCCGTACTTCCTGCCAAACTTCCAAAGTACATCGACGCACGGGGTCAGGAGTGGGCACCTTTCCTCAACCTCAGCGTCGTTTTCCTCACATTCATGTCGACGTTGTAAGCCCCCTACCCACATCACAAGGACATCGTTGCCTGTATACCATCATCGACCGCTCCACTTGTTGGCCTGAAGCCATTCCCATGGAAATTGCAACGTCCGCCTCATGTACATCTGCCTTACTCTCAGGATGTATAGCAAGATTTGGTATCCCTGAGCATATTACTTCTGACACCTCTCAATTGTGGACTTCATTAGCAAATCTCTGGGTATCACCCTACATCAGACAACTGCCTACAGCCCTGCTGCCAATAGAATGGTTGAACGTTTTCATCGCACCCTCAAAGCAGCTTTGATGTCCCCCTGCAAGGACTCCAACTGGTTTACTCAGCTTCCCCGAGTCTCCTGAGACTAAGGACCACTGCTAAAGACGCCCCGGACGTCTCGGCAGTTGAAATGGTATATTGCGACCCGTTGGTCATTACTGCCAAATTGTTTTTCATTCTGCAACCACCTCCGACGATCTCCAGTGCATACATCATGATGTGGGAAAATTTATGCCATGCCACCACACTTACAAGCTCCAGCGAAGCATCATATACCGACAGACTTGCACTCTGCAACGCTCGTCTTCCTACGCAATGACACTGGAAAGCCACCACTAATGCTTCCTTACACGGGTCATTTCCTTGAGATCCGATGCAATCCAAAAATATTCCTACTAAACATTCATGGCAAAGAAGACTGGGTCTCCATTGATCATCTAAAACCTGCTTATCTCCTGCCAGATGACCCGCCTACAGTTCGCCTCTCTAGTTCAGGGTGCCCTATTTAGGGTGCCCTATTTAACATGTACAGTATGTCATTTTTAGGGTTGGGGGGGGGCCATGTGCCACCAGTGTGTCACCCGTGTGTCACACGATCGTAGATAGTAATGCCATTTCTCTTTTTTGTATGTATTATCCTTTGTATCTTCGCTCTCCCCTCGCACTGACACCAACACCTGTCTGCCTACTTCATTGTTAATTGTTAACAGAACCGGTTGCCGGTTTAACAAGAAATAGCATGTTTGTATTTTGTGACCACCTTACCGGGACCTAGTGTGTATATATATACTCTATGTGTGTTGTAATAAAGTTACTCAGTTGCATTCATCTTGCCCTTGACTCACAGGCTACTCTTACCTGTCATATTTCTCATCCTTCTGTGACTCTACCAATAGAAATGTATAGTTTTTCTCTGATTTTTTTTCCACTTTATAAAGTAACCCATAGAATTGCTAAGTTTAGAATTCCTGACTTGCATAGTTTAAAAAGTTTTTCTGTATTCATCAAATAGGTAAAAGCAAAATTTAGATTTTCAATTTTTACTGTGGGTTTAATTGAAATAATGAATTTGCCATGATAAGTTATTTATGTTTTGAAATTGGTTGTGATGTATTAGCTTTTGCCAAAGTTACACATGCTGAAGATTAAATTAGAATATGTTGTAACACGTACATTTGAAAAGTATGTTCAAAATTGTTTTTTTTTTTCAGCAAGACTGACAAGAACATATATGGATATTGGAGATATATCAGGCACTAAAAAACATTTCCGCCACAATAGTAGCCAACGGTCCCACCAAAAGTACCAAGTGAAACAGGAACAGCAGGTATTAGCAGCTAAAACGAGTCAAGTAGTCAAGGCTTGGTTGATCTTGGATTGTCTCATCAGCAAAATGCTAAAATGTTAGTATACCTTTACAAAAAAATTTATATTTTACTGATTTAGTCTGCTTCATCTACAAATTTTTTTATATTTTACTGGTTTAGTCTGCTTCATCTACAAAAGTTAATCTTTTAGTTAAACTTTTAATGGGTATATAGAATTTTTAAGGATTCCTTGGAGTAGGGCGTGTATCGGAAAGGAGATCCTTGAATATTTACATATGATTTTTTATCAACATAAACTCTAATCAGATCTTGTTTCCTTAAATGAAGCATGGGATAAAACTAGCATAAATCTTTTTACTGGATTGTTGATTTCATGTTAATCCAAGTTTTGTATAATAAATTCTTTATAAACTAAATAGAAAATAAAATAAGTATGGAAATCGTAATTATTTCTAATATATGAAATCTATCTGAATCAGAATATATATGTAAAATAATTGTAAGACTAACTATCCCTACAGTTATTCAGATAATTGTGTGTGTGTGTGTTTTTAAATCTTTAAGATTATCAATTTCCTCCTCAACTGATTTTCTTTAAACAAGTTTTCTGTGCTGTGGTTTAGAAAGGGTAAATGGTTATGCTGATTGTGCACCATACAGTTTTTCATTTTCAACATTCTCATTCCTCTTCTTCTTCAGGACCTATTGTCGAGCATTGAGTGGTGCTGTATGTAGAGGTGACGAAAAGAAGCTCTGGAAATCGAGTACGTCAAAGATAAAACTCTGCTATAGAATCAAAAGCAGGAATATAAAATTAAAAGAGAGACTGATTAGGATATATCATGAGGACAATAATATGGCAAGATGAAATAATGGATATTGTATATAGTGAAGAAGATAAATCGATATGCTAATGTGTAGTACAGATAAGAACACGAAACTTTGTGCAAAATTGATCAAGAAATAGATATGTTAATGGGGAGCTTATTATCTAATTTCAAGAGACTACAGCCAATGGACAAGTTATAGTTATCATTAGGTGCACTCTGTAAATCATGTTTCACACGGAGGAGGAAATACACGGTAGGCAGGCACTGTTACCAATTTTGTGATATGAGTGGCGATCATGATTGTAGATGACTTCATAGACGAAGAAACCACAGGCAAACCGTGTAAGTGCCCATAACCGTTGTTGAGGCACTGGATGGGTGTCTGACTAGGGGACTAGATTCCTGGCACAGCTCTGATTGAACTCTGCCGTTTGTCGGGCGTTTGGTCTAAGTAATACGTTCACCTGTCTGGGCCTACTGCCTGCCTTGGACTGTTTGATCTGGTCACACTGTTATAAAATGAGAAAATTACTGGCAATTTAGAATATCTGCCCTGCATTTGCCCCTCGTGTGGAAGGAGCTTGCCTGAAACCCCCACCCTCAAAGGAGGACGAAATCCTTTATGAAATGCTGGGGTGCTTTCCTGATGATGCTGAAATGTCCTAGGTGTAAAGTTTGTTGGATGTCGTTCACTAAGGGAAAATGGACAAGTGGCTTTGATTGACGCAATGTAGAACTTAAGTGAATAAACAGGAAAAAGCTATAAGTTAAGAAATTTGTTAACAAAGTTACAAAGTTAAATAATTTGAAGCTATGGAGAGATAATACTCATAATTTCTACTGATTCTTTAGTGGAAGATATTGAACATAAGAAAATAATTTTCTTTTTATTTAAATCAAATGTATAAAGAGGCAGATTATCGTTGTTTGGTTTAAGAAATCACACCAAAGAAGGCTACAAAATTTAATGAAGTGTATAATGGATAAGAAGAAGGAGATTACCAAAACATCTGATAAACAATAATATCTTGATAGAAGACATATCAGAGGAGAAATAACATATATCAGAGGAGAAAGAATTAAAGGAAAAAGCCATGGATTAAACAAATAAGTAAGAGGTAACGGTGAATTCAAAAGAATTGCTACACTGACATAACAAATCAAAGGAATAGAACAATGTCCCTTCAAGATTATAGATTGGTGAAGATTACAGTGAGAACCTCAACCAAGTGAAGTTTCAATATCCCTTCAAGATTATTGATGGGTGATTACAGTGAGAACCTCTACCAAGTGATGTCTTGAAGTCCCTTCAAGATTATGCATTGCTGGAGATGACAGTGATGACCCTCTATCAAATAAGGTTTTGAAGTCCCTTTAAGATTATAGATAGCTGAGGATGACAGTGAGAACCTCTATTAAGTAAGGTCTTAGAGTCCCTTCAAGATTATACATGAATGAGGATGACAACGATGAAGCTCTACCAAGGAATGTTTTAATATCCCTTTGAGATTATTGATGGATGACGATGACAGTAAAATTATCTACCAAGTGAGGTTTTAAAGTCCCTTCAAGATTATGCATGGCTGAGGATGGCAGTGATGAACCTCTATGAAATATGCTTTTGAAGTCCCTTTAGGATTATAGATAGATGAGGCTGACAGTGAGAACCTCTACTAAGTGATGTCTGAAAGCCCCTTCAAGATTATAAAGAGTATACATTGTTCGAAGATGACAGCGAGAACCTCCGTCAAGTGAGATCTTAAAGTCCCTTCAAGATTATACATTGCTGATGATGAACGTGAGTACCTCTACCAAGTGAGGTCTGAAAGCTACTTCAAGATTACGGATAGATGAGGATGATAGTGAAAACCTCTACCAAGTGAGGTCTGAAAGCCGCTTTGAGATTGTAGATGGGCGAGGATAGCTGTGAGAACCTGTACCAAGTGAGGTTTTAAAGTCCTTTCAAGATTATAGATGAATGATGATGACAGTGAGAGCCTCTACCATTGAGGTCTGAAAGCCCCTTCAAGATAACATATGGATGATGATGACACTGAGAACCTCTACCAAATGAGGTTTTAAAGTCCCCTTATGATTATAGGTGAATGAGGATGACAGTGAGAACCTCTACCAAGAGAGGTTTTGAAGTCCCTTCAAGATTATACATTGCTGATGATGAACGTGAGGACCTCTACCAAGTGAGGTCTGAAAGCTACTTCAAGATTAGGGATGGATGAGGATGACAGTGAAAACCTCTACCAAGTGAGGTCTTAGGGCTGATTCACACCTGACACTCACACTCACACTCACGTGCACGCAATTGATTGCTCTCAAATATTCTTTAATGATAAACAGGCAGAGTATTCAAACCATCCAGTCAATCATTTTCGCTCAACTCCAGTCACGGTCACAGTCAAGCTCACGATCAAAGCAAAAGATGTTTTTGAGCGTGCTCAAACTTGAGCGAGAGGTGTCTTCCTTCATTATATCTGATCCAATTTTGGACAAAATATTCTCGCATGTCCCTTTTAGCATGCGGAAATAATTAAAGAATTTTTCTTCGTCATCTATAAGATGGTGATATAAAGTGTTATATTCTCCTTCACTCTTCACTAGCATAGGATGCACCCAAAAAATCTCCTTTTTCTCTCTCCCTCTTCCTCATACAGCGCTATGGCTATACCCGCTAATTCTAGAGCTAAAAAATCACACATAGTTCACCAATGCCAACACAAAACAAACTGAGCTCAGGAGAGCTTGAGCGGCATATGTGAACACACCAGTAAAATGAGCTGAGTGAGAGCTTGACCGAGACTTGGGCGTGAGCGTGAGTGTCAGGTGTGAATCAGCCCTTAAAGTCCCCTCAAGGTTATACATAGCTGAGGATGACCTGAGAACCTCTACCAAGGGAGGTCTGAAAGCCACTTCGAGATTATAGATGGATGAGGACAGTGAGAACCTATACCAAGAGAAGTTTTGAAGTCCCTTCAAGATTATAGAGGGATGAGGATAACAGCGAGAACCTCTCCCATGTGAAGTTTTAAATTTTCTTCAAGATTATAGATGGACGAGGATGACAGTGAGAACCTATACCAAGTGAGGTTTTGAAGACCCTTCAAGATTATAGTTGGATGAGGATTAAGGTGAGAACCTATTCTAAGTGAGGTTTTAAAGTCCCATTAAGATTATACATGGATAAGGTTGAAAGCAAGAACCTCTACCAAGTGAGGTTTTAAAGTCTCTTCAAGATTATAGATGGATGAGGATGACTGTGAGAACCTATACCAAGTGAGGCTTAGAAGTCCCTTCAAGATTTTCGATGGATGAGGATGACAGCGAGAACCTCTACCATGTGAGGTCTGAAAGCCCTTCAAGATTATAGATAGATGAGGATGACTGTGAGAACCTTCACCGAGTGAGGTCTGAAAGCCCCTTCAAGATTATAGATAGATGAGGATGACAGTGAGAACCTCTACCAAGTGGGGTCTGAAAGTTCCTTCAAGGTTATAGATGGAGGAGGATGACTGTTTGAACCTCTACCAAGTGAGGTTTGAAAGCCCTTTCAAGATTATAGATGGATGAGGATAACAGTGAAAACCTCTACAAAGTAAGGTTTCAAAGTCCCTTCAAGATTATGAGTGGATGAGGATGACACTGAGATCATCTACCAAGTGATGTCTGAAAGTACCTTCAAGATTATAGATGGATGATGATGACAATGAGAACCTCTACAAAGTGAGGTTTTAAAGTCTCTTCAAGATTATAGATGGATGACGATGACAATAAGAACCTCTACCAAGTGAGATTTTAAAGTCCCTTCAAGATTATGCATTGCTGAGGATGACAGAAAGAACCTTTACCAAGTGTGGTTTTAAAGTCCCTTCAAGATTATAGACTGATGAGGACGACAGTGAGAGCCTCTACCAAGTAATGTTTTAAAGTCCCTTCAAGATTATAGATGGATGAAGATGACTGCTAGATTATCTATTATTTGATGTCTGAAAGCCCCTTCAGCATTATATGTGGACGACTATGACACAGAACTTCTACCAAATGAAGTCTTAAATCCCCTTAAGATTATAGATGGATGAGGATGACAGTGAGAACCTCTACCAAGTGAGGCCCTAAAATCCTTTCAAGATTATGCATAATTGAGAATAACCATGAGAACCTCTACCGAGTGATGTCTGAAAGCCCTTTTAAGATAACAAATGGATAAGGATGACATGAGAGTCCCCATCAAGTGAGGTGTGAAAGCCCTTCAAGATTATAGATGGATGAGGATGACAGACAGAACCTCTACTAAGTGAGGTCTTGAAGCCCCTACAGGATTATAGTTGGATGAGGATGACAGTGAGAACCTCTACTAAGTGAGGTCTGAAAGCCCTTCAAGATTATAGATAGATGAGACTGACGGTGCGAACCTCTACCAAGCGAGGTTTTAAAGTCCCTTCAAGATTATAGATGGATGAGAATGACGGTGTGAACCTCTACCAAGTGAGGTTTTAAAGTCCCTTCAAGGTTATAGATGAATTTGGAATACAGTGAGAACCTCTACCATGTGAGGTTTTTAAGTTCCTTCAAGATTATTGATGGATGACGATGACACTGAGAACCTCTACCAAGTGAGGTTTAAAAGTCCCTTTAAGATTATAGATGGTTGAGGATGACAGTGAGAACTTCTACCAATTGAGACGTTAAAATATTTTCAAGATTATGCATTGCTGAGAAAGGCAGTGAGAACCTATACCAAGTGATGTCTAAAACCTCTTCAAGATTATAGATGGATGAGGATGACAGATGGAATCTCTACCAAGTGAGGTCGCAAAGCCCCTTCAAGATAGATGAGGATGACAGTGAAATCCTTTACCAAGTGAGGTCTGAAAGTCCTTTCAAGATTATAGATGGATGAGGATGACAGTCAAAACCTCTACCAAGTGAGGTTTTAAAGTCCATTGAAGATTATAGATGGATGAGGATGACAGTGAGAATCACTACCAAATAAGGTCGTAATGTCCTTTCAAGATCAAGCATTGCTGAGGATGACAGTGATGAACATTTTTCAAGTAAGGTCTTAAGATCTTTTCAAGATTATAGATGGATGAGGATGACAGTGATGAACTCTACCAAGTGAGGCCTTAAAGTCCTTTCAATTTTATGCCTGTCAGAGGATGACAGTGATGAACCACTATCAAGTGAGACCTTAAAGCCCCTTCAAGATTATACGTGGAGGAGGATGACAGTGAGAGCCTCCACGGCTTTTGAATGCAGCAAAATTGCTGTAAGTCGACCTTTTCATAAAAGCAGAGGTGAGTAATGGTTTGTGTCTTTTTTTTTTTTCCAATTTGAGTCATGAAGTCATTTAAGAAAAAATTAGTCACATATTTTAAGGGTTTTATGAGGGTGTTGTTATTAGAATATCACAGAGTATCCCGTAAGATTCTCAAAATTATCCACGTGTTTTTATACAACAAAGAAATTTGTAGCTCTTTCCAATGATAAATTGATTTAAAAACAAGAAATGTTATCCGTTAAATTAATAATTGTTTACATTAACGACTTGATTTGATCTCATAACCATTTCACTATACCATCATTGGAAATATGAATCATACAAAGGTAATGGCTGGGGAGAAGTTCTGTTAATTTAATGGCCGATTCTGCCATCATTCTTTACTCATCATTAATAATCAATTTTAATAACAATGGATTTTTTTTTTCTAAGTATTCATTTAGGATTAAGATTTTTAGTTTATTCTCCATCGACACGAGATTTTTGCGGCTGGGCTTAATAACTACCCGAACTATCTGTTCATTTCAAAGATATTTTGTTTTCCCTGTTAGCCTAATAGGAGTCCTTTTTATTTATTTTTTTATTTTTTATATATATCACTCTTGAGTTGGCAGAAGTCTTTATCTAGTCCTATTTTGCAGAAATCGTGCTGCAGGCCTCAATAAATTCTTTTGTCGTATGCACACTTTGGTATGCATTCCATATTAATTAATATTCATAGAAAGACTAATATCTTCTTGCAAGACATCATATTTCCAGTTATTCAAAGTATGTGATTGTATGTTTGGAAGCTATAAAACCTACAGTCGAAGGTTACATAGGGTGTTGTGATTGACTGAAATCTTTTTGGGTTTTCTGTTCAACTCTAAAATTTAACCATCTAAGTCTTTATTCGTCTGTATCCACACTATTGACGGAAAATGATCCTGGTTGGTTGTGATATGTTGTTAAGAGGAGACGGCAGAGCTTCTGAATGCCTTATATATGAGCACATGCCAAAGCTTTGTATAGTATAGTATTAGTCAGTCAAATCCTCTTTTCTTTTGGAATTGAGGAGCGTGTGACCAACTTTCTTGAGGTCCCTTGAGGTACAAATATTTGGCCTTAAATGATATACAGAAATGATAGGGCACTGTATGTCTGGCCAGTTATAAAACTGTTATCTATATTATGAACATGGATTAGCTTTATTTTACAAGTTAAACCCAGGACCAGTAAAGTAGTCGCTGGAAAACCAGTGTATCACCAGTGAAACATTTAAGCATATATATAAAAACACTTGGCTTTATGATATATTATATGTTTGCCACTCAGTTTGTCAGTCGAAGTCCAAACGCCCAAAATCAAGCATAATATTAATTTCAATGCATCACCATCACATAAGATCTACCTATTTTTTGCCTGGTTTAATTCACACCAAGTATCCAGCCATCTTGTCGTATTCTTAGGACCAGTGTTTTATGAACTAAATCTGAATATTTGTAGGTCATATTTATATGGTCTTTCTAAATGTGATTATGCAGTGACAAGTATTTTTGATATTTTTCTTTTTGAAGTAAGTTTCCCACCCAGTGTCTGTTGAATGTTCCTTCGCATAGATTTTTGTGATGAAGCTAATAACATCATATCCTCATGCTGAAAGATGTTCACACTGTGCACTGTTGGCATGACTAGATGGTCTTTGCAGTCCTATCTAAACTTCATTGCACCCGCTTTTTAATATTTTGCTGCATCCCTCCCACTAACTTCCATGCAGATGTTAAAATTCACATGATTATTATCTTTAGTGTAACAGAGAGGCGAGGTTTTCACTCCTTTGCACCTGTTGCTGAATAGCCTCCCCGACCCCAGAGGGAGCTGGAATATCTACACACCTACTTGAGAAACCACCCGAAGACTAAAAGATTAAGCACAAAAATGCCAAAGGGCTTGTAAGGCCCAAATTTTATTAATCAAATTAAAGAGGATCTGACCATTTGTTATTTAACCTTCATTAACTTTTACTTTTTAGTGCACGAGTAGTTTTCCCCCTTATTGCTTGTAGGTGTGGAATGGATTTTCAGGCATCCTTACCAGCCAGAGACCCCAGAAAGCACAAAAGCACAAAAATGGTCACAGAGGTTTGGTATTTTTATGTAAACCCCCCCCCCCCCCCCCCTTTCAAGAAGAGACCTACCCAACATACTGTAATGCTAACAGTGTCGGGAAACAACTGTTTTAAGGAAATAATTATATTAATCCTTCGCAATTTGTTGTGTTGCCTTGTGGTTGCTACCTTATTGTTCCTGCACGGGCTCTAGCCTATAAGTATCTTATAAAGAGGGTAAATAAATGCCCTTTGTTGAAAAGGAATTGAAAGATGATGCAAAGGATATTGCTGATAAAAAAAAAATTTGGATTAGTGATAGTTACATTAAAAAACTAAAAGGTTTTCATTGTTGTAGACTGTAAATCGTTTATGATTTTAGAGATGTATCAAGTCATACTTAAGATGGCAACCCATTTTGAAAACAACTACTTAAGTTACTTCTCCGTGTTGATCTAGAAAATGGTAGCTGAAAATATCTAAGTGACTAAGATTACTTGACAGAAGTTTTAATGTAATCTTTTCTTAAGGCATTTCAGATCATTTTTGCCTCAGACGTTCATTCAGGTCACTAATAGGAATTGTTTTTGGGAATCAGAGGTACTTTAAAGATGAATTCGGTGTCTGTGCACCAGAACCACAGAGGGGTTTGGCCGGTGTCGGCTTACCACTGACACCTCAATTCTCACTTGGTAGCTCCATTTGCCACTCCCTTCTCCCATTTGAATATTTCATCTCTTGCCTCTAAACCTTCAGCAACCACTATATCCAAAGAGGGACCTATTGTCTGAAGAACTCTTTTAAAACTTAACTAGTGACACTGCTTAACCTACGGTTGATTGCTGATACAGATGCCATTGATGTCAATGTGGTCAGGGGATAGCTACATGTTATGATTGAAGAATGGATCAGCTCTATTGTTTATTGATGCCCAAGATTTCAATTATGTGATGTACTACACAGGCTTTGCTGATTACTTGAAGCTGGTAATCAGCAAGGGCTTCATGTTGTGGTCAACCATGAAGCAGTAGTGAAGCACTCTCTATCACCTGTTCCCCTTTCATTGGTTCCATAATTTCATAGATTGAAGGTAATTCTGGTAAATGCCATGTCATCAGTAACCAAAGAGTTTATGTAGCCTAGAAGGGACGTTTCCAAAGCATGTAGCTGAGTGCAACTATGGTGCAGTTAAGAGGTGGCCAAGTTGCGGTAAATGATTTCCAGGATCATTGGGTCGTCACTTCTGTGACATTAGTCTTGCAATTGCTGTTTATTGTGCGCCTTTTGTTGAATTTCATAACGTAGAAAGGGAGTGCTTCCAATGCAGCACTTTTATTCTTCTTGGAGAGGAAGTCTTGGACTTTCATGAATCATTCTTGTATTTAGTGGGGTTTGTGATTAAAGCATCAATCTCTAAGAAATACTCAATCGTAATAGTTTAAGTCAGGTAGCAAGTCTATTCTATTAGAAAGTTAGTAGCATAAGACCCCTGCTATATTTTTTAGACATATTTTTTTCATCTAACCAAGCAAAGCAGTATCGCTGGATTTTCTGGTCCAGGAAAGAGGGTCAGTCTATAGCAGAATTCCTTGCTGTCTTGAGATGGGAGTGGTTTCCATCCATAGTCAAAATATTACTTGGCTTGGACAATTTTATCATATTTAAGAGATCTTTGTTTGAGATAAAGCTGAACTGCATACAGTAGAAATCATCAGCATCTGTTACTGTCCCTCCTCTGGAAACAAACTCCCTGTTTTGTTGCAACCCATGATAAAGTCTAAGATTGAGAGCGAGAAATTTTGTCATGCAAATTCAAGGTGCAGTTGATAATCCAGTCTTAGGCAGATATGTAGGTGTTAGACAGATTACCTGTGCTCTACAGTCTTCTAATTTTGGAAAAAAAGGTGAATGGAGTATGGCTCTCAATATTTGATCTCGGTTTGCTGGGCCAGTTTCTGCAGCAAACTAGCTCTGAATGGGTTTCTCGGTCCTAGTTCTTGGGCTTCAGTCCTGACTTCCCATCAGGAAGGGAAACTTTTTTGACATTCTTGCACCTTAAATATATATATCCCATGTTTTAATCTTTCGTTTTGTACATGCAGAGTAGGTATTCTCGTTTTGAGCTCTTGTGTTTCATTCTGGCTATGACTTTACATACAACTCTTCATCCACATTTTTGTCAGTAATGACATCTCTGTTCTATTTAAATTGATGATCGTATAGTGATATCACTTATTGCATTGGAATTACGAAATTACTTGAGCCTTTATTGGAGGTCAGATCTGATTCATGTGGGCAGTGATATTTACCTGGGAATGGATACCGAGATGATGGCAGACTAAATTAAATCATCAAAAGATAAGATTAAGTGACTGTTTCTCAGAACCAGACAAATTTGGCTTCATTTGAATACCATGGCCAAGCAATGGATGTCCTTGGTTAGTCGTCTTCCATAGTGTGAGAGCTTAGATCTACAAAACCATTTCGGGAAAACGCCTCTCCTGGTAACTCTTAGATGATTTCTCTATCTGTGGTCAGATCTTGGTCATGTCAGTGGAGGTACTCTTCACTCCTCACTCACTAGAAATTCAAATTCTTTTATACACATCTAGTTTGAGATAATTTAGACATTTGCTTGATCAACAAGAAAAAGGAACTATGTTGACCTTGAACAGAAAGAACCACATCAACTTTATCACAATTGGGATTATCTTTCTAGGTGTTCAGACATTTTTGTTATCAGTGAAATGAAAAATAGTGGTGCAACTTCTGACCTGTGTAAATTGACGGGGTATATGATATGTAGGATAATGCCAACATTTGTGACAGAGGGTAGTATTGTGTCCACAATCATAATATTATAGAGTGAGAAAAGAGGAATGTTAAATCTGGAACCTGAAACCTAGCAGACAGTTTCAGCTGGGGTAACAGTTTTTTAGTCAGAGTGGTTTTTAGATCTGGATATTTACTCATAAGTGAGTTGTAACTGTAGATGGGCCTTGATACAGATATCATAAAACATTTGAGAATCTGTTCACCATGAACCTAGATCCCAAGCTGTTGGTTTCTTGCCATGTTTAATTAGAAACAGAACCCTGCATATTGTAGCAAATTTGAATATGCATGAAAACCTAATTGTGTAGACTTTTCTGCTCTTCGCTTCATCAAATAGACTCTGATCAAGCTCAAGTTGTGCAGGTTCTTGAGGATGGCATTGGATGTTCTCATTTGATATCAGTAATAGTGTTTTCTCCTTCGGTTGTTACCATTGACCAAATCCTGAATTAGTGAAAACCACCATAGGATCCATATTTTGTGAAGTTCTATTGAAATGTTGAAATATTTTGACTTTAAGCATGTAGGTTATTGAGTGATAATCTGAAGCTCCAAAGTTTTTGTATACATGGCTCAGTCTTGTCATACTAATATTAGTAACCTATATCAGGCGTAGAGTCAGTTGTTTGGTTGTTATGATGAGTAAGACTTCTATAATTTACACCTTTAGTGCTGATTGAATAAAACAATTGTCTGAAGATTTCACATTTGCTCCCATTGCTCTCCCTTCGGCCACAAGCAATGAGGATAATCTACTACTATATCAAGTAGGGGCCATTCGTCATTATTTGATGGCAGGATTTACTTATCTAATAGTCAGAAAAGTAAAGCGAGTCTCCTGAATAATGTATCACTTTAGATGTGTCACTATGTTGCAAGTGTAATGTAATTTTTCAAGTGAAATGAGAGGGCAGATTAAAAAGAAGGGTTCACAAGATTAGCTCTGTCTTTAATCTTATGGGTGTTTGCTTGGAGGTATTTCAGCACTTCGACTTTAAATGGCGGTAAACTGATGCTGCCAGTCTTCATTTGATAAATTTCCTTTGTTTGATGTTATGCGTGAATAAAGTTTACATTCTTTATGGCTTTTGGTCTGGACAGGTATTTTACCTACAACTGGAGATGTAGTGGAATCATTACCCTCCACCTCCATGTAACTCATCCTTAATTCAAGCTCAAGAAATGTGATCTTCTATGGTAATGAACATCAGTGTCTTACAGGGACTGTCAGTTGACACTCTCACTTTTGAAAGTCTGCCAGTAAAAGATTCTAGTTTCTTCGAGGTTTTCCACTTCTGAAAATAACTTGTAAACTTTCCTGAGTAATGGTCCGTTCACTTACATTGTTCTTAATTAAGGTGCGCATTATTAAAGTAGGACTTATAGATGCTTGACTCCTAACTTGATGCAACTATCATTCAAACCCACTAGTAGCATGCATAGGCTCAACCTCCTCCTCCCGAGTCCCTCATTTACAGCACATGAAATATTGTTGGTAGATATACATGGTTGATGTGTGATTTATTGTTGATTAACTTCGGACGAGGAAAAAAAATCTGTCTGTGGACATTTCATGTTAATTAACTTCTGCCGAGGAAAAAAATACTGTCTGTGGACATTTCATACCATGAATTTAGGCTAATATGATTTGTGAGTTTGTATGGTAAAAGATGTATTGTGTAATACCAATTAAATTTTGCCGCCTGTATTTGATCTAGTCAAAAACGTTTCTTTTTAAATACTGAAAAAAAAAAACATTCATAAATTCTTGCCAATTTTATTAGTTCTTTTATAAGTGTAAAGCCCAACCCCAATAAAAGTTAGATAGTACAAATTTCTTCTGAGTTACTGATAAAATACATTATTAATTTTTCTCTTTCTTCCTTTCAGGTTCGACACGGCCTCCTACTTCAGTAAAACATTTGGGCTTTTATGAGTATCAGAGGATCAATTTTCTGAACGAAAAGCGTGCATTCTTTTCAAGCACTATTATACAACAGGCGTTCGAGTGCAGTAAAGGCACTATTTGATCTCAACAGTTTCCGAGTCTTTGACCTAAATTCTAATGTCCAGTCTAGTACAATGCAATTGAGCGTAGGAATGTTTTTTAATGTTAAGAATAGTTTCGTACAAACGTGTTTTAATGAGGCTCTAAGTATGTTTTCCACTTAATTTAATTGAGTTTATTTCTCAAATGCAATGTTATAACTATATTGCTGACTAAAAGTTTTTTCATTTAATATTGAAAAAAAATCTGTTTAATTAGTTACTTATAATTAACTGCTAGATGCATTTGTATCTACATCCAATAACTTGTTGAAATTTGTATTTTGTCATGTTGTGGCTTCATACTTAGAGCCTCATGTTTAAATCTCATTCTCATCAGTGCATTAGTATTTGGGAAAAAATATTCAATGAAATGCCGATTATACGAGGTTAAAAAGATCTTGCCAGTTACAAAAAAACTTGTTCATATTATATTTTTAATTCTAAAAAAGGGCAAATTCTTTATTTTGGACTTTAGACAATTTAATGTTGCTTATATAACTAATAATTTTCTAGTCGGTAAGAATGATGTTTTAGGATCATTAGTTAGATATTTAAAAATGATCTCAAGGGTTATTGATTCGAAAAGTTATACTGTTTATTGGATAAAAGAGTTTATCGCCTGAACTTCTCACCTGATTTTCGTATAAATTTTACTTGTATCTGCATATGATAAAATGGCAGTCTGCTAGGTTTTTCAAGTTGTTCAGCATAGAAATGTACGTTTTACTAATATGATTCGAGTTTTTAGTTTGGTGAGGTGTAATGAGATTATTCTTGGGGATTTTTCTGGTTCAAATACACCCTATTCGTTTGGTAATTATTGGAACTTTCTTCCCTAAAATATTCTGCAAATGGCGAAAAGTCACAAGCATTTAAGCTTATTGATTCAAGTCTGGTATGTGAAATATTGCTTTACTGTACTAAGCTTTGTTCCATATTCAGTTTGATTATTGCATTGTTACTTACTTTGCATTTAACTTGTGACCATTCTGTCGTGGAGGACTTTATTAGTTTATTCAGAATTTTTGGCATATACATTTATGGATACAGATTTTAGTCTGGTGTCTGAGACATTGCTTTTTCTGATTATTCCATCGTTGCTGCTAGTTATACTTTTCATTTGAGTTCTTTCTACTATAGAGAATTTTGTTAGTCTTGTCAAAAGCTAAGAGTAGACACACATTGAAATGACAATTGTTTTGAATTGTCAAGTATCCCTTCCAGTTTTTGTTACTCGTATACCGAGTTTTGGTAATAGTAACAAATTTCAACTCTCCAAACTGAGTAGTGTCAAGTCTTTTTGATTATAGCGAGTAGATGGGAAGCTTCTTACGAATGTCCATAACTTGGTTAGCTTCTTAATACATGTCTCTTCTTGTTGGCATTAGAAGTATATCATTTTGAGTTTCTGGTTTAGTTATTGTGCTGGGTTATTTGGATTTAATGTTTTATAGCGCAGTAACTTCATTTAAAACAAGTTTTAGAATCTTTGAGGAATATTTAGTAATTTTTTTTTTTACAATCATTATTGATAATTACAATCAAAACTTGTTTATTTTCTGTCAGTGTTATCAGGCAGTATTGGGAGAACCAAGTCTTCTTCAGTTTTGAAAAGAAATGATATGGTTTTAAAGTTACAAGGTGATTTAGTTTCTAAGCATCAAGATTTGTACTTTCCTAAGTTTTTCGATTGTATCCTTCAAACAAAGTTATCTTCCGTGTCATCAAAACAGGAGGTTTTTCTATAAGGATAGTTTACTGTCTGGGTTTTTTTTTTTTTTTTTTTTTTTTTTTTTTTTTTTTTTTTTTTTGCTTCCAGACAAACTATCTATTCATATCTCAAATCACCCTTATCTCTCTTACTTCATGCTGGACTCAGTTTATTAGAGAGATAAAGGTGTTGATGTTATGGTTTAGAATCTCATGCCTAATCTGCAATTACTTGAGAGAACAGAAGCCTTTGATTTCAAATGGTAATTTAGGAAAAGTTTAAAAGTTAGTGAAAAAATCTCTTATTAGCCTGTAGTTCTCTCACACTTTAAGATTCAGCTAAACTGTTTTTCGAGTTGATATGTAAAGGTTTTTGGTCTTTGATGCCAGAAATGAATATTTAGTTTTAGGTTTAAAAATAAATGCCCAAATCAACAATGATATTATACACTCGGAACTGAAAAAGAGGTTAAGTTCGTTGCTTTACAATTGATGAGAATGGGATTAGGAATATATTTAAGGTTTTTTATATTTTGTGTACAAAAGAACTTCTGTATATTTGTATTTCGAGGTATGGAATTTCCATGTAGCCTTTAAATGTTTTTTCTAAAATTTACTGAAAAAATAATGGGGATTGGGCCTGTAGCGAACATTTTACTTCGCAGTCATATTCAAGATTATTTAGGGCGCCGCTTCCCCTTTTTATTGTATTTTAACTTACTAATTAAGAAATCTTAAAGGGAGGTCTTATATAGTTCATGGTGGGGTCACTTTTGTAGAGGAATGAAGCAAGCAAAATGCAAATTATTCTCTCCTTATTGTGTGTATTTTTCCTAAAATACACAATTGAGGGAAAGCGTTAGGTAAAGGGTTATGAAATATAGGTAAATGAAATTATATAGTCAGAAATAAAGTTAAATGAAAAGAAGGGGTATAGAATATAGTCTAATGTAAGAAAATGATCTAGAATAGTACATAAAATGTATGGTAATGTAATATAAAAGATAGGGAACATGCGTGAATATAAATACAGGTTATGAAGTACAGTAGAGTGAAAATTAAGGCTCAAAGTATAGATCAATGAAAGTAGTACTCAATATTCACGAAGTTTAGATGATTGTACTTTCTGATTTTACTAATGTTTTGGAACTATTAATTACGAAGCATTAACTGAAGATATGCAAATTAATCTTACTAGTCGTTAGAATTAAATTAACGATGTAATAATTGACCAGAGAAGGAAAAATACTAAAAGAATGAGGAACTGAATTTAGACTATTGAATCAAATAATGAAGGCTGTAATTATTCAAGATTTGGAATTTAGTATTTCTATTTTTGCAAGGAGACATTGAGGTGTGTTGATCATTTGCACGGGGTGAATAGTTTGGTATGTATATGTACATACCTGAGTGGAGATACCTTAAACGTGTTACAATAGCTTGTGTATCACCGTGATCAGCAAAGCTGTTCTAGTCAAGGGCACCCATCCTAGGTTGGTTTGCTCTGAGCAATAAGACTAAGTCTCTCATCGTCACAAAATAATGTGACTTTAACCCAACCCTTTGTGTGTATGTGTTTCTAAGGCAACATGAACATACCTTGAAAATTAAGACATTAAATATTTTGAATTCAGATTTAAAGATATAAAAAATTTCAAAAATTTTCAATGAAATGAAATCATTCAGAAGTTCTTTTCTCTCTTGTGTTTAATTTCCATTCACTCTCCAGATCTCCCATTCCCTCACCTTGATCCTACCACCACCCAATTTGGAAATGTTAAAAAAAAAAATAAACCACCCAGTCAACGTTCATGTGACTGAGGTCTCCTCCTGCCCCCCTACTCCTTCTAGCATCGCCATTTGCCATTTGTTATTCTCCATGTAAGGGCCGGAGGGTCCATGAAATAGATCATGCTTTTAACTCCAGAATGGTTCCATTGTTCATTTAGGGTTTGCATCAATTTCCCATGTACAGAGATCGTTCATTTTATTGTTGGTGGAATGAGAGCAGTGTCTTAATGTAAGCATTTGAGTATGTTGTACTTGTCAAAATGTTGGTTACCATGTTGGGGAACACATTTAATTTGTTTTCCCAAAAGTATTGTCAAAATAGACTTCTATTTTGTCAACACAAGTCAAGATTAGTGATTGTCATGTGATGATTTAAGTTGCTTAAAAGCCTAGAATTATTTTCAATTGAGATAGGTAATTTTTGTAATATGGTTTTACTGTTTAGTGTGATAGACTTGTTTTAAAATCTTACCTCCAAATTTCTTAAATTCAGACGCATCTTAAATTGTTGGAGATTGTAATGTTAAATGAACAGGTTTTGGTGCAATTTTATTTCATGTGTAATTATGTATGCACTACAATTTCGTTGACAAATAGTCATATGTCTTGTACAGTGTAATGTGAGTAATGTACATTTTAATAACATGAAAAGATTGTGATTTAAAGTGCAATCAAGAAGTATGAACATTTCTAAAAGTTAAAGCTAGTTTAAGCTATAAATTCTTGGTAGATGTTAATGAAACTGTAAATGGTAATGATTTGTGAAAATTAAGGTCATGAAAGTTAGTTTGTGATTAATTTAGTTTTTTAACGTTAATATTTTAATTAATTTGGATAAAGTAATTCTGATGTCTTGAATTTCAGCCCTTTTGGGCTATCTGAAAAGTGTTCCAGCTGGGATCGCACAAGTCTTCCATGTCTCTGATTTCTACCATTTGTGTCCGTGGTTTAGGGTTGGGATAAATAAATGCCATAGTCATCTTAAAAAACACTGTGTAATAAGTTTTCGAATATCTTCTCTTCAGTTAGGGATAAAGTTTGTCCAGGCTTGAGGTATGAATATTTTTTTAGATTTTGGTTAGAGTGGATGATGCACTACTTGGCGAAGTTTAACTTTAAAATCAAAACGGTTTAGGAAATCGGTTTTGTACATTTTTTTAAGCAAGGACGACTCACTTATCATTAGAAAATTATAATTTTTCTTCTTGGTTTCTTGCTTTTTAATGTTTTCATATTTGATCAATTACGTCGAAATTGCCCCCTTAAGTTAACTTATATTTAATTAACTTATATAATGTGTTTGTACTAAATATATGGGTAAGAAATACTGATGTAGCCTAAAGGAATAGAACAAATGTAGAAGTTAGCCAATTAACGTCGACTATTAAGGCGAATATATAAATACATGTCTGTATAAAAGAATATTTTATGTTAGGTATTAATTGCTTGGTAAAAATTGAAGCTTACACAACGGACACTAATTTTCAAACTTTCATCTTTATTCTTCAATAATAATTGCACCATGGCAGGTAGTACTGCAAGTGCACACCAGGCAGTGCAATGTAGTTATCATGGGAAGGTCTTTCCAATGTTCCTTCGTCTCTTAGCTGCACCTGCTTCTTACTCTTGTTTTTTTTTCAAAACTTCCATTCCCACTTTAATTTATATATCCATTTTTTTATATGATCGCTTACTGAGACATGCAGTATACAAAATATTCACCTAATTTTTTTACTATTTTTGATCTGTTTATTGAATTATTCCTAGGGTTTAAAGGACCGGTTTGGTCATCGTAAAGAAGTCAATGATGTGATTTTTCTTGTCAAAAATTAGGTCACAGTAAAAAGTAGGTTTTGCCATTAACTTTCTAATAAAAAATTGCCATAGTAAACAATCGAAATTTGCCGTTAACTTTTTCTTTATTAGAAATTAGGTCACAGTAAAGAATTGAATATTTTCATTTTTTTTTATCAAATTAGGTCACTTAAAAAGTAGACTTTGACATTAATCTACCTATCAAAAATTAGGTCAGAGTAAAGAATTGAATATTGTCATCAACGTTTTTTTTTTCTTTTTTTTTCTTTTCAAATTATGTCAATAAAGAAAAATATTTTGTCATTGATTTTCTTATCAGAAATTATGTCAATAAAGAAGTGAATTTTGTCTTTAATTTCCTTATCAGAAATAAGGTCACAGTAAAGAAGTAAACGTTGTCAAAAATTGGTTACATCAAATTAATATTTTTCTATAATTTCATTACCAAAAATTTATGAAATGCATTTTCATTGACAGAACATTACAAGTATTTTCCTAATTTTGCTTTAATAATTATACCTTTTACGAATAACTATTGAAATATAATGATTGATGATTGATAAGTATTCTACTTAAATTAGCCATAAAGTTTAAGGTAACAACAATTAAGAAAGTTTGACTTGAAAGCTATTTGTAGATTTAGCAAGACAAGGGAACAGAGGCCCTACACTTGCCATCAGTAATTTCGAAGAATTAAATTACCGTTAAATGTTTATTAAGTGCAGTGTTAATCATAATAGTTAAGAACAGACTCGCATGTAAAAATAAACGTTTAAGATGGAGGGGAAATACAGTTTTTAAAATTCTTTTAGGAAAGAGGATTAATGTTTTTTATGGTGATTCTCTCTCTCTCTCTCTCTCTCTCTCTCTCTCTCTCTCTCTCTCTCTCTCTCTCTCTCTCTCTCTCTCTCTCTCTCTCCTTGTCTGTCTCTCACATGTGCACATACATTAACTTGTATACACACGTACACATACACCAACTTACCTATACACAGACATGCACACACCCCGTAAAAGTCACCTTCTTTATTCCCTTTTCTAATCTTAACAGATAATGAGTAATTTTTCTTTAAAATATCTTTATCAATATACAGTACCAAGAATGGATATGATCCCACGAATTTTCTGAAGTTATTCTTGTCTGATATCAATAATTTAATTTAACCGGTTTTAGGTACTAAATCCATACTCTTTATATGGGATCTATTTAACAAAAATAAAAGAAATCGAATGATTATTCCTTGTAGCAAAGTGGTAATGAGAGGAAGAGATAGAGTTAGAGGTTGCCTTGTATAGAAATCGTGTTGTGAAATTAAGGCTTTTTGGGTCATAGTTTCGTTGTCACTTCTAGAAGTAGTAAATGAATTGTGTTTCGGTTTTTATATGATCAGAGTGAATTTATGTATGAGAGAATTCATTAGCCTTCTTTCTTGATTATCGTCAATAACTATTTCTGGCTCATAACTTTTTTGGTCTGCCTTTCTGTACTCAATGCAAACGAAGCTTTTCGGCTCAATACAGAACCCATTCTTGTATTCATAAACACGTGTTTAGAAATACTTCCAGTAAGTACCGCTATTCATTTAGATTTGTCAAAAGAAATATATATCCATCTAATGAATAGAAAGCTGTTTCAAATTATAAGTAATTTTATGCATAAGATGAATTCAATTATCAATATCATAATGGAGAATATCAAGAGACTCCCTATTTTCAAACAGATTTACGGTTTTAGGTTTTTGACAATTTCAACTTTCTAACATTTTGTATCTATGAACGGTATTTGCTATTACCCTGCCGAAACTTTGTAAAATCTAAAATTTAACAGATACAATTTTAAAACTTTTAAATCCATATCCAAATCTTTGTAACTTATCTCTCAGTTATCGTTATTAAGTTTCCCTTCCCTCGTTTTTAAAGAACAATATGTAGTAATATAATCAATCGACCAGAATTTATTCATAGCTAAGTTCAATTATCTTTAGTATAATTTTTACAAGCGATAAAACAAAACTTGTTGCTAGAAAAAAGGTAATTTCACTAAAAGATGATAATACAGTTAATCATCTCTGTATCCCCACCTTATATTGTTTTATAGATTGTTTTACAGCTTTATTTCATGACTATTTTTATGCGAAACTTATTATGTAAGAGCGTTTTCTTCATTATTCCCGGCTTAAAATTAGATTATATTATTTAGTTATCTCTTCATGTTAATTGGTGTTTTTTTTTCTTTCACTATTCAAAGATTAGGAGTTTAATTATACTAGTGAGTTATCTTTTAAGTAAAGAAAAATATCCAGTATTGCGTTCCATTGAGAATTTCCGAGTATAACATAATTCTTTAAGTGTCAGTTATGATGAATTAAATATGATATATAATGGAAGTAGAGTAATAATGAATCAGCAATTATATAAATTAATAAATTTAATTGCTGTGTTTGCCTAAATAGTTACAATAACGCTACTGAGATTTGGATTTAATTTTTGGAGATGATATTTTGGTTAAATTTTCGATTTCTTTTTTAATTAGTCCTAACAGAAACGATACGAAATAAAAACTGCATCATGATATTGGTAATTGGCTATATACGTTATAATCGTCTAATTACATTAGAATTTCTATGCACAGTGAGGTAATTGGATAATTCTCTCTCTCTCTCTCTCTCTCTCTCTCTCTCTCTCTCTCTCTCTCTCTCTCTCTCTCTCTCTCTCTCTCTCTCTCTCTCTCTCTCTAACATATATACACTCACAAGCACATACACATCTTCAATGCCGGTTCTAATAGTTATTTTCCAGAGTAAACTCAGTAAAATCCATAAAGCGTATAAAATACTCAATAGATTTTAATAATTTTATCCTTATCAATAGGTAGAAATAAAATTAAACTCGTATCAATAATATCATCATAATGCAGAAATTTTAACGTATTAGTAAGAGCCATGGACTTTGCAGAAAGTGTAAATTAACATTTAACTTACAAAATCAGATTTTTAAATAAGTAAATGCACTCTACTTTAATTGTTAAATAATCGATGCATTAAAGAAAGGCTATCCCTCTAGTTTCAGTGATTAGTGTTAAATTTGTTTTCAAACGTTGCTTTCCAAAGGATGCATATTCGAAAATTCTATTGCACAGCTCTCAAGATGACTAGGCTGTCCACGTGTAAGGTGAATGTGTACTTCGGTCCGATCTGACTGTCTGCTGGGGGAAGTAGCAATGGCTGTCAGGGCAGTAGTCTTACACGTCTCTTCTTTTTTACCTGACTCGGCCACGGGCATAAGTGGCAAGGGGCAGAGATCCAACATGGCTGGCTCTGGGATCTTGGCTAGTCCCTTTTTCTTGTTTTATTTTTCCAATTAGAGTTTAATATATTCCTCCCGTTTAACTGTAATATTTGTTCAGATTTGCCCTGCTTGATTTTCATATCTCATTCAAAATCTAGTTTCATTACTTTATCATGAAGTAAACTAAATTTAAATATTGCATTAACTTCAAATGATTTTCATATTCTTGATGCCTTTATTTCATTATAATTGAATTGTTGTTTGTAAGATTTATAATAAAGTATTAAAAAGAGAGAGAAGGAAAAGGAAAGCATTCAAGGGCCTGGTGACTTTGCTAGTTAAGAAAAAAAAAATTCTATAATCGTACGTTACCAGGTGGGAAAGGGGATGGCCTTGGTGGGCTTTCCTTTTCCTTCTCTTTTTTAAAACTTTATCATAAGCTGGTACACTTATAACTTACATACACTGGCATGGCATATGACCTCATCTGCTAAACTTGACGTACTTCAAGACTTTTAGAAAACCATAGAAAACGGGGGTTATATTACTCGGTGGAATTCTTCCCATTTTCTATGACTTCACGGTTCTGGGTACGTTTAAGTTTTCAGAGAATGGGCCTTTATTTCATGTCCATTTTTTGTCAATGTCTATTATGTGCATTCATGTTTAAACTGCAAAATAGATTGTACTTGAAACCTGTCTCATGTATGACATGCAATTTTCTACAATAAAAGATGTATTAAGACACATTTCCTTTGTTTTTACCTCAGCTAAGTTTTGTAGGTATGTTTTTAATTTGAAAGAAACTGAAGAATTTAGTCTAGTATTGAGTTTCTGGTAACGTCGAAAGCAAACCAACTTTGCATAAAATGATATTTTAAAGAAATACTTTTTAAATAGTTCAAATTGCCTGTCAAGCAACTTAATGACATTGCAAGACAAATCACTAAGAAAAATGGAAAAGCAATTGAGCAAGTTATCCAGCATTTAAAAGCTAATTTAGACAAAGTACTAATGTACTTAAATACTTTTTAATGCCATACTACGCTGTCAATCATGGTTATACAATATCAGTGTTTGTGTAAGCACATATCTTTAATGAGCGAGTGTGATTGATTGTTCGAAATACACTAACATACCCACTCACAAAGGATATACTTGCACAAACTCGGATATTGTACAATCATTGATAGCGTAATTGGATATTTTAGTGTTGCTCTCTTTCCCCAAATGATAAAATGTCCGTTTTCTGTATAAGGGAAAATGGAAAGTAAGCCTGAATGATTGCATGGTATACAATGGAGTTTTAATGCAGGGTGTATTTTGTGAGCTCTTTGGCCCAAATTGGAGAAGACTCGGGGCATTTGCTGGTGCTAGAAGGGGTAGGGGGGCGGGTAGGGAGAACACTCGCGCATATGAACGTTGATTAAGGAGAACACTCCTTGATATAGATTTAAATTTATTTTTTTTAATATTTGTTTTCTATTTTCTGTTATATTATTGTTAATTTTTGTATGAACATTACCATGAGAATAAAAACTACGTATTCTTGTATTTCGTATTTTATTATTCAACGCCAAACTTTTTTTTTTACATTTACAAAGATTATCAATATACATAAAATAACCATGTTTATCATTTTTTTTTTTTTTTTGCATTGGCACAACTTGATATGACAGTAACTTGAGAGCATTACTTATGAGATCACCACAACTATACAAATCAATATACTGATAAATTATCAATCTTATGTTAAGAACATCAAATATGACAAATTTTTCCTGACAAGTTTTCCCATACATCATTATAAAGCCCCCGAAGTTTACAAGCTCAATACTTATTTCCTTTACAATTATTAAAGTACTGTAAATTATTGTAAAGCCCTGTCCACACGAGCATGGCCGACGGGCAAACAGTGATACCAGACCACATTAGTTAGTAAGAATGAGGGTTATTGACGTCAGAAGCGGGAAAACCACAAACAGGGATCTGGCATCATACGTATTGCCAGATCCCTGCCTTTAGTTTTCCGTTTCTGACGTCATCAAACCTCATTTTCACTTACTATTGTGGTCTGATATCACTGTTTGCCCGTCGGGCATGCTCGATCGTGTGGACAGGGCTTCACAATAATTTAAAGTACTTTAATAATTGCAAAGGAAATAAGTATTGAGTTTGTACACTTCAGGGGCTTATAATGATGTATGGGCAAACTTGTCACGGAAAATTTGTCATATTTGATGTTCTTACCATAAGATTGATAGTTTATCAGTATATTTATTTGTTATAGCTGTGGTGATCCCATAAGTAATGCTCAAGTTATACATATACTGTCATATCAAGTCAAATTGGAAAACTTATGACCTGAACATTTAAATTGAAAGCTATACATAGTAGTTGGATTATTTAGTTCATTACTAAGTTACAAACAAATTCTTGAATTGGGAGTGTCTTTATAAGAATTATCCAGCTATGGACAAAAGAAGCTACCCTCAAAATAGTCTCCGTAATTATATTACATTAAGCACACACTTAGAATGACATAACTGCAAACGGAAGCTTTTTACTAGTTGGCTTCAAGTATTCCAAATGTCTTACTGCTTGGTGCATGATTGATCTTTATAATTCCTTAAATGTTTTCATTCAGGCTAATTTAAATAAAACCTATTCTACACAAGACCTACTAAAGATAAAACCTAATCAAGATGAAACCTAATTAAGATAAAACCCAAATGACCTGAAGGCTATTGCTCACTTGAGGAATCACTACTTTACGCTCTTACTTGCAACAACTGACTGAATTTCTACCATAAGATAAGACCATCGTTCACTAATATTTAAAAAAACTGAAAAGTTTCACTTCATCTAAATAATAAACTTACCCAAGTCAAAACAATTTAACAAAATATCACGCAAATAGATCTCTTTAAAAAACTTTTAAATCCTTTAAGAAATTAATTCATTAAAAAGTATCTTCCTAAAAAGACTCCTTAATCTTGACTTCTAGGAAATTCTAAAATATTTAAGACTTCCCTACACAATTCTCACCCTCAAGATTCCCTCTTTCCCCGAATATATATATATATATATATATATATATATATATATATATATATATATATATATATATATATATATATATATATATATGTACCATATTTTCTAAATAAATCTTAAATAAAACCAAGTTAACAAACTTTACCTCCAATGTTCAAACTAACAATGATTTTTTTTTAAATAAGTACTTCCCCCAAACATTTCATAAGAACTTTCCCACTAAAGCCATTACCTTAAGCTTGAAACTACGATCAGCAAACTATACCATAAAAAAAAATTAAACCTGAGCAATTTAAGACACTTGAAACCATATTGTACATATGAAGTTACTTACAAAGCAGTTTTGTCCCTCTAAAGTATATGGCTACTTTAAACAAGACTTAGACGTGTGACTGCATTAAGAGACCTTTTTTTTTTAAATTCATTGTTTTTATACCACATCAGATGTCCAACGGTGCTTTTGGAGAACTTTTAATACAAAGGAAATTAATAGATAATTTACTGGTGAATTTTATTAAAATGGTTATAGAACAATCTAGTTATATACAAAATCAATTTTTTCAGAGAGAGAGAGAGAGAGAGAGAGAGAGAGAGAGAGAGAGAGAGAGAGAGAGAGAGAGAGAGAGAGAGAGAGAGCAAATACAAGGAAATGAGCAAGTGCAAGGCAAAGAGCAAGTGCAAACGAATGGGCAAGCGTAAGGCAATGAGTGAGCAAATGCAAGGCAATGAGTGAGCAAATGCAAGGCAATGGGCAAGAGCAAGGCAATGAAATGAAAGGCAGTGAGCGACAGGGCAAGGTCAAGGCAGGGAGCGAGGGGGGCAAGAGCAAGGCAGTGAGCAAGAGGGCAAGTGAAAGGCAGTGAGTGAGGGCAAGAGCAAGGCAGTGAACGAGAGGTCAAGTGCAAGGCAGTGAGCGAGAGGGCAAGAGCAAGGCAGTGAGCGAGAAGGCAAGAGAAAGGCAGTGAGCGAGAGGGCAAGAGAAAGGCAGTGAGAGAGAGGGCAAGAGAAAGGCAATGAGAGAGGACAAGAGCAAGGCCATGAGCGAGAGGACAAGAGCAAGACAGTGAGCGAGAGGACAAGAGCAAGGCAGTGAGCGAGAGGATAAAAGGAAGGAAGTGAGCTTAAGGGCAAGAGCAAGGCCGTGAGCGAGAGGATAAAAGCAAGGCAGTGAGCAAGAGGATAAAAGGAAGGCAGTGAGCGAGAGGGCAAGAGCAAGGCCGTGAGCGAAAGGATAAAAGCAAGGCAGTGAGCGAGAGGGCGAGGGCGAGGGCAAGTGTAAGGCAGTGAGCCAGAGGGAAAGTCTAAGGCAGTGAGCGAGAGGGCAAGACTAAGGCAGTGAGCGAGAGGGCAAGACTAAGGCAGTGAGCAAGAGGGCAAGTACAAGGCAGTGAGCGAGAGGGCAAGTGCAAGGCAGTGAGCAAGAGGGCAAGTGCAAGGCAGTGAGCAAGAGGGCAAGTGCAAGGCAGTGAGCGAGAAAAGTGCAAGGCAGTGAGTGAGGGCAAGAACAAGGCAGTGAGCGAAAGGGCAAGAACTAGGCAGTGAGCGAAAGGGCAAGAACAAGGCAGTGAGCAAAGGGGCAAGAACAAGGCAGTGAGCGAAGGGGCAAGAACAAGGCAGTGAGCGAAGGGGCAAGGAGAAGGCAGGGAGCGAAAAGGCAAGAACAAGGAAGTGAGCAAGAACAAGGCAGTGGGCAAGAACAAGGCAGTGGACAGGGCAAGAACAAGGCAGTGGGCAAGGCAATGAGCATGACAGTGAGTGAGAGGGCAAAAGCAAGGCATTGAGAGAGGGCAAGAGCAAGGTAGTGAGCGATAGAGCAAGGGCAAAGCAGTGAGCGTAATGGCAAGAGCAAAGCTGTAAGCAAAAGGGCAAGAGCAAAGCTGTAAGCAAAAGGGCAAGAGCAAGACAGTGAGCAAAAGGGCAAGAGCAAGGCAGTGAAAGAGAGGGCAAGAACAAGGCAGTGGCCAAGAACACAGCAGTGGGCAAGAGGGCAAGAGCAAGGCAATGAGCATGGCAGTGGGTGAGAGGGCAAGAGCAAGGCAGTGAGCGAGATGGCAAGGGCAAGGCTGTGAGCAAGAGTGCAAGAGCAAGGCAGTGAGCAAGAGGGCAAGAGCAAGGCAGTGAGCAAGAGGGCAAGGCAGTGAACGAGAGCGAGGCAGTGGGCTATAGGGCAAGAGCAAGGCAGTCAGCGAGAGGGCAAGAGCAAGGCAGTCAGCGAAAGGGCAAGGGCAAGGCAGTCAGCGAGAGGGCAAGAGCAAGGCAGTCAGCGAAAGGGCAAGGGCAAGGCAGTCAGCGAGAGGGCAAGGGCCAGGCAGTCAGCGAGAGGGCAAGGGCAAGGCAGTCAGCGAGAGGGCAAGGGCAAGGCAGTCAGCGAGAGGGCAAGGGCAGTCAGAGAGGGGGCATAAGGTAAGGGAGTCAGCAAGAGGGCATAGGGCAAGGCAGTGAGTGAGGGCATAGGGCAAGGCAGTGAGTGAGAGGGCAAGAGGAAGGCAGTGAGCGAGAGGGCAAGGGCACGGCAGTGAGCGAGAGGGCAAGGGCACGGCAGTGAGCGAGAGGGCAAGGGCACGGCAGTGAGCGAGAGGGCAAGGGCACGGCAGTGAGCGAGAGGGCAAGGGCAAGGCAGTGAGCGAGAGAGCAAGGGCAAGGCAGTGAGCGAGAGAGCAAGGGCAAGGCAGTGAGCGAGAGGGCAAGGGCAAGGCAGTGAGCGAGAGGGCAAGGGCAAGGCAGTGAGCGAGAGAGCAAGAACAGGGCCGTGAGCAAGAGTGCAAGAACAGGGCCGTGAGCAAGAGTGCAAGAACAGGGCCGTGAGCAAGAGTGCAAGAACAAGGAAGTGGGCAAGAGGGTAACAACAAAGCAGTTAGCAAGCGGACAAGAAGACAGTGAGCAAGAGCGAGATAGCAAGAGCAAGAACGAGACAGCAAGAGCAAGACAATGAGCGAGATAGCAAGAGCAAGTCAGTGACAGGGCGAGAGCAAGGCAGTGAGCCAGAGGGCAAGAGCAAGGCAGTGAGCCAGAGGGCGAGAGCAAGGCAGTGAGCCAGAGGGCAAGAGCAAGGCAGTGAGCCAGAGGGCAAGAGCAAGGTAGTGAGCCAGAGGACAAGAGCAAGGCAGTGAGCCAGAGGGCAAGAGCAAGGCAGTGAGCCAGAGGGCAAGAGCACAAAAATAAGAAAACAACCGCAAGATCAATAGAATCCTATGAGCAAGAAGAGGACATGAGCAAGAGAATATTTGAAACTTTAGGTTTTATACTTGAATTAGATATATCACAAACTAATTGGTGTTTCATGTATCAGTTTAGCATAATTGCGTCCTGTAAGGTTTAAGGAAATTAGAGAGCATTACTTTAAAAAAATTTGGTGTTCTTAGATTTCATTATTCACGCTTTAGTCTGTATATAATTTTCTGTATACAACACGGAAATAGGAAAATTTAAAAAAAATCCAAATAATCGTTATACATGTATATAGAAAGGATTAATTGCAATTATCTTAATGCAAGCAAAGCAATATCTACAGAAGAATAATAACCTATTTATGAAAAACTTTAAAATTTTGAAGTTCACAATATTTCCCGGGTATAGATATTTAATTTGATTGGATTTATATAAAACCGGTTTAAAGATTAACGTGGAGATTGAAACACGCAGAAATTAGATGGAAAGAAATGAAAGGAAAGGTGCAAGGGTATAGCAACAAATTGTAAAAATTGGTTAAATTAAGACATCACATTTGCAGAATATTGTGAATTTAATGACAGTCATACGTAAAAGTCCGTTGTTCAGAGTAATGTACACAATTTTACATGAAACATGCTTAAGGAAACTGACGCTTGCTTCTATTCGTGAAAATTATCAAAGAATTACTCAAGTTTAGATCAAGTAATTATGCAATTTTAAATGTTTACTAAAAGTTTCAGACTTTCAGGCGAATGTTTCCTTAACATGACTAAGATACAGAATTTGCAATTCTCAAATGTCATTTATATATATAATTTATACAAGTCACTTGGTAAGCTTGTTACTTTTACATATTTCTATTTAACTGGCAATCTATGAGGCTTGAACAAACCAAAACGAAGCTTTCAAGGAAACTAGTTTCTAATTTCGGGTCTAGATAAATAGCAATCTGGTTACCAATAGCTATTTCAAATTTTAATAATTCATATGCACTCCAGAAAAGATTGTTTCTACCCTTACAAACAACAAAAATGGCTGCACCTAAATTGTTTAAGTGTTATGACTTCAAAGATTAGGAGCCACAGAGGAAAATTATGAAGACTTCATATACGGTTACTAATAACTAAGACGATTTACTATTTGTCTTATTCTATAGTAGCTTCATGGAATCATGATACTTTAAACATTTGAAACTAATTACTGAAAAGATTGACTGGAAAAAGAACCAATCCCAGAAATCTTTAAACTTTAAAAACTAATGACTTATGATTTTCATAATGATCTTAAAGTAATAATAATTTTAAAGAATTTAATGAAAATCTTTATTAAAAACTATGAAAAATAGATTCAAATAAAAAAGAAAGTGAAAATGTTGAAAATTAGATTTAGACCTCAATATTTACACCTGTCTCAAGCCCGATATGATTGCCAGCTCTTAACTATCAAGGAATTTAAATGAGTATTGCAATTCTAAAGCTTGAAATAATATAATTTGAAGTTATTTTTTTCTGCATGAGAGCTCTTCGTGCATGAGTTTCCTAGTTGCAGAAGACATCTTCAAGTTTTCTATTTATCCTCAAGGAGTTGGTGGCACTTCAACATCTCAGGGTCTCCTCGGTAGAATTTCCTAAAAGGCCAAAACTATTTTCTTCACAGCTAATTTACTTTCCAACCTGCAAATAGAATGATTTAAATTAAACTATGAACCAAATGTTAATATCAACAGATTCTTGTTATACATGTTAAATAGTTTTTAATAAGATACGCAATTGACCTACATATATGTTATCAAGACTATCGAATCAGATATAACCTTATACCTTAAATACCCCTACACAAATATCTACTATATGTATTTTAATAACATGTGTAAAATCAATTTCACAATCACCATTGAATACCTATATCGATCTTTGTCCCAGTAACCAGCATATCCTGTCGTTGCTTCATCAGCTAATAAGCAAAATCTTAGCTAACTAAACTACTTGTTCAATTCAGTACTAAATTAGTCTATGTTGATACAATTTACTACTAATCCGATACCATGACTTGTGTAGGTCTAACCCACATAATACATTTATTAGCATATACAATATTTCTTTAGTCTAGTTACTTCACTATCATCCTGTTTAATTGAACCAACCTTTCAGTTGACAACTAACACAATTACTAAATTTAACGTCAACTTAATCAATATGAATAGCATCAATTTCCCTTTAATAAATAACCCAATCAATTCTACTGTAGCCAATTAATGAAGTTACTATCCCGATTTCTTAGTTCAAATAACTAAAACTTGCTATCTTAATTTAGTACAGAGAAACCATAGTGTATAACCAAACAATCCCTTGACTACCCTGTTAGCATAATCCACGTGAGTTTTTCCTCTTGTTGCCGAGGGTATTTCACATTAGCAAAGTAAACATGACATGGTGTCTTGCCTTATCCTTCTCTTGAAACTACTTTCCTTAATCTTTCTTAGGATTATATTCTAGGTCCAATCAACCTAATGCAATAGTCTCCAAAATAATATTTACAAAATTTTAAGCTGAAAAAAATGATCTAATTTCAGGTCATCTTGATTTAAAGTTTGCAAAACTAACTTCAAGCAAAAATTTTCCATTCAGAAAAGATTTATCTGTTAAAAAAAAAAACTAACGTGCAACTGCATAACTATGTTGATAGAACATTTCTCAAAGAAAATTATCTTCCAATACAAGCTAAAATTTACTGTCTACTAACCAGTCCTATCTTGATTAACTTGTCTTAATCGACAAAAAAAAAAAAAAAAAAAAAAAAAAAAAAAAAAAAAAAAAAGTTTAAGATCTATCAAACTATATCTTAATCTGGCAATAAACCAAGACTTTCATTCATCAGCAAACGTAACTTTAAACTGTCTGGAAATTAAAGTGATCCTTTGACACTAATCCTACTAATCCTTTATCCATTGACATATTGTACTTGGAAAAAAAAATTCCTTTCAACAAATACCATTCTATTTTATTCCAATGACTAACTCGGTGTTTTGACACCAATCCAATGGAAACCAAATTCAATAGCTGTCCACTAGTGAACCATATAAAAAACTTGCTTTATTCTCTAAGCTGAAACACCAGTTTACTCGACAAATTTGTCAAGTGATAAATCTCTTAAAATTACTTCATAGTTAGTATAGATTTCCCTACATCAAAGGACTACCCTGCCCTCAATCTAACCAGCTAATTTACCAACTAATTGTATTACTCGAGTTTGGATAGTTAATAAAATTCTATAAATTTATGAATTAAAAGTTCTTTGAAAAACACCATGGTATTAGTACGAATATTAAGAAATTTGATAACTTGCGCTCTGATTTAAAAATATGATTTACTTAATGTTTAAAATTTGTAATCTTTCAAAAAGTATATCTTAGTAGTTTTATACGATTTTAAGTAATATATAAAACCTTGATTAATCTTAAAAGCTGGAGTACTAGATACCATGTTTAACAAAAAACTTAATTTACCATATGATTTTCCTTTGTCTCCCCGCCAGGTTTCTTGGGACATTGAAACAATTCCTTAAGTTGAAGCGTACAACATCAAGCCAGGCCTGCAAAAGAAAATGGAAAAATAAATTTCTTAAACATTGTACAAAATCTGTAGTTCACCAATTAGATGAAATTATGCTTAATTAGCTGACTTATCAAATGTTAACCAACTAGCAAGCTATTCTCTCCCTTCTGCCTTAAGTTAGGAGCTTTATGCAACTATCATTTCTCTAATAGACAAGTTCTTTTTATCTTTAATCAGAACTTGAAAAACCTAGTAATAGTCCCATCCATCTCATTTCTACTGCAACATGTATATAAATCATAACCCTCTCTGTCAAGGAAAACATCTGGATTGAGAGGATCTAATATATCCTATCCCTACTGATGATTATATTGAGCTTTAAGGTTTTTAACTTCCTCCCTCCAATAATTACAGTAGTTTTATCCGTATTCCTGTTAAGTTTAGTAGCTAAAGTCTACACCCTAAGATGTGAACTATATTCAATTTTAACATTTGGGCAAGAAAACCAGACACTAGGGCCTAGTAGGCCATCCAGGTCTGATATGCAACATGGAAAACTCCAAACTTCATGTATGGAGGGGCAGACATTGGAAAATTAGTTGGGAAAACGTGGCAATAGTGATACAGAAAGCTAAAATGAGAACGCAGCTAGCTGCCAAAAGGAAGCTGCAAATACCAAGTAATGCCCACAGTTCACCGCTGAATTGTATTGATAGCACTGAAACCCTGCTAGTGCCTAGATTAGCATCGTGGGTGTTAGGAGTAAACACATTTCAAGAAAAGCCATTTTGTTGGAGCAACAGCAGCTAAACTAGATTAAATGCTTTCAGTACAGACAAATGTTTGGCTATCACTTGAACAAAATGGAAATAGTGAGAATTGGGCAGTAAGAGTATTGTTACAGACTGTCTTGTGGAAAAATCTAGTTGGCTCAATAAGTTTTTACTTTTTTTTTAGATGCAATATTTATGCAATCCTCAAATCTCCACAATAGAAAATTTCAGTATTGTTGGGAAAAAATATAAATTTGTAATTATTTCTTAGGGAAAATTCGTCCAGTCTCCAAAATTTATCCAAAGAATGGTTTTAGCATAATCTAGGATGGTTAATCGAACTACACTTCTAATTTTCAAAAATTTAATGAATTCATGATTAAAGAAAACCATAAATCTCCTCTGGTGATCCAAATGACTGTTAAGTGTCCAACCTTCCTGTAACTAAGTGCTCCAAGTGAAACTTGTCACTGAAATATTCACTATAAATCATTATTTTACGTCAATAAGATGGGCATCTGAATGAAGACTGACTTTGGTTCTAACAGAAACTTATCCAGTAATGGTTATTGTGCAAAATGACAGCTTAGAATTACGCTCACCGCAAGACAGGTTGCTGCCCATTTATGCAAGTTTATGCAAGCAAGGATAAGGTTTTCTACAGGGGACTGTGCGTTTACAAATTTTAATAAGTCACATTTCATATACCATTTGAAAGGGCAGTGTGTGTGTACTCATGGTTTACAATAAAATTTTAAGCTACGAATATTTCTATATGAAAAGCTATTGTAAACTGTAAAATATAAAAATTTGTGCTGTGCATCTTTTCACTACAATTACTGACAACTTTATTCTATTTAGGTTTTATGTAGGATATCTATTCAGCTTTCCATTGCAATCTTAATTTTTCAAGCAATACTCATTGACTTACGCACAATGAAAGTATATATATGGTAAATCCGATTAAGTCCAGTCTTTTACACTAGAACATTACATGTTCATTGATAATGTTTTCAGTGTACATGTATCTGCAAATACATGTCATTTATTTGACAAGGCATTCTTTGGAGTTCCGCATAGCAAGTGGTAAAATTAAAAACAAACTATTCTATATAAAAAATATTTATCGTAAATTGCAAGGTCTGGTATCTCAACCGTGGTAAAAAAAAAAAAAAATTATCGCTAGCCTTTCTTCTAAAAGTTACTATTTTTTTTTCAGAGAAACTTCACTCATGAAATAGGAAATTGATTCACATCGCCTTTTCTAAGTGATTTCATTACTTACGTAAAATTGGTGAAGGCATGTTAACAGTAAAGCCGCTTTACAAATCTTACGAGAATATTATATTTGCAGTTTTTCTACATGCTAGTGTGCATTTTTCATCATTGCATTATTTTTCATAGAGTATGGCTACATGGTATATAGAAGAATGCAAAATTATGTAGATCTCTATAAAAATCAGCTTTTATTGCATTAAGAAAATTAGTGTACTTGCTCTACAATTACTAAACTATTTAACAAGGCACAGACATGAAACAAAAGGAACAAAAGGGGACCCCCCTTCTCTCTGCTCCTCCCAGCCCGAGGAGGATTTAGCAGTTTGGCTGGTGCTGCTAGGGTGCCACAGCCCAACCTCCCCTGTTATCCACCACAAATAAGGTTTCATACACTGAACCCTTTACTGCTGCATTAACTCTACTCCCTTCTCTCACTCTTCTTCTTCCCAGCTTTATCCCTATTCGGGGTCGCCGTTTCTAATGAGTCTCTTCCATCTCCCTCTGTCCTGTGTCATTTCCTCCCATACTCCCTTCTCCCTCATATCATCTCTAATGCAATCTCTCCACCTGGTCTTAGGTCTTCCTCTCCTTCGTGTTCCATCCACCTCCACCACTTCTCTTGCCTTGTGTTGCCCTTCTCTTCTCATCAGGTGGCCATACCATCTTAACCTTGCCTCTTGCACTATCTTTGATGCCTCAGTGACTTTTACTGTACCCCTAATATGTTCATTTCTAACCCTGTCCTTTTTGGTTACTCCACTCATCCACCTAAGCATCCTCATCTCGGTTACGTTCAACTTTCTATCCTCTGTTTTCTTTAGGGGTGCTGCTTCCAATCCATATGTCATTGCTGGTCTGACCATTGCCTTGTGCACTCTGCCCTTCAATCTTATAGGGACTTTCCTATCACATATGATACCAGACACCTTCCTCCAGTTGTTCCAACCACACTCAATCCGGTTGTTAATTTCCTCTTCCATGGCCATTGTCGATCACTGAACCAAGGTACTTGAATTTATGAACCCTTTTGATGTTTCCTCCGCCTAACTTGATCGTTGTTTGCTGGTCGCCATCCATCTCGGTTATCATATACTCTGTCTTCTTCCTGCTTATTCTTAAACCTCTACTCTCCAAGGCATATCTCCATCTTTCTAGTTTCCCCTCCAGTTCTTCCCTGTTCTCGGCTACCAAGACTATATCATCTGCATAGAGCAGACACCATGGTGGCTCCTCCCTGACATCCTCTGTTAACACATCCAAGACGATGTTAAACAGGAGTGGGCTTAGAGCAGATCCCTGATGTAGCCCGACTCCAACTTGGAAATTTTCTGTTCTTCCAACTGTAGATCTGACGCTGGTCTTTACATTTCTATACATCTCCCTGATCATTCTGACATACTTCTCCATCACTCCTCTCCCCCTGAGACATCTCCATATTTCCTGTCGTGGTACTCTGTCATATGCCTTCTCTAGGTCTATAAAGGCCATATGCAAGACCTTTTGCTTCTCTCTGTACTTTTCCATAATTTGTCTCAAAGCAAAAATACCATCCACAGTACTAAGCCCCTTCATGAATCCTAGTTGCTGTCTACCGATGGAAACTTGCTGCCGTAATCTTTCATCCATAATTCTTTCAAATACCTTCAGTGTATGTGACATGAGTTTTATTCCTCGATAATTCTCACAACAGAACTTTTATGAAATGAGTCTACTCCCTTCTCTCACATACACTTCCAAACTGTCACTAATCGACCAAGCTGCTTTTTCGAGTCTGCAACCAGTGCAATATAATCCATAAACAATAATTGATTTACCTCTCACTCATATGATCACTCGTCTATTAGTTTCATTCCTCGACCAAGCACTCGAGCATTCACCTCTCTCACCACTCCAACAAATTTAACAACAATGGAAACATGACATCCCTGTCTCAGACCTAACTGGAAACCACTCACTCAATTTCCTCCCCTAACACACGCTTTACTAGCTATGTAGAAACTTCACTGCTTACCTCTCTCATATCTATCTTCTTATCACCCAGAGCTTTCTGCACTCCATCCATCCATCCAAACCTTAGCCTTCTTGTACTTCTCCCATCAACTCTTGCAATCATCACCTAATTTAGCAGAGCCACTTTCCATTCTCTCAAAATGGCCAAACCACCTCAACACATATCCACTTGCTGGTAAATCATTTCTTATACCTTTTCTTACCCTCACTACTACTTTCCTAACCCTATCTAATCGAGATACACCAGCCATACTCCTCAGACACTTCATCTCAAACATTCAATGCCTGTCTCTCCATCATTTCCCACAACTCCAATCCCTACATCACAGTTGGTACAGTAACTTTTTATACAGAACTCTGTTTACATTCATGCCTAACCCTCTATTTTTTACCACTCCCTTTAATGCCCCAACACTTTGCAGCCTTCATTCACTCTGTTGTACATCTGCTTCCATTCCACCAATTGCTGCAATAACAGACCCCAAGCTTATCTACTTCAATAACTCTCCATTCAACATGACATTCAACCTCGCACCACCCTCCCTTATCTTGCATTTCATAGCCTTACTCTTACCCTCATTAACTCTACTCCCTTCTCTCACACCCTTCCAAACTCTGTCACTAATCGACCAAGCTTCTCTTTCGAGTCTGTAACCAGTACAGTATCAATAAAAACTGATTTACCTCCAACTCATGATCACACTCGTCTATCAGTTTCATTCCTTGACCAAGCACTCTAGCATTTGCCACTCGCGCCACTCCAACAAAAATTTAACCATGGCAACATCACATCCCTGTCTCAGCTCCACTAACTGGAAACCACTCACTCAATTTCCTCTCCTAACACACGCTTTACTAGCTATGTAGAAACTTGACTGCTTGCAACAACTTTCAACCAATTCCATATAACATTCCACATCGCTTCCCTATCAATTCTTATCATACGTTTTCTCCAGATCCGTAAACATTCACCTCCTTGCCTTATGCTAAATATTTCTCGCTTATCTGCCTAATAAAATCAGATTCATACATCCCCTACCTCTTCTAAACCAACCCTGTACTATCAAAATTGCATTCTGTGTTTTATCCTTAATCCTATCAATTACTATACCACTTTTCCAAACACTCCTTGAAAAACAACACTTGTGCACATCTCTTGCCTTCATATAGTGGCACGATACATGCACACCCATTATACTGGTACCATTGACAACATAAAACAAATAATCTCCCCAACCATTTATGTACAGCCCCAACCCTTTCCTTTAACATTCAGTCCTCACATCATGCACATCGGGTGCTTTTCCTACTTCAGTTTCATCCACTGCTCTCCTCACTTCATCTTTGTAATCTCCCTCTTATTCTCCTCTCCCATTACTGGTACCTCAACACCTACAACAATTATATCAGCCTCCCTATTATCTTCAACATAAAGTATATTTAAAAAATAATCTACCCACCTTTTCCTTGCATTCTCTCTTTTTAGCAACCTTCCATTTCCATCTTTCACTGTATTCAATTCTTTAACCACCGTTCTTTACTTTCTTCACTTCTTTCCTAAACAACAACTTTATATGAACCCAAAACCAGACCCCACCTCCAGGCAGCCGCCATCTTTGCCTCAGCTACCTTACGTTTTACTTGAACATTTACTTCTCTGTCATACTTCTCTACACTTACTATGCAGTCATTCTTCAAATGTCCTTTTCTCTTCTACTTTATCTTCACTCCTTATTCCACCATTTACTACCCTTCCCCATGCTGCCTCCATCAATCCTCTTGCCACACCACTTGCAATGCCAACAAAATTTTCTTTTACTAACTTGTACTCTTATTAATTACCAGTTTCTCTCACCTTTCACTGTCAAATGGCATTTCCAGACTTTCTTTATATTCACTTTTTACCTCTACTTCAACCTTCACTACCTCCCTTTCACACCCCCCCCCCTTTTTTGTTACAACTAATTTTCCTTCCATCAAAAAATGATTAGACATATCGTTAGCCATGCTCCTAAACACGTGCACGTTTTTCAATCTTCCAAACAGTCTAGTTATCAACAATCCATAGATGAATTTCTACCACTTCCATTTGCCACTCTTACCCATGTATAATTTTTATTATCTATTTTTGAAAAAAAAAAAAAACTACAACTTATTACTAGCTCTTGCTCAACACATCTACGTCACAACTTATTTTCACCTGGTATGCCATACTTCCCAATGACACCTACCTCTCCAGCACCTCCAACATTCATATCACCCATAACTACATAACTACTCCTACCCAGTCCTTCTACACAGTTAATTCACTCCAGAAATCACTCCGCTATTTACTTTAATCACAACCTGGCCCATATGCACTAACAAAAGCCCAACAACCTACCCAACCTAACCCCTTGGGAGAATGATTATGAGTTACTTTGCATGCGTTGTTTGTATTCCCTTTTGCCAGAGGCAGTGAGGTATATTTTTGAGAGTGAAGCGAGTCGTGGTGGTGCAAAAAACCATTTTAAGAAGATGATATAAATCATGGGTAATTATGACACTTTAATAGTGACCCACGGGAATGGCGTGAGCAGCACTATGTACTGCTTGGCATAATGGAGGAGCAATGTGATTATATGAGCGAAACAAACAACAGCTAAGTAAAACCCATTCGAGGGGCGTGATATGTAATTATGATACTTTAAAATTTCCAGCCCCTCTCATGACCCATATAATTTTCCAATAGGTTATCTTGGGTGTTTATGAAGTTCTGAGCTTTATTATTGTTGCAAACGGCTGGTCTTTGAATTTCCCTACCCAAAACTTGTTTCCCACTGCAATCCCCAGTTTTTTTTAATCACGGGGGGGGGGGGGGGGGGGGGGGTGAAGGGGGAGGAAGCTAATGAATGGATGGTTTAACCTAATATTCATGGATAGAAATGGATAGCTAGTCTGAAAAATGCATGGTTCATGTATTTGGTTAAGTGTTATACCAATAAAAGTTACATTTGCCAATACTCCATTTTAAAATGGTAGTCCTGTTTTAATTTTCTACCAACTTTAGGAAAGTAATTATGTGATACTAATTACTAGCGAAACGAATTCGCTATAAGAAATGTACTAACACCGGCTAGTTTCGAATTTTTCTATGCGTTTAAATGGGCTGGGACATAACTTACGTACAGGCCGATTAAAGTATGAATGATTTTTTCACTAATATTATGGAGGCTAATGGCGAGTTATTGGCATTGAGCATGAGTTTTTGCGTTAGCTTTTGCAAGCTGTTTTTTTTTATTTGTATGACGTAATCATTACCAATTACGAGCTGTATCTAATGATTTTATCTAAGAGGTTTTACAAAACTTGTTTTACGGAGTCGTAGGAAAAGTTAGGAAAGGAAATGTGGTTTTACGAGGGAGTGAAGGGCCTCTCTCCTTGGGTTAAGCGAAGTGTTGAATTCGATTCCAGGATTCCACTCGGGTTGTACCCCACCGAAAAGCCCTAATTCCAAACCAATATCCTAAATTGTTCTTGAAACTGGTTCTGGTTGAAAAATTACTCCTATAACCTTTCATAGCCATAAGGCTTAATTTCCTATACAACAATAAAGGTTGCGATACCTACTCTAAAGGCAATCGGCAACTAAAATGGCCAATTTTCACGGTATAAAACACGGTCGCTTAAATTACGGAACTTATTCGTATCCATCCACGTTCGTTTCGAAATCACTAATAATCAACTTTGCCGCAAACACTTTCCGTTTAGAATTATTTACAGCTACCTTTATTTGCTAATAAAACATTTGAATATATCAGCACTTTCAACCGCCAAGCTTTCGTGGGAAAAACTTAGATTTATTTTTCCAATAATTTGCACTACAAAGGCACTAATATTTTTGATCCATAGAAATTAGTTATATAAAGATCTAAGCCATGGTAATATTAATTTTAGTAATCACTAAGTTAACGGAAATCACAAGTGATAAACTGATTAGCGCTTCTAAAGGGGAGCAATTGCATTAACGTAATGACATGGCATTTGATTTCGGGTCACAAGAGGAAGAGGTATTAGCATGGAAGGTACTGTTCTTCAGTAGCAAGTCGTTAATTATAAATGTAACTAAAGCTGGCCATACATTATCCAACTTGGTTTGACAACTATGTTGGGCAACATTTTCTGCTCTAGAGCATACACTGTAAGACCAAGTCGTCCAACATTAGTTATAGATGTCGATCTGTATTGAATAACATACTGATGGTGCAGTCTCATGGCAGTGGAAAATGTTAGGATTACAACAACTTTCTGCACAGGTTGAACAGCAATAAAATAATAAAAACTGATAAAAGTTTATTATCATTAAGTAATATACTTTATAAAAATGTATTAACTGCATATTGAATTCTTAGTAAAATTTCCTTCAAACGATGAAAAATGAAAATAAAATATTGTACCTAATGAATGTACTGTATATTCATCCTTGAAGTTGAACCTAGGTATACTACAATATTATAAAAATACATCAACTAAATATCACATTGTTCAAAAGTTTTTACTTTATATAATGCAAACTAAAAATAAACTATAGTACCAAATTAATGTATTTTTATCCTTGAAGTTTAATCTAGGTATTCTACAACTAGTTAAGGAGTAATTTGGGTCTTGAAGAAGTTCAGTTATAGTATATTGACTCCCTTGGCTTAAGTCAGTCGAGACATTTTCATTGGATAGATGATAAGTGCATACAGGTTGGGTTGAAAATGTCAACGGGGTTGATGCTCGAGTGCTTAACCTGCTGGACGATAGTGACACAGAATCCAATGTTAACTGGTTTAATTGGCCCATAATAAGAATCTCATCAATAGCTTTTTTCGCATACAACTTTTGTGTCTCGTTCAGCTTTCTGTAGGATACAGCCCAGCTATCCGCATAAGTTGCGGCTTCGTTCTTCATGAGTTTCTGCTCTTTTATAAAATCTAAATGTTCGACAGCTTTTTGCAAATAGTGATCTTTAGTTGTATCATGAGTAGCCCGCATTTTTCTCTTGGTACCTACAGTATTTCCAATTCCCTGGCCATCGCTCTCACCCAAATTACTATCTCCAGGGATCTGGATTTCTTGATCTAAAAAATCATGAAACAGATCGAAATACCATAAACTTGGTTCGTACATGTCACCATTGCCCGCATCAGACTTTTCCTTCTTATTTAATTCCCTCCTATAACAAGTTCTCACATATTTTTTAAACCATCTAGAGTGGCATTGCTAACTATTTCCTTCAAGTTATTCAATAGTACTTCCCATGCTTTATTTCGTTTGTTTTTCTATCTTTATACTCTTCGCTTTTCACTTTCCAAATCGCAGGTAAACTTCTGTATGTATAAATAAAACTAATCCACTATCCAATGTCAATTATATTTGCCATCACGTCTATTTAACACTTTTATAAAACAGCTATTTCCAAAAGAACGTCCCTTTAAACCAAGAACTACATGCTATCAAACTAGGCTTCCAACTGATGTTGGTTGTGATGTTGTACAACTTGCCCATACACTGTCAAAAAGGTTGTACAACATGAGGCCACGCCCCCTTAAAATCAAAGCTGCTTTGATTCTCTCCAACCAAACCAACCAACCAAAATCCTGTTGTACAACCTGCCCATACACTGTCTAACATTTCATACAACCCAACCAAGTTGTACAACTAGTTGGATAATGTATGGCCCGCTTAATAATCAATCATTCCTGTTAAACATTCCTAAACTACGGGCGACGCAGAAAAATCTTGAGTAAAACAACTTTTGTAAAGTTTCATATAAGCAGAAACCGAACAAGAGTTCCAACCAAAACAGTCGTAACCATATTATATTTTGACATAATATTGTAAAAAGAATTCCTACCTTCAAAGTATGCTCTCGTAATCTTTATAAGAACAAATCGACGTCCTGATGTACACGCACTCAATTCACAAGCCAAACTGAGAGTCAAAATTTTGAGGTTAGAAGTCAAGTTCTGTCCACTGGTTGACAGCCAATCAGAAGCGCCACAGTCTTTCATTTCTAACAAAGACAAAAACGGAGGCTCTTGATTGGCTGACGAAAAACAAGGGCACTTCGTCGAGTGTAATTACCATACCAGCAGTTTCTACCAAATAACAAATAACGAGGTGGCAACGAATTTAGAGTGTTTCAATATTGTCTAAACTAATTAAACATATAATAAGCTTGACAATCAGTAGATTTTTGTATACACAATCATAAATCAAACCAGATGGATCTTTCTATCAATCAATAACAGATTCAATGACTCCTTCTCTAACTTCAACATAAAATTTCCTAAATTTAAATTACCAAGAGATCATAAATACAAAAAAACTGTAAACACAAATTTTTGATTAATGTAATGTTTATCCAGAAAATCTTACAACAAAATATCCATTGGAATCACTGTGCGTTAGTAGAGATCTTGTTTCAATAAATAACGTATCACGTATCAATTATCCTAATAATTTTATAAGACCATTTAGTCACTTACTATTGGAACTAGAAATTGCGGACAATTGGTTTACTAAGAATGTAATGAAAATAATGGATAAAGGCCTTATCTCTAAGAGGTCTGTTTAGAATATCTCTATTTTCAATAATTAATTATAATACCTGAATGACTGAAATATATATATATATATATATATATATATATATATATATATATATATATATATATATATATATATATATATATATATATATATATATATACATAAATAAATTTCTACCTCATACTTGCAGTTGAACCCTAGCCCCTTTAACCCAATACATACATGTATGTATGTATGTATATAAGACACATACATGTATGTATGTATGTATATAAGACACATACATGTATGTATGTATGTATATAAGACACATACATGTATGTATGTATGTATATAAGACACATACAAGCACACACACATATATATATATATATATATATATATGTACTTGTATGTGTCTTATATACATACATACGCACATGTATGTATTGATATAAATGGGCTAGGGTTCAATCCTAAGTAGGAGATAGAAATATATATATATATATATATATATATATATATATATATATATATATATATATATATATATATATATATATATATATATATATATATATGTAGGTAGTAGGTTGGCCAGGGCACCAGCCGCCCGTTAAGATACTACCACTAGAGAGGTATTGGATCCTTTGACTGGCCAGACAGTATTGCATTGGACCCCTCTCTCTAGTCACGGCTTATTTTTTCTTTGCCTACACTTACACAGAATAGTCTGGCCTATTCTTTACATATTCTCGTCTTTCCTCATACATCTGACAACAATGAGATACTTAACACTTCTTCACCCAAGGGGTTAATTACTGCATTGCAATTTGTTCAGTGTACTTTCCTTTTGGTAAGGGTAGAAGAGACTCTTTAGCTATGGTAAGCAGCTCTTCTAGGAGAAGGACACTCCAAAATTAAACCATTGTCCTCTAGTCTTGGGTAGTGCCATAGCCTCTGTACCATGGTCTTCCACTGTCTTGGGTTAGAGTTCTCTTGCTTGAGGGTACACTCGGGCACACTATTCTATCTTATTTTTTTTTTTCTTCCTCTTGTTTTTTTGAAATGGTGTGTTGGGCAGGCTTAATAGAAGGGCCATGGATGCCTGGTGGTTTATCAAGAGGTTGTCTTTTCCTTTTTCTGATTTTGTCTTCTCAAAACCATCCTTACTGTCCTCCCTTCAGTTGAAGTGGCTATCCTGGAGGGTATTTAGCCTTGCATGGTGTATCGGCTCCTCCATGTTGACCAGTTTTTCCGACTTTTTACTATAGTCTATGGATATCATCAATCACTTTTATTATTATTCTGTACATATTGTTTTTGTTTTAATTCTTGTTAATCTAGTTTTTAAGTATGATGTCTCTTTTTTATTTCTATTAATTCTTATGCTGTCTGGAGACATTGAGCGAAATCCGGGACCAGTACGTCCTAGATTTCGTCAATGTCGTCTTCTGTATTGCAATATTCGTGGTCTTCATGCAAATATCCGAGACCTTACAGTTGCGTCCAGACAGTATGATATTCTTTTGTGCTCAGAAACTTTGGTTTCTAATATGAGGCACTCATCTGAGCTCCTTATAACTGGTTTTAAGAAGCCAATAATGCTGAAACGTGATTCCATTCCTAGGGCCAGGGGAATGGCGGTGTATATTAGGACCGAGTACCCTGCTTCTCATAAGTCCTGCTATCAATGTGGATGTCATGAGATTCAGGTAATAAAAGTTTGTGGCAGGCATAACAACTTTTATTTGTGTTCAATCTACCGGAATCCAGACATGGATGATTCTATCTTCGATTGTCTTCTTACCATTATGGCTAAGATACAAGAGGATGATAGAAAGGCTTCGTTTGTCTTTGTTGGTGATTTTAATGCTCACCATAGGGAGTGGTTGAGTTCTATCTCTCCTACCGATCGCCATGGCTTAAGAGCTTTAGACTTTGCCTTGGAATCAGGCTGTGAGCAAATCATAAATGAAGCTACTCACAGGTCTGGTAATTGCTTGGACCTCGTATACACTGACTCCCCTGGCGTTATAACTAGTAAGGTTGGTTCTCCAGTCGGGACTTCTGATCATGCCTTGATTTCATTATTAGTGAAGACTGAGCAGCCTGTCCCTGATATATCATATTCTTGTAAAATTTATATGAAATCCCAAGCAGACTGGAATGTGATTTTGCATGATCTTTTGTGCTTGAATTGGTCACAATTATATAATAGTGTAGATCCTGTTGTCCCTTTGAATGAGAATCTAGTCAACATAATTGATAGGCGTATCCCTTCTCGTGTGCTAAGGTACCGAATGAAGGACAAACCGTGGTTCAATGATGATTGTAGACGTGCTTATTTGGAGAAGCAGGAGGCCTATCACCTTTGGAAGGGTAACAGATCAGATTTGACCTGGAACAACTATACTCAGCTTCGAGCTTTAGCTCAGAGAGTTTATGCCTCAACTGAAAAGGAGTACAATTTAATCATAAAAGAAACCCTCTCTGGTACAACTCAGGAACATAAATGGTGGTCTACCCTTAAATCTGCACTCTTTGGTGTAGATGCAACAGTTCCTCCTTTACTTAAACCAGATGGCTCAGTCACTCACTGTCCAAAGGAAAAGGCAACCCTTTTGGCTGATGTTTTTGACAGTAAACAGAGTAATGAAAAACTTGAACTTCCTCATTCCTGTTTTCCTGAGGCTAAACTAACTAGTTTAGCTTTTCGATCTCGTGAGATTAAAGCTCTGTTGATGGACCTTGATGCTTATGGAGGTGTAGACCCTAATGGTATTTTTCCTTTGTTTTTTATAAAGACAGCAGATTTCTTAGCTCCAAAGTTATCTGTTATTTTACGCAAGTTAGCAAGAAGAGGAGCTTTTAGCACTTGTTGAAGAATTGGTAATGTTACTCCTCTATGTAAATGTGTTTGTGGTAGCTCGAGTCCCACTGATTACCGCCCAATTTCCATAACTCCCATATTATCTAAAGTTTTTGAACGTCTTCTGGCAAAACGTCTTAATAGGTTTGCTGAAGGTAATCATCTATTCCCTAGTTTGCAATTTGGTTTTCGGAAAGGCCTTGGAGCATGTGATGCCCTTCTTACAATCTCCAATGCAGTACAGAAATCCCTTGATTGTGGTCGGGAAGTTCGTATGATTGGCCTTGATTTTAGTGCTGCCTTTGACCGTGTTAATCATGAGGCCCTTGTTTTCAAACTGAAACAGTTGGGAGTGGGTGGGCCGTTTCTTAGCATTATTATTGATTTTTTAAGTAGTAGATCTCAAAGAGTTGTTGTTGATGGACACCATAGTGAGTATAGGAATGTGATATCCGGTGTTCCACAGGGTAGT
>NC_090732.1:147138536-147158536 GCF_036898095.1 Palaemon carinicauda
CAGTTTTCCAGTATTCCCCTCACTGTCTTTGCACGGGATATCTGCGAATCACCGAATTTAGTTTTAAATGTCAGGCTAATGAAGAACCCTTAAACCGTTCAACCTAAGCTATTATCAAAGTAACAGCAGAAGATATGTGATGGCGGCGAGATAGTGTCATTCACATTTCCCGTTTGTTTTCAGGATGAGGTGGCTGCTCTAAAACCATTGCGAGATCTCAACGTCTTACTAATTCTACCAAGTGGCCGTATTGTGGTCTGGAATGAAGGGAAATATGTAAAAACATACTTAAATTCTAGCCAAATACATATACCATATATTTTTCCTATTCAGAATCTTGTGTTTTATTCGCTTCCCTCTATTTATATTGGGGCATGAGTTTTCCTACCACACATTATGAAACCAATTATGAGAGATCCTAGTGGGATACTAAGTTTTTAAATTGGGGAACTTAAAAAAATAAGTAATTTGCAGCAATTGTAATTGGTGGAAATGCATAAAAAAACACGAAGATGAACAGTTGAAAAATAGGTTAACATATGATACAATCATTTCTAACGAAACTGGAATGCGCTATAAGAAATTGACAAATGCTGGTTTGTTTGCTCAGCGTGCTGAGGGCCTGTAGTGCATTAAGCATTGAGCTTTGCTATTTAATGTTGAGCGCCCATCTTGTTCACGTGCGAGGCCCTCCTCACCTGAATGGTCACCCGCAAAGGGCTTTGGGAAACACCTTCTGGATTTGTCCATGCCTTGTTCCAGCTCTGCGTGGCATTGTTTTTCGAAACAAGTGTACGATGGGGTAGGGAGGCTGTTTACAGTTCCCGCCCCTCACCATTGTGTCTGTAGGATACAATAAATTTTTGAGGCCAAGACCTTTGGAACCTGCACCTCAGGCATCTCCATCTAAGATGGAGTGTGTTCACCCCTTCTATCTAGTAAGGAGCTTCTGAACAAAGTAAGGGTATCACAAGATATATTGATGACCATCATAGTTCCAATGTGGCAATTTGCAGAATGGTGACCAGACCTTCTACATCTCCTCACAGAGGTGCAGAGGGTGCTTGCTCCACATCCAGATCTACTCCCATAACCACCTACAAAGATTTACCACAAGGCAGTGGCTTTGCTACATCTTCATGCCTAGTGGTTATCCAGCATCTCCTCTTGTCAAGAGACATGTTGCAAGCAGTGGCGAAAATGATGTCTGGATACCTCTGGGAGTCCTTTTTTTTTGCTTTATATCAGACGAGGGAGGCAATCTTTTGTGGTTAGTGCCGTTAATTGGTATCAATCCTCTTAATGTCATTATATCAGTGATAGCAGAGTTCTTGTTATACCCCAGGGAGGAAAAACTCTGCTTGGACTTGGTAGTGAAGATTACTGCTCAACCTTGAGCCTTGCCTTTAGACTGAATGGAGTTAACATTTCCTTCTTGACGGAACTGTCCCTTCTCATACGCAGTTTGGAGCATACTTGCCCTTAGTCAGAAATCAAACCACTGCCTTGGAACGTAGTTTGAGTACTATGAACAGTGAAAGTTGAACCTTATGAGCCATTGTGTTGGTCATTAGAATGCGACTTGTAGAGTCCTCCTCGCAGTGGACTCTACAAAGAGAGCTAGTGAGTTGCATGGTCTTGACTACACCATTGTATATTCAAGAGGATAATATCAGGTAACACTCCCTTTCACCCCTTAGTTTATAGCTAAGACTCAAAGTCCAGCTGTAGTGGATTATAGATTTGTGCTCTTCTGGATTTAAAGTCTCTGTACCGTAACCGATAGCCCAGATTAATAGTTACTATACCCCCTGAGGGCCCTGACAAGTTACCCTAAACTAACCATGAGGCTCACCCACATGTTAACAAATAGTTGTGAGTATGAGCAGGGTTAAGAGGAGAGTCACCAAGAATATAATCTCATCGTGGATTCCACAGGTCATCAATTTGTCCTTGAATCCGGAATCTCCTTATCAAGGTCAAAGACCCTGAGCTCATGACTGTAGGGCATCACTGTGTCCCTTGCATTCGAAATGAACTACTCTGTAGCCCAGGTACTTCAAGCAAGTGTTTGGAATTGTCAGACAACCTTCACAGCCCACTACCTGCAAGATGTAACCCACAGGAACCTGGATACCTTTTCCATAGGTCCTGTGGTGGCTGCACCAAATGTGGTTTAAAACATCTCTGCTCTCTTGCAGTCAGTTGAGGAAAGACATTACTCAGTAGTTAATCTGGGAAGAATTATCAAGTGACTGGCCTAGTTTGGTCACATATGTGGGCATTGTCAAAGAAATGGTAAAGAAAGCATTTCCTAGGGGGAGACTTGAGGCTTGCAGTTCTGAAGGGATCCTTGTATCATGGTGGAAACTTGAAGTGTTTTTACAGTCCTTTCATCAGATGCTGAGTTTGCACTAATAAAGTCACGGCTTTATTATGATAAACAGCAGAAGGTAGCGGTTCCCTTTCTAATGTCATCATGGAATACACTGGGAAAGGTGGTGGCATTGGTCTGCCTCTACCAGGCTCTTATATAGGCCAGATGGTGGTAAAATTAATTCTTTGGTTGCTGTAAAAGAGATTGCAAGGGCTTGAAGGAGAATCCTATGAACCTTAATGCCTTCCAGATTGACATTTTGAGTGTTGTATGAATTTAGGAGACCTAAGCACAAAACTCTGTCTCTTTACAGCAGAATCCAATGTCAGTGTCAAAGAGGGGACAGATAGCTATCATGCCACACAAAAGCCAGTGGTATAACAACAGAGACTGGCTTATCACGGTTTTTGCCACTTAGTCCCCAGCAGGCAGACTTGTAAGCAGTCTTCCAGGAAAAAAGGGATCCATCCCATTCATTTCCACAAAATATGCCTTGATTATGGTTGTGTATTCTTAACCTAGTGCCAGTCAATATTTTCAATAATTTGTAGAGCCCCATTCATAACCCAGTTGGCCTCAGATTGTATAATTGTTTTTATTAACATCACTTATTTTAGTACTGTACTTTGATATTTTGATCGGAGTTTGTGGTATAGTACAGTCATTTCAATTTTAACAAGTAAAAACCTATGGTTCTCTTCGTAAAATTATGATGTTATGCTATGCCAAACCTGCTTGGTTGCAACTAGAAAGGGCTAGGTTCTATTGCTTGACTTTAATAGATAAGGTGTTGTCTGTAACCGGTAAATTAGTTAGCAAGCAGTGGTCAGCGAAGAAGGTTTAGTTTAGAAGGTTTATTTTAAAGGTCAAGCTAATACAGGTTTTTTTCAAGGTTTAAAGGAATCCTTAACGAAGTAACAGTAAATATGTCTATCTTAGTGTGTATCATTTAGGACTTATTTCGAACGTTAAATATTTTTAGAAATTTGGTTTAAATTGATGTTAATAACGTATGAGAAAAAAAAAAAAAACTGTTAATAATCTGGTGTAGATTTGGCAAATTTCGTTATAGATATTTAGATTTTAGTTTGTTTTATTGAGGGGCCCGGTTAAAAGCTTAGTTTTAATATTCTGTTTTAAGAAACTGGTTCACTTAGATCGCTTTTAATAAGAATTTATATGGTTTAACTTTTAATTTAATGAATTATGAATTTGAGTGGTTTTGAGAATTTGAAAATAGTTATAGTGAAAATTATTATAATTTTCATACTAGTTTATTAGTTCAATTCATTGCTTGTTTGTTTATATTTTTTTGTAGATCGAATTAAATAGTTTATATCCGATTTAGAGGTCGTTCTTGCTTGTTATCAAAGACACAGTAGCAAACGGCTCTATTTTAGGGGGAAGCTTTGCAACGCCAGAGTGTAATTTTTCAAAGAGTTCACATGAGTAAATATGTCCAAGAAATTCATAGTTACATATAGAGGGTTATTTTCATATCCCCATTATTTTTACACATACCCACTTGAGCGATAAAAATTGTATTAAGATGAACGCAATATATACATTACACTATTGCTTACACAATTTTGGTTGTCAAATAAAATAGCCAAGTAATACATGTTCATACATTAAGTTCTTCAGGAGTAATTATTTAGTTATAAGTAAATTTTAGTAATACTTAAAATGCAAATTTACTAAGTCGAACAAAACCATTGTATTCAGTATAGGCTACCGCTGAGGTCACTTTCCTGGATAAAATTCTTACAGACCAATTACTGACCGGCAGAACTGAAATTTAATGCTAATGGCCGCTCTAATAATATATGCAATATTGAATCCCATACCCGCAGTAAGGAAAAAAAAAAAAAAAAAAAGGAAAAAAAAAATTATGACTGAACTAAACTAGTGGATAAAGTGAGACAGTAGTTCTGTTTTGAACCCCTTTAAGGTTCTGCTTAGCTTTCATATTTAGAATCAGACCTGGATGAAAAATTACGTAGCAATAACCTACAAAGGCGTAAGATCACTTGTCCTGGCGGTGTTCTTAATACTTCAATGCTTTCATTGAACAATATAGTGGAAGATTAATTAAGCAAATCATCACGTCACTTAGATTTTGGAATTCAACTGTACAAAATGGAAAAAAAAATCATAAATGATTCCTTAAACCATTTAGCCAGGGAATCTATTTCCTTCACTTGTCCATGAAAGAAAACCCGACTAGGTCTTATTTATTTTTTACTTTTTGCATTAAGTGATCTTAACATCTAACATGGAAAAAAATGAAACTCGACGGATTCTATCCTACATCAAGGCAGGAATAATATTTCGATGAACTAAGGCATAACACACTGAATAAATCTGTCAATTTAAATCTAACTCGTAAGAACTCAAACTATTCAGCATATACTATTGTTGAATTCAACTACGTACTCTATTTGTGTAGGCCTGCCAATCTCTTGAGGCTAAAAATTTTCATATTAAACTTCTTAGAAATTCATACTCTTTGCACAGATTTACCGAAAGAACATTAATACCACTCTTTTCCTAATGTTTTTACGAAAAAAAAGAACTTTCATCGGAGCACGAAATCAAATTAACAAGTAAAGAAAATTAGACATTTCAGGAATATTAGTTGTACAGAAAGTAAGACTACTTCAATTACTATACAATTTTAAAATTCCATACTATATATTGAATTTTGGTCAACAATTGTGCAATGTAATACCCAAGATTTTTTATTACGTCTTAGAAAACCAAGCGTTTCAATCAAGTCATTACTCATCTTAACAAACCCCCACTGATATCCTCTAAAGATCCACACTGTGTATACTCAAGACACTCGAATAAGTAAGTGTATGGGGTTCGGATTATGTTGTATGGTTGGCTGTATGGTTAGGGAAGTTACCTGGCGCGTACAAAAAATATAAGGAAGTTCATTATCATTCATGAACGCCATTCATTATCTTCTTTTGAACAATATAAAATACAATAAACAAAGCACTAAAAGGGGTTTAAAAGACAGCAAACAAGTTTTCTAGTCGTTAGATAATGAGTTTTACCAAGCTTTTATTTCTAAACTTTTGCATACAACAAATTCGATAGTTTAATCTTACCAAGGGCAGCATCAAGATAGATATAGAGCTAGGACAATGTTTTCAAGTAGTCAGAAGTTATGCCTTTTAATTGAAAACCGAATTCGCAGAAACGCTAACAATAATGAAGAAAAATAAATATATCAGACGTATAATCACATTCCTGTCTACTGGCCGTTTTTCTAAATTAAAATCATATGAGAATAATTCAACTTGAATCTGATTAACTTGACATCAGCAACTATAGTAGTTGAACATTTTTAAACTCGAACATCGCTGACTTTATTAGAATGAAAACATTAGGACTAGAGTGAAGTTTAATTCCTACATATATTTTGTTATAAGTAAATCTATTTTTGCGTAATATCAACTAGATACCATATCGAAGTTGAAGAAAACAATTCTCCAACATACCTGGAACGTTTAGTAGCCATGTTAATTGGAATAAAAGTCTCTCTCGTAAACCAGCTATACTTTGATAAACTGTCATCGCATTCCGATATACAATTAGAAAGTTTTGCATGAACATTTTCTTTAAAGTTCTGAGCTCTATAACAATGGCTGCATTCAAACTCCAAATTCAAAATTATTTCCATGGCAGTTAATCCAGGCATGGACATTAAGAATTCATCTAATATTTACGAGGCTCAATAATTTGTTTAACAGATTAGCCTGCCGACTGAGAATTACGGTAGCGGAGATAAAAGGGATATGTCCAGAACTTTCGAACGCCTCACTTATAAAACCAACATTAAATGGACATTAGTATTTTAAGCAATTATACTTTCATTAGTTTTGCTATACCAGATTTATTGAAGTTTATTTAAAAAAAAGAATTCATATCGTATGCATATTGAAGAATGTTGTTAGGTGTTCACAGAGAGACTTTCTTGTTCACAACGAATTTATTTAAAATAGAGATGGTAACTGCATATGCACAGTAATAAACTAACACGTGATAAGATAGTTAGGAAATTACGTAGAAGGCCCAAATAATGAAGTCTACATAAACAATATACTTTTCATATCAACGAAAATTTTCTTAACTCTTTAACAATAGGCTGAAAAGTAGTTACAATACATCTCCCTTTTAAGGATATCTGCTTCGCACTCTAAACTGTGTATACTATAGAATCCCACTTAAAGTAAATTTATCACAACAATTTACTTTTAACTAAAGTTTTACAAAATTCACTAAATACATGTTGTGCTAGTTACGCCCCCCCCCCCCCGAAAAAAAATCGCATGTTTTAAAAAAAAAAGCATTATTACCAGTTTTAACCATACATTTGCAGAAAAATAAATGTAAATAAAAAGGAGTATACATATATGCAAATTAATGGTTATAACTAAATCTATGAGCACTTTATTTGATATTAAAAGTGAAATTGACTAAATAAATAGTCCACGTTTATTACAAGTTTAGTTTGTAGGGAGCGTGGATAGATCTACCAAGTCTAGCTCTCACAGTGGGTTGCTGTGGAACCTTGCTGGTCAATCTTTGCTGGTAGCTATACGAAATGCTGGCAATTTTTTTTTTTTTTTCAATTTTTTTCGTAGCTATCTCACTGTTAATCACTGGTTGAACACGTAGCTCTGGAACGTAATCGGTGATAAATGTTCTAGATTCTGTTCAGCTCTAGAGCTGTTATCCAGTGATCTGGTACTGAATGACTTCATTTGGCGGTACAGAAAGTTACGAAATAATGTCTACCGATAGTATCAGGTCGTTTCGTGTCATGTAAGGGGGTGTTCATGATAGCATTACATGTTTCATTGTGCGTCGAAGTGTACGGCCATCAAGGTGTACACCCTGCATCTTCTCGGGTACTTTGTTTTGCCTGTCACTGTTGCAGGAACCCATTCTGCTTAGCGGTCTGTCTTCATGCAAACACTGTCCCTCACATTGAATTGTGCTTCAGATTTGCAACCACGACGTTGGTCATGGAACTATTTCATCTGCTGCTTGTAGGTAGCATTTCTTTGGAGCACTAGGGACTTATTTGGCCACATCGAACGTAAGTTTGTAAGTTTGTAGACATCGAGGGCAAAGTGGTATGCAGCTAACATCCTAGGAACAGCTTTGCTGGGGCAACACCCATTGCAATGTGTGATGTCCAGTGATATAGAAGCAAACTTAATGCGGATTTGTCTTGTTTTTTGCACTTATTAGCAATCTTCATGTATGCTTCTACTTAACCATTGGAGTTTGAAGCTGTATGCTAGAGAAAACTATGCAAACTCTTTACAGACTAATTGCTTGGCTCCATCGCTTTTCATTTTGTGTGGTACACTCTAACAACTGAACAATGCCTTTATCTTCATGATCGTGATCCCACTCATCATATCAAGCCAGTGCATGACCTCAAAGTATCTAGAATAGTTGTTAACCACTACGATGTAGTTGACCTTATGAAGCTGGAAGGCACCAACACTAACTTCATGCTAAGGTTCTTAAGGGATGATAGTCGGCTTCAAAGACCAATATGGCTCTGAAGGGCAATTATTCTCGTACACCCCATAACTATGGCACATTTTTTTTTAAGTTGCTGTTGATTGCTGGGTACCACCCAGATTGTGAAGCTAACTTCCTGTAGACTTGTATACCTTCATGATCCTCGTATAATTTGAGGATTACAGCGTCTTGCATTGACTTATGAATCCCTTTACGGTCCAAGTAGACAATACTTCCATGTAAGTAGTGAGGCACTTGCAAAGAATGGCTGTGTTGCCTTTAGCACATCTTTTATGGATTATGGCCATTCTTTGTGGATCAGTGATACAACCTGTCTTAAACTCGGGTCTTTCTGCATACGGACAGCTGTATTTTGCGGCATTACGTCACTGATTGGCCATATACTTTCAACGTCGACTATGAACATTTCTACTTCTGTGAGGGCTGATGTCTCTTGGCCATCTGTCCGGTTCATGCTACAGCTTAAGGCATCAACTATAATGAGTTCTTTCCTTAGGACGTATTTGGCTATGATATATAACATTAACAGTCTCATTATCATTCTTTGAACACAGTGGGGTCTGGTCAAAGTCTTTGGTATTGATGAGTGGTACTAATGGCTTGTGATCTGTTATCACCTTGAACTCCAGCAGTTTAACTATAGAAAATATACACTTTTCTCACAGGCCTACACAAATGCTAGACATTGTTTATCTATCTGTGCCCACTCCTCGGCAACAGTTAGTGAAGCTATACGCAATGAGTCATTGTCCATCATCAAACCTCTGCAGCAAGTATGCTCCAAGACCATATGAACTGGCATCGGCGCTCATGTAGGTCAGTTTTGACATATTGTAGGATGCCAGTACTGCGTTTGATTATAGCAATGCATTTCGTCATGAACATTTGTCCCTGGTACAAAACTCTATTAGTCTTGAATAGGCACTTGGACTTTCAGTTTCAGTCCTAACTGTTGTATTCTATCGAGGACTTGTCTTAAAATGATGTCATGCTGCTACTTATCTGCTACATAGAGGCTAGTTCTTTGAGGATTATTTGAAAAATTTCCGTTGATGAATTAAATCTTTGTGGAATATAAATCTTCCAAATGGCATAATGAAGCACGTCAGGCTCATATCTGCCTTGTGGATTGGTAGCTCCCCAAAAATGACTTCAGTCTAAAGTTGAGAAAACTTTTGCATTGGGCAACTTAACAGCAATTTAGTCTATTGTCGGCATTATGAACTTTTCTCGCTGAACACATTGGTCGAGTTTCCTTAAATCAACACAGAGGCTGACTTTTCTAGTCTTCTTGAGCATCAGTATTACAGGCACACACCAGTTGGTCGGCTCCATCACTGGTCTTATTATGCCATGCTTCACCATACAATCCAGCTATTCTTTTACTCGCTTTGAAAGTGACTCAAATTCTTCTTGGCATCAGCAGGGTGTACGGCTCACCATCAGGCCTGATTTTTAATGCATACTGGGTCACACTTCATGAGGCTGAATTCTCCAAATATGTTATGGTTTACATCGTTAAGGTTCTCTATCAGCTTGACTAGGCACGTAGATTTGCTCAATAGTGACGTCAATGTCTTGTTGTTGGTTATGTGTACTAGGAATTTGTAGTCTCTGCACTTGTCTTGTTTCTGCAGAAAACTGATATAGGTTGTTAGTTGTCCAGAAGGGCTCAATACCTTGACTCGGCTTTTCTGTAGGTCTGGTTTGTATAATATCTGATGGTACGTTGCTACAGTAATGCAGGCCACATCATCCCCGTGTCAACCTTGAACTGGGCATCAGTGTCATTGATGCTTAATGTCACTAGCCACGGTGTGGTGTCAGGGCAATCAACTGCACCTTGAGAGAAGGATGAAACTTCATCAGTCTTATCTTCATACTGTAACTCCTGGACTTTATTTAGGGTTGCGTGTTTCTTGTGGCATGCCTCTTGGAAGTATCCAATCTTGCCACAGTATGAACACTTCTTTCTGTTGGCTTGTTGAACCTCTTCTTGAAAGGCTTCTTGGCTCTCCCCATGTTGACACACTCAGCTTGAAATCTTATCTGCTACTTAACTAGTTCTGCTATGTGGCACATTTTTATTGTATCAGCCAAATTTAAATTTTTTTCAGCTGTTGTTTCTTCTACGTTTGCCTGTCCCGGATACCAACGACTAGTTGGTCCCTGATCTGTTCATCCTTTTGCTCACCATTGTAGCCACGAGTCTTTACCATCTCAATGTGTATGGATGTATGTCTCCATATTTTCCCCTGCTTGCTGGCGCCTACCGTGAAATTTAACTTCTCGTGAATTTTGAAAATAGGGACAAAATTGCTATCAAACTTGGCCGAAACTACAGCGTGCTTTTCTCCGTCGTCCTCATTGGTAGATGTGAACGTCTTAAAAATCGTTTCTGTCAGAATTCCAATACAGTAAATCAAACTTGCCACCTGTATTTCTCCATCCTTCAAACGTAGCTTGCTTGCTATCCTGAATTGCTCCCACCTACTTTTCCACTCCGGCCATGTCAGTGGCTTCGTGAAATCAAGCTCTGGTGGGGTTTGAATTTTCTTGTCAATTTCGTTCATCTCGTTGGTCTTGAACTGGTCGTTGATTGTCTTGCGTGGCTGGTTGCTTGTCTTACCTTTGAGTTGCTGGTCTTCTGAAACTTCTTGCTTTAGACCATACCGAACACCATGTTAGGTGTTCACAGAAAGACAGTCTTGTTCATAATTAATTTATTTAAAACAAAGATGGTAACTATATATACATACTAATAAACTAACACGTGATTTGATAGTTAGGAAATTATGCAAATGTCCCCAACAATGAACAGTTTACATAACAATATACTTAGAAAATTAACAAAAACTTTCTCAACTCTTTAATAGACTAAACATTAGTTACACTGCATATATGATTTACTATGGATAGGACTGTTATCGAGTGATGAAAGACTTGGTGCTAGTATCGCCTACTGCAAAACTTACAGCTAAGAAACTGAACCCGTTAATCAATTTATTCCCAATTTTAGGATTCTACCTATACAATAAATAGCAAAATTTATAGTAATATACGTGTACAGTTAGTTAATTGCAATGAAACATTTAGAGATGGCGGTTATGTGAACTTATTTATGGCACATTTTTTTTACATTGACCAGTTTTTACACGGAATATAGGAGGTTGTATCCTATAACACAATATTATAAAGTACAATGAGCTCCTGTTTACTTCCCGGAAGAAATTGCCGTATTACATCCAAAAAAGAAAAAGGAAATTTCTAATCTTAGACCTTAATTTAATGTACCCGAAGCAAACCTCACGTAAATTGATAAGTAAAGAAATATCCCATTAAGTGTATTTTTAATTAATTTTTTTTCTGCACACACTCATGATCTTTTAATAACCTTGAAAATGAAGACTTAACTAGGAATAAAGTGTGCAATAAAACGTCCTCGATTTAGACAAGAATTCCGAATTTACTCAGTTATCTAAACTTTCCTTAAACGTATATAGTTACGCAATTCTATAGTGATTAACAATAAGTATTTCTTATTTTATGTTTGATTTATTAACAAAATTATCAGCCATATCAATGACATTTTATTATAATAAAGGAATGCAAATCAATTTACATATGTACAAATTTTCCTGGATCATTCTGAAGCATCACCATGGAAGGTATAAACTCCTTTCCCTCTAGGTTCTTTGCGTTATTTCAACAGTTTTAATTTTTGTAAATTCAATAAGAAATAAAATTAAAAAAAAAACTGTAAAATCCTATGAACAATCCTGGATAAGAGATAATTTCCTAGCCAAATCTGTTTAATGGTAAATTATACAAATCAGATGGGTAGATTTCGAATTGAGTACAAATCCGGAATTCGACAGGATTGGATAGAGCAGAGTCTGAATCAATTATCTTTCTTTACAGTGTGATTGGGTGAGCCTTACTCCTTACTCTATCTATCCGCGCTAGGGTTTGAATCCCTAGCCCGACAGAAATACTTATTATTAAAGGAATAATATTCTCCTACTTGGCATCTCGTGGCAGAGGGGTCGCTAACTTATTTTGAACACCGAGTTTCTTCGGTTCCCTGACTACAACAGAGCCCTATGGCATAAATCAGATGTTTATTTGTCCAAACCTAGTGAATCAAAACCCTTAGAATGTTCCATATGGCGTAAATATTATGGTCAGAAAATGAGTATAGAATATCTCGCAAGACTAACACAAAAATAATCTAAACACGGTGGTAAACATGTACAGTACGTTATTCAGTTATAATATCTGTTGGCAATACTTTTTGATTTACGTCAATTTATATATATCCTTAGTATAAAAGTTATTAAGTAGTTTGTCCTGTTTCAACTTGTTTTACTGATGGTGCCGTATAATAGTTTATAGCTAAGGAGAGATTATATTCTACGTATTGATTCAACTTGAATGCACATTGTCAGTGATGCAAGGAATTGGTCTCTCGACTTTGCAATTATTGTTTTTAAGTGAATCAAAGATTATATGCATGGCTTTAATTGATCGTACTACTTTTGACACTTCTTGAATATAGATAAAGCTTACGAACAAAGAAAACTCCTTTTATAAATTCAGGCTATTTACGTTACTGTCGTGCAATTGCTATCTTAACAAATGAATAATTCAACGCAAACCATCATTTGCAACGTTCAAAAATTTAGATAATTAATACTGATCACCAAATTACTTCATGAGGTCAGAGTCTAGTTACGTAAAAATAACTTTCACTTCACCTGATTATGCTGAATACTAATTATCCATCTTCTGCACGCCAATTTAAGAATCTTAACAGCCTCGTTAACAAAATAGCTAGTATAATTAATTCTCCAACCTATTTAACAAAACGGTAAAGTAAAATTAATACCCAATAGTAAACTTTAAGTTTTATTTGTGGGTTGATCGTGTCCATAAGCCTAAAAATTCAACTAAATTTATTTTATCCTAAAGAAAGATATCGTCAATTTGAGTATAAAAAGATTCCATCTAGCCCTCTTCAACGCAGTATAAATAAAAGTTTATAATATTTAGATATGGACAGTCAGGACTCTCTCTTATCTCCAATTCTCGGTGCTAAACTTTATTTATATTTTTTTCTATAAAAACCGAGCCACTTCTAAATATTTTAAAGTTTCTCATAAAATTTATATTAGGTCTTAATATGTAAAAAGTTTCAGTAGCCATCTTTTTAATTTTTAGTTCTTTTTTAAGGTTAGGTAAAATTCTATTAAAGTAGAATTCTAGAGCTTAGTTAAAACCCATTTCATACATATACAGGATGCTACGAATGGCTGTAGATGGAGCATCCACCGAGTTCCACGAGGGATCTGCTCGATATGCCTGCTGTATTTGTGGCAATGAGAAACTATTAAAAGTTCATGTTCTCCTTGATACTAAACTTTCTAGATTAGCTTCTCGGTCCCATGGAAGTATAACACACTTGATGGATCTAATTGATTATGGGGGTGTAGACCTAAATTAGTATTTTTCCTTTGTTTTTGAAGTTTGCTGATTTTCACCCCCTAACTTCTCTGATATTATCCGCAAGTTGGCATGTTCTTTTATCACTTGTTGGAGAATTGACAATGTTACTCCATTCGGTAAATGTGTTTGTGGTTGCTTTAGCCTTGATGATTACGCCAAAATTACATAACTACCAAGTTATCCAAGTGTTTTTAAAGTTTTTTTTTTTTTTTATTCATTTATTTATTTTTCTTTTTTTTTTCTTTTTTTTTCTTTTTTGGCAAAACGTCTAAATAAGTATGCTGAAGGAAATCATCTGCTCCCTTGTTTGCAATTTGACTTTCACAAAGGCCTTGGGGCATGTGATCTCTTCTTACAATCAGGATATTCGCCTGATTGGCCTTGATTTTAGTGCTGCCTTTGACTGTGTTAATCGAGAGTCCTTTGTTTTCTAACAGGGAACGTAAACATGAGCTGACAAAGGCCCAGCTGGGCCAATGGCAATGGGAGGTGAAATCCTAGAGCGGGACCCATCAGAACCGAGAGAAGCACCAAGTACTTATCATACTGCGGGTTGAGGCATAGGGGCAAACACAGCCCTGTGTCTGAGGAAGATGGAGGTTGCTAAAACTCTTCAATAAACCTTGGAACAGACTGGCTATCATGGAAGCCGGGAGTATACATCCGACCGAGGCTACCTGGATAGGTGGCCCTGGCTTTGGTCACCAGCCACAGGAGGCTGCGAAACGGGGCCCATTCACCTCCCTTAAATAGAGGTGGTGTCATAGGGAACCCTATTCCTGTGACTACAGCCGGCCTTCCAAGACTTCTTCGACCTCTTCCACTTATAAAGAGAGTCAAAAATCTGATTCGGAGGATGAAGAGGGGAACAACCAGGAGAAAGAGGAGGAGGAGGATAAGAAAGAATCGAGCCCATGCTTCTTCCTCTTCCTAGATCTCACTCCCTGCTATGCAAGCAAGAACGATTGAGGATTAAGCTACCTTCGAAGACGGCGGTCCCCCAAAGGGAAAAAACTATACGGACTGCTCTAATAGGAGCCACATAACTGGGGCACATTGTCACAGGGGAACAGAGAGACACACTCACCGAGCAGGGACAGAGGCACAACTACTGACACTGAGGGAAGAGGGCCAGACTAAAGACTCCCTGGCACAAGGGTCGGGGGTAACACTCGGGAAGTTGTGTAAATCACTGGGTTTGGGTGAGGGATCATGGTAACACAATGACCATGGAGAGCACTCATCTTGGTCTTAACTAGCCTTAGTGGTCTCCCGTAGAGCCCAGTCATCTAACGCTAGCACCTTACGTTCCAGACCAGGAGCTACCTTACTCAACCTACCTGCCTTTGTAGGCTTAGGTTGGATGAGACCCCCTAGGCTCTGACCCTGGGAGAACCACCATGCCCTTCATCACTGGCATCACCGAGGAAATTTGAGATGCTTGCAAATGCAGAGAGGGTACCAGGGAAAAAAAAGCCTTAGTTACCAACTCCCTCAACAAACTTATGGAGGGCCAACTTGAGAGACCCATGGAAGCCAATGACTTCCTAGAGGTCAAACTCGTCATTAGCAGCCTACACGATCAAGGGGGACAAGCTTCCAGCTTCTCTAGGCAACTGCTAGGGGGTTTTCCACGCACCAGTGAAAACTGAAAAACTTGCCGACTTAGAAACAAGGGACCAAGGCCACTGCAGAGTACTCCAAATGGAATGATCTAAGGGCGTATGTGCATGGAAGGCAGCATCAGTCGCTCCCAAAGGAGACCGAAGCAGCAAAAGACTTCCCCAGAATCTTCTCTGGCGTTGCCCAGTCCGACTATGACAAATGATCTGGTCACTTCTCCCCCTTCAGGGTGTATGCCTGACACTGCACGGGAGGCCACAGCCAACACTCAGTTTACAGGGATGCCTGCAAACTTATGCCTCCTTACAAGACACACACAGAAAGTGAGGATCTACAGCCGGCAAACACGAATTTCTTGCACCAATTCCACAATCAACAATCTAACAAGACAGCGGCCGAATCAAAAGTGAAGGCTCTCCAGCTGGAAACGAGCGGGTGCTTCTCACCCGCACCCTCACCAGGTGATAACCGCTTGTTATCCAACTTTAGCAACTGACACTCGTTCGTGCTTAATCAGTCTTCCTAATTAAAGGATGAAGGTTTGTATGAAGCAGAGAAACAACCATTGCCAGGTAATTCAATAGCCAGAAATATATGGTAAGGGATTTTATAAAAAACTACCATTTTTTTATACAAATAATAAATTCCAGTGGTGGGAAAAAGGATATCTTTCATGGGACAGGAAGGTACGACGCATCATGGCAAAGATTCTTGGCAAGGATTGAATTGTAAAATCTGGTTGGTTAAAACAGTAGAATTACAAAAACCCAAAACTACCCTTAGATTCTCTTAATTTGTCAGCTTTGCTATTGCTAATAAATGTGGAATGAAACATGGTTATAACAAGTACTGTTAAAGATTATTATTATTACTTGCTAAATTACAACCCTAATTGGACAAGCAGGATACTATAAGCCAAGGGGCTCCAACAGGAGAAATAGCCCAGTGAAAAAAGGAAATAAAGAAATTGAAGAAATAATTAACATGAAATAAATTATTTTAAGAACAGTAATAACAATTATAATAAATGTTCCATTTTCAAATTATAAAAACTTTAACAAAATAAGAGGAGGAGAACTCTAACCCAAGACAATGGAAGACCATGGTACAGAGGCTATGGCACTACCCAAGACTAAAGAACAATGGCTTAATTTTGGAGTGTCCATCTCCTAGAAGAGCTGCTTGCCATAGCTAAGGAGTCTCTTCTGCCCTTACCGTGGGTCCGATCAAGAGAAAAGTAGTTACTGAACAGCATAACCGAAGATGTCTCGATGCAGATTTCAAATCAATTTCTATACCATATGATCTTGTCAAAAACAAAACTAGAGGAAAATTGAAAGCCTTATGAAAACTACATAGCGGCGTCTTCTCTCCATGAAAAGATTAATCTTAAAACAACGCATCAGTATATGTTTTTTTTGGTTTATGTTTTTGTGAAGATTAATACTTTTACTTAAACCTATCCGTAGCAAATATACTTTTAATATTTTTCATTAACAATCCTATATTATACTTTTTCATAATTTTGTTTGAGTAAAATCAAGTAACAATGTTGAAAGCAGTCAGTAACACTCCCAATAGAGTATCTCTACTGTTGTGGAGAGCCCTTTACTCATTAATCAAATACTGAACCTCTGTTACTTGTATCTACGATTTAGCTTTGCTTAATGGTGGATCTGATAGTAAGTTTTGTTCATTAACAAAAAAAAAAAAAAAAAAAAAAAAAAAAAAAAAAAAAAAAAAAATTACATTCTCCATAGGCAGTAATATTAAGTGGCTATTTTGATTAGCTAAAATTTATTGAATACTGGGTTACAAAAACTAATCTTTTTATAACGTACCTTAGAGGTTGTCCCGTTGATATTCCCGAATGTACTTGCGATAAACGCAGGTACATAGAATTGTTACCATAACACCAGTATGTCTGTTTACAAACTAAGATTGTTATCTTTTCTTGAAAAAGGTAACTGACAGAAGGGTAGATGAAATAAATGATTACATACCTTCTCGCAACTACTAATATTCTGAAAATCTCAATATTAGTAGCCTAACATTATATAATGTTAGGCTACTTATACAGTATTTAACAATCACTAGATAATATGCAAGAGTAATATCTCAAAGTCTTGAGAGACAAGGATCACATAATATTTTATTTTATTCTTACCCTGTTACTTAACATTCTGAATCTTCAAACAGCCTTCCAATGGCATGCGAAAATATGTCATCAAGTCCCCTGAAACCATCAGAAGTTTGAGATAATGAGAGGTCTACACCTGTTACTTGTCCCTCTTCGCATACTCATCACCTGTCAACACCTGTAATTAAGGTGTGCAAAAACCTATATCAAAAAGAATTTAAAACTGTTTTAACAAGTCGTTTCAATTATAATGAGGTCACCTAAAAGGTCCACTTCAAAAATCATTTTGTCCTAATTACCAGTCACCAATTAAGAAAATGTACTCTGTAATTGCGGTTATTATATGTTCCTGAACAGTATGATGAACATTCCCAGAAAATATGTTTCTTATGTGAAGGCTAATTGAATATGACATGCAGATTAACCAAACTGATCAACCCTAACTTTCCATTTGCTATATCTCAATGACAAAAACAATACATGGACCAGATTCTTAGAGAGTTGGAACGAGAGAAATATTTAGAAGAATAAATAAGCATTATTATTATTATTATTATTATTATTATTATTATTATTATTATTATTATTATTATTATTATTATTATTATTATTATTATTATTATTATTATCAAAAGTTCAGTTATAACCCTAGTTGGAAAAGAAGGATGCTATAAGCCCAAGGGATTCAATAAGAAAATATGGCCCAGGGAGGAAAGAAAATAAGGAAATAAATAAACAAGAAAATAAACAATCAAAATAAGATATTTTAAGAACAATAACATTAAAATAGAAATTTCATATATTAACTATACAAACTTCATGAAAAAAATTCGAGGGGAGAAATAAGATAAAATACTATGCCCGAGTGTACCCTCAAGCAAGAAAACTCTACCCCAAGACAGTAGAAAACCATGGTACAGAGGGTATGGTGCTACCCTAGACTAGATAACAATATTCTGCTTTCGGAGTGTCCTTCTCCTAATACAGCTTCTTACCATTGTCGCTAAAGTGTCTTTTCTACCCTTACCAAGAGGAAAGTAGCCACTGAATAATTACAGCGCAGTAGTTAACGTCATGAACGAAGAATAATTGGTCTGAAATCTCATTGTTGTTAGGTGTATGAGGACAGAGGAGAATGTGGAAATAATAGGCCAGACTATTTGGTGTATGTGTAGGAAAAACAAAAATCAGCCGTAATCAGAGGGATCCAATGTTGTACTGTCTGGCCCGTCAAAGGACCCAATAACTCTAGCGGTAGTATCTCAATGGGTTGCTATTGCACTGTCCAACATATTACCTTTCAACGCAAGAAAAAAAAAGTTACACTAATAATAAAAGCTGAAAAGACTTAAGTATTAAAGCTTTGAACCTAGCTTTACCTAGCTGGAATGCTTGCTTAGGATATTTTGTATGCAAATCTTCAATGACTTCAACATTTCAAATCTCGAACTATACGACCAGAGCTAATGGGGATCAGGCAAAAGTATTACCAAATGGCTATGTTCCCGGTGCCACCGGGATTAGAGTAGGGTCCCCCTTCTGCATAGGACCAGAAAAGTAGCACCTATAAGGACATTGGAAGTTAACCCAATTACTGTTTAGCATTTGAAAATCGCTGGCTTTTGCAAGTAGTCTTCAAACTACCATATGATGCAAAAATATTTTCGTTGGTTAATATTAGGTATTCTAATCAGAAAATAACACTTTCTGGAATTTCATACTTCTGCTATATGACCCTCAATAAATTAGACTCAGAAAAGGATTTGTATGATAAACTTCTGCATCTCCCACGAGCCCTAAATTATGGTGCCACCCAAACAAAATAAGCTAACCCATAAAAGGTTTGCTAGTCCCTACATATTTCTTCTTACCAATATGAGAGCTACCGTAAGAGAATATGAATCTCTTGCAATGGGTGGATGAATTTATTAATTTAGTCATTATGGCCCAGTGCTGGGGGCCCTTAAAGCCATTCAACACCCTAGTGCATCTGGAGTTAAACACAGCAGTAGCAATATGAAATAAAAATAAGTATATGTTGGACAATACTGAGGAAGAAGGAAGTGGGTACTGATACAAAGTAAAAGGATATAAACCAAGTGCAGCTAAAGGGTAAGGAAACAATACAAACAACCTTAAGCAATACATACAGTCCACCGCGTGAGCTGCATTGATGGCCTTTTCCATACGGAGAAATATCTGGTACTGAGCCCGACCTTGAATAACCTCTAAACATTCTACTATAGTTTACGTTTTGCTGTTGTAAATGACACTCGATATCATTAAATGAAAGAGGAAACATACTCCTGGTTAGAATAAAAAACCTCTCCCTTGACTGAAGGAAAAATTATACCTTTGATCGGAAGAAAAAGCTTATTGTTGATTGGAGGAAAGAGCATATCCCGAGCTAGAAAGAAAAGCATACCTCTGGTTGGAAGAAAATTCACACCCATGGTTAGAAATTAAATCATGCTCTTGGTTGAAATAGAAAGTTTAACCTTGGCATAAAGAAAAGGGGGTCACTCTCTTGTTTAGAAGAATAGGCATACCCATGGCTGAAAGCAATACCCTAACCTTCGTTGGGAAAAACAAACAACCTTGTTTTTAAGAAAAAAAATATACATTTGTTTAGAACAAGAAATAATTTCCTTAATTGAAAAAAAAAAAAAAAAACAACAACCTTGGTTATAATACAAAAAAATTAATATCCATAGTATGGGGAAAAATCATTCCTTTGGTTGAAATTTTTCTTTTTAACCTTGCTTTGAAGTACTTAACTAG
>NC_090732.1:147168536-147186036 GCF_036898095.1 Palaemon carinicauda
CAATATAGTGGAGGATTAATTACGCAAATCATCACATCACTTAGTTTTTAGAGTTGAACTGTACAAAAAAAAAAAAAAATCATAAATGATTTCAAAAGATCCTTCCATAAATCATTTAGCCAGGGAATCTATTTCCTTCACTTGTCTACGAAAGAAACCCCGACTAGGTCTTATTTGTTTTTTACTTTTTGCATAAAGTGATCTTAACATCTAACATGAAAAAATAGAAACTCAACGGATTCTATCCTACATCAACGCAGGAATAATATTTCGAAGAACTAAGGCAAAACATATTGAATAAATCTGTCAATTTAAATCTAACTCGTAAGAACTCAAACTATTCAGCATATACTATTGCTGAATTCAACTACGTACTCTATTTGTGTTGCCAATCTCTTGACGCTAAAAATTTTCATATTAAACTTCTTAGAAATTTATACTCTTTACACACATTTACCGAAAGAACATTAATACCACTCTTTTCCTAATGTTAAAAAAAAAAATTACTTTTACCGGAGCACAAAAATAAATTAACAAGTAACGAAAATTAGACATATCAGGAATAGTAGTTGTACAGAAACTAAGACTACGTCAATTACTATACAATTTCAAAATTCCATACTATATATTGAATTTTGGTCAACAATTGTGCAATGTGATACCCAAGATTTTTTTATTACGTCTTAGAAAACCAAGCGTTTCAATCAAGTCATTACTCATCTTAACAAACCCCCACTGATATCCTCTAAAGATCCACACTGTGTATACTCAAGACACTCGAATAAGTAAGTGTATGGGGTTCGGATTATGTTGTATGGTTGGCTGTATGGTTAGGGAAGTTACCTGGCGCGTACAAAAAATATAAGGAAGTTCATTATCATTCATGAACGCCATTCATTATCTTCTTTTGAACAATATAAAATACAATAAACAAAGCACTAAAAGGGGTTTAAAAGACAGCAAACAAGTTTTCTAGTCGTTAGATAATGAGTTTTACCAAGCTTTTATTTCTAAACTTTTGCATACAACAAATTCGATAGTTTAATCTTACCAAGGGCAGCATCAAGATAGATATCGAGCTAGGACAATGTTTTCAAGTAGTCAGAAGTTATGCCTTTTAATTGAAAACCGAATTCGCAGAAACGCTAACAATAATGAAGAAAAATAAATATATCAGACGTATAATCACATTCCTGTCTACTGGCCGTTTTTCTAAATTAAAATCATATAAGAATAATTCAATTTGGATCTGATTAACTTGACATCAGCAACTATAATAGTTGAAAATTTTTAAACTCGAACATCGCTTACTTTATTAGAATGAAAACATTGGGACTAGAGTGAAGTTTAATTCCTACATATATTTTGTTATAAGTAAATCTATTTTTGCGTAATATTAACTAGATACCATATCGAAGTTGAAGAAAACAATTCTCCAACATACCTGGAACGTTTAGTAGCCATGTTAATTGGAATAAAAGTGTCTCTCGTAAACCAGCTATACTTTGATAAACTGTCATCGCATTCCGATATACAATTAGAAAGTTTTGCATGAACATTTTCTTTAAAGTTCTGAGCTCTATAACAATGGCTGCATTCAAACTCCAAATTCAAAATTATTTCCATGGCAGTTAATCCAGGCATGGACATTAAGAATTCATCTAATATTTATGAGGCTCAATAATTTGTTTAACAGATTAGCTTGCCAACTGAGAATTACGGTAGCGGAGATAAAAGGGATATGTCCAGAACTTTCGAACGCCTCACTTATAAAACCAACATTAAATGGACATTAGTATTTTAAGCAATTATACTTTCATTAGTTTTGCTATACCAGATTTATTGAAGTTTATTTAAAAAAAAAAGAATTCATATCGTATGCATATTGAAGAATGTTGTTAGGTGTTCACAGAGAGACTTTCTTGTTCACAACGAATTTATTTAAAATAGAGATGGTAACTGCATATGCACAGTAATAAACTAACACGTGATAAGATAGTTAGGAAATTACGTAGAAGGCCCAAATAATGAAGTCTACATAAACAATATACTTTTCATATCAACGAAAATTTTCTTAACTCTTTAACAATAGGCTGAAAAGTAGTTACAATACATCTCCCTTTTAAGGATATCTGCTTCGCACTCTAAACTGTGTATACTATAGAATCCCACCTAAAGTAAATTTAGCACAACAATTTACTTTTAACTAAAGTTTTACAAAATTCACTAAATACATGTTGTGCTAGTTACGCCCCCCCCCCCCCGAAAAAAATCGCATGTTTAAAAAAAGCATTATTACCAGTTTTAACCATACATTTGCAGAAAAATAAATCTAAATAAAAAGGAGTATACATATATGCAAATTAATGGTTATAACTAAATCTATGAGCACTTTATTTGATATTAAAAGTGAAATTAACTAAATAAATAGTCCACGTTTATTACAAGTTTAGTTTGTACGGAGCGTGGATAGATCTACCAAGTCTAGCTCTCACGGTGGGTTGCTGTGGAACCTTGCTGGTCAATCTTTGCTGGTAGCTTTACGAAATGCTAGCAATTTTTTTTTTTTATCAATATTTTTTCGTAGCTATCTCACTGTTAATCACTGGTTGAACACGTAGCTCTGGAACGTAATCGGTGATAAATGTTCTCGATTCTGTTCAGCTCTAGAGCTGTTATCCAGTGATCTGGTACTGAATGACTTCATTTGGCGGTACAGAAAGTTACGAAATAATGTCTACCGATAGTATCAGGTCGTTTCGTGTCATGTAAGTGGGTGTTCATGATAGCATTACATGTTTCATTGTGCGTCGAAGTGTACGGCCATCAAGGTGTACACCCTGCATCTTCTCGGGTACTTTGTTTTGCCTGTCACTGTTGCAGGAACCTATTCTGCTTAGCGGTCTGTCTTCATGCAAACACTGTCCCTCACATTGAATTGTGCTTCAGATTTGCAACCACGACGTTGGTCATGGAACTATTTCATCTGCTGCTTGTAGGTAGCATTTCTTTGGAGCACTAGGGACTTATTTGGCCACATCGAACGTAAGTTTGTAAGTTTGTAGACATCGAGGGCAAAGTGGTATGCAGCTAACATCCTAGGAACAGCTTTGCTGGGGCAACACCCATTGCAATGTGTGATGTCCAGTGATATAGAAGCAAACTTAATGCGACTTTGTCTTGTTTTTTGCACTTATTAGCAATCTTCATGTATGCTTCTACTTAACCATTGGAGTTTGAAGCTGTATGCTAGAGAAAACTATGCAAACTCTTTACAGACTAATTGCTTGGCTCCATCGCTTTTCATTTTGTGTGGTACACTCTAACAACTGAACAATGCCTTTATCTTCATGATCGTCATCCCACTCATCATATCAAGCCAGTGCATGACCTCAAAGTATCTAGAATAGTTGTTAACCACTACGATGTAGTTGACCTAATGAAGCTGGAAGGCACCAACACTAACTTCATGCTAAGGTTCTTCAGGGATGATAGTCGGCTTCAAAGACCAATATGGCTCTGAAGGGCAATTATTCTCGTACACCCCATAACTATGGCACATTTTTCTAAGTCGCTGTTGATTGCTGGCTACCACCCAGATTGTGAAGCTAATTTCCTGTAGACTTGTATACCTTCATGATCCTCGTGTAATTTGAGGATTACAGCGTCTTGCATTGACTTCAGAATCCCTTTACGGTCCAAGTAGACAATACTTCCATGTAAGTAGTGAGGCACTTGCAAAGAATGGCTGTGTTGCCTTTAGCACATCTTTTATGGATTATAGCCATCCTTTGTGGATCAGTGATACAACCTGTCTTAAATTCGGGTCTTTCTGCGTATGGTCAGCTGCATTTTGCGGCATTTCGTCATGATTGGCCATATACTTTCAACGTCGACTACGAACATTTCTACTTCTGTGAGGGCTGATGTCTCTTGGCCATCTGTCCGGTTCATGCTACAGCTTAAGGCATCAACTATAATGAGTTCTTTCCTTAGGACGTATTTGGCTATGATATATATCATTAACAGTCTCATTATCATTCTTTGAACGCATAGTGGAGTCTGGTCAAAGTCTTTGGTATTGATGAGTGGTACTAATGGCTTGTGATCTGTTATCACCTTGAACTCCAGCAGTCTAACTATAGAAAATATACACTTTTCTCACAGGCCTACACAAATGCTAGACATTGTTTATCTATCTGTGCCCACTCCTCGGCAACAGTTAGTGAAGCTATACGCAATGAGTCATTGTCCATCATCAAACCTCTGCAGCAAGTATGCTCCAAGACCATATGAACTGGCATCGGCGCTCATGTAGGTCAGTTTTGACATATCGTAGGATGCCAGTACTGCGTTTGATTATAGCAATGCATTTCGTCCTGAACATTTGTCCCTGGTACAAAACTCTATTAGTCTTGAATAGGCACTTGGACTTTTTCAGTTTCAGTCCTAACTGTTGTATTCTATCGAGGACTTGTCTTAAAATGATGTCATGCTACTTCTTATCTGCTACATAGAGGAGCATGTCAGCGACATCAACAAAAACTCCTTGGACATCTGAAACTAGTTCTTTGAGGATTATTTGAAAAATTTCCGTTGATGAATTAAATCTGTGTGGAATATAAATCTTCCAAATGGCATAATGAAGCACGTCAGGCTCATATCTGCCTTGTGGATTGGTAGCTCCCCAAAAATGACTTCAGTCTAAAGTTGAGAAAACTTTTGCATTGGGCAACTTAACAGCAATTTAGTCTATTGTCGGCATTATGAACTTTTCTCGCTGAACACATTGGTCGAGTTTCCTTAAATCAACACAGAGGCTGACTTTTCCAGTCTTCTTGAGCATCAGTATTACAGGCACACACCAGTTGGTCGGCTCCATCACTGGTCTTATTATGCCATGCTTCACCATACAATCCAGCTATTCTTTTACTCGCTTTGAAAGTGACTCAAATTCTTCTTGGCATCAGCAGGGTGTACGGCTCACCATCAGGCCTGATTTTTAATGCATACTGGGTCACACTTCATGAGGCTGAATTCTCCAAATATGTTATGGTTTACATCGTTAAGGTTCTCTATCAGCTTGACTAGGCACGTAGATTTGCTCAATAGTGACGTCAATGTCTTGTTGTTGGTTATGTGTACTAGGAATTTGTAGTCTCTGCACTTGTCTTGTTTCTGCAGAAAACTGATATAGGTTGTTAGTTGTCCAGAAGGGCTCAATACCTTGACTCGGCTTTTCTGTAGGTCTGGTTTGTATAATATCTGATGGTACGTTGCTACAGTAATGCAGGCCACATCATCCCCGTGTCAACCTTGAACTGGGCATCAGTGTCATTGATGCTTAATGTCACTAGCCACGGTGTGGTGTCAGGGCAATCAACTGCACCTTGAGAGAAGGATGAAACTTCATCAGTCTTATCTTCATACTGTAACTCCTGGACTTTATTTAGGGTTGCGTGTTTCTTGTGGCATGCCTCTTGGAAGTATCCAATCTTGCCACAGTATGAACACTTCTTTCTGTTGGCTTGTTGAACCTCTTCTTGAAAGGCTTCTTGGCTCTCCCCATGTTGACACACTCAGCTTGAAATCTTATCTGCTACTTAACTAGTTCTGCTATGTGGCACATTTTTATTGTATCAGCCAAATTTAAATTTTTTTTCAGCTGTTGTTTCTTCTACGTTTGCCTGTCCCGGATACCAACGACTAGTTGGTCCCTGATCTGTTCATCCTTTTGCTCACCATTGTAGCCACGAGTCTTTACCATCTCAATGTGTATGGATGCATGTCTCCATATTTTCCCCTGCTTGCTAGCGCCTACCGTGAAATTTAACTTCTCGTGAATTTTGACAATAGGGACAAAATTGCTATCAAACTTGGCCGAAACTACAGCGTGCTTTTCTCCGTCGTCCTCATTGGTAGATGTGAACGTCTTAAAAAACGTTTCTGTCAGAATTCCAATACAGTAAATCAAACTTGCCACCTGTATTTCTCCATCCTTCAAACGTAGCTTGCTTGCTATCCTGAATTGCTCCCACCTACTTTTCCACTCCGGCCATGTCAGTGGCTTCGTGAAATCAAGCTCTGGTGGGGTTTGAATTTTCTTGTCAATTTCGTTCATCTCGTTGGTCTTGAACTGGTCGTTGATTGTCTTGCGTGGCTGGTTGCTTGTCTTACCTTTGAGTTGCTGGTCTTCTGAAACTTCTTGCTTTAGACCATACCGAACACCATGTTAGGTGTTCACAGAAAGACAGTCTTGTTCATAATTAATTTATTTAAAACAAAGATGGTAACTATATATACATACTAATAAACTAACACGTGATTTGATAGTTAGGAAATTATGCAAATGTCCCCAACAATGAACAGTTTACATAACAATATACTTAGAAAATTAACAAAAACTTTCTCAACTCTTTAATAGACTAAACATTAGTTACACTGCATATATGATTTACTATGGATAGGACTGTTATCGAGTGATGAAAGACTTGGTGCTAGTATCGCCTACTGCAAAACTTACAGCTAAGAAACTGAACCCGTTAATCAATTTATTCCCAATTTTAGGATTCTACCTATACAATAAATAGCAAAATTTATAGTAATATACGTGTACAGTTAGTTAATTGCAATGAAACATTTAGAGATGGCGGTTATGTGAACTTATTTATGGCACATTTTTTTTTACATTGACCAGTTTTTACACGGAATATAGGAGGTTGTATCCTATAACACAATATTATAAAGTACATTGAGCTCCTGTTTACTTCCCGGAAGAAATTGCCGTATTACATCCAAAAAAGAAAAAGGAAATTTCTAATCTCAGACTTTAATTTAATGTACCCGAAGCAAACCTCACGTAAATTGATAAGTAAAGAAATATCCCATTAAGTGCCTTTTTAATTAATTTTTGTTTTCTGCACACACTCATGATCTTTTAATAACCTTGAAAATGAAGACTTAACTAGGAATAAAGTGTGCAATAAAACGTCCTCGATTTAGACAAGAATTCCGAATTTACTCAGTTATCTAAACTTTCCTTAAACGTATATAGTTACGCAATTCTATAGTGATTAACAATAAGTATTTCTTATTTTATGTTTGATTTATTAACAAAATTATCAGCCATATCAATGACATTTTATTATAGTAAAGGAATGCAAATCAATTTACATATGTACAAATTTTCCTGGATAATTCAGAACCATCACCATGGAAGGTATAAACTCCTTTCCCTCTAGGTTCTTTGCGTTATTTCAACGGTTTTAATTTTTGTAAATTCAATAAGAAATAAAATTTAAAAAAAAAAACTGTAAAATCCTATGAACAATCCTGGATAAGAGATAATTTCCTAGCCAAATCTGTTCAATGGTAAATTATACAAATCAGAAGGGTAGATTTCGAATTGAGTACAAATCCGGAATTCGACAGGATTGGATAGAGCAGAGTCTGAATCAATTATTTTTCTTTAGTGTGATTGGGTAAGCCTTACTCCTTACTCTATCTATCCGCGCTAGGGTTTGAATCCCTAGCCCGACAGAAATACTTATTATTAAAGGAATAATATTCTCCTACTTAGGATCTCGTGGCAGAGGGGTCAATAACTTTTTTTGAACACCGAGTTTCTTCGGTTCCCTGACTACAACAGAGCCCTATGGCATAAATCAGATGTTTATTTGTCCAAACCTAGTGAATCAAAACCCTTAGAATGTTCCATATGGCGTAAATATTATGGTCAGAAAATGAGTATAGAATATCTCGCAAGACTAACACAAAAATAATCTAAACACGGTGGTAAACATGTACAGTACGTTATTCAGTTATAATATCTGTTGGCAATACTTTTTGATTTACGTCAATTTATATATATCCTTAGTATAAAAGTTATTAAGTAGTTTGTCCTGTTTCAACTTGTTTTACTGATGGTGCCGTATAATAGTTTATAGCTAAGGAGAGATTATATTCTACGTATTGATTCAACTTGAATGCACATTGTCAGTGATGCAAGGAATTGGTCTCTCGACTTTGCAATTATTGTTTTTAAGTGAATCAAAGATTATATGCATGGCTTTAATTGATCGTACTACTTTTGACACTTCTTGAATATAGATAAAGCTTACGAACAAAGAAAACTCCTTTTATAAATTCAGGCTATTTACGTTACTGTCGTGCAATTGCTATCTTAACAAATGAATAATTCAACGCAAACCATCATTTGCAACGTTCAAAAATTTAGATAATTAATACTGATCACCAAATTACTTCATGAGGTCAGAGTCTAGTTACGTAAAAATAACTTTCACTTCACCTGATTATGCTGAATACTAATTATCCATCTTCTGCACGCCAATTTAAGAATCTTAACAGCCTCGTTAACAAAATAGCTAGTATAATTAATTCTCCAACCTATTTAACAAAACGGTAAAGTAAAATTAATACCCAATAGTAAACTTTAAGTTTTATTTGTGGGTTGATCGTGTCCATAAGCCTAAAAATTCAACTAAATTTATTTTATCCTAAAGAAAGATATCGTCAATTTGAGTATAAAAAGATTCCATCTAGCCCTCTTCAACGCAGTATAAATAAAAGTTTATAATATTTAGATATGGACAGTCAGGACTCTCTCTTATCTCCAATTCTCGGTGCTAAACTTTATTTATATTTTTTTCTATAAAAACCGAGCCACTTCTAAATATTTTAAAGTTTCTCATAAAATTTATATTAGGTCTTAATATGTAAAAAGTTTCAGTAGCCATCTTTTTAATTTTTAGTTCTTTTTTAAGGTTAGGTAAAATTCTATTAAAGTAGAATTCTAGAGCTTAGTTAAAACCCATTTCATACATATACAGGATGCTACGAATGGCTGTAGATGGAGCATCCACCGAGTTCCACGAGGGATCTGCTCGATATGCCTGCTGTATTTGTGGCAATGAGAAACTATTAAAAGTTCATGTTCTCCTTGATACTAAACTTTCTAGATTAGCTTCTCGGTCCCATGGAAGTATAACACACTTGATGGATCTAATTGATTATGGGGGTGTAGACCTAAATTAGTATTTTTCCTTTGTTTTTGAAGTTTGCTGATTTTCACCCCCTAACTTCTCTGATATTATCCGCAAGTTGGCATGTTCTTTTATCACTTGTTGGAGAATTGACAATGTTACTCCATTCGGTAAATGTGTTTGTGGTTGCTTTAGCCTTGATGATTACGCCAAAATTACATAACTACCAAGTTATCCAAGTGTTTTTAAAGTTTTTTTTTTTTTATTCATTTATTTATTTTTCTTTTTTTTTCTTTTTTTTTCTTTTTTGGCAAAACGTCTAAATAAGTATGCTGAAGGAAATCATCTGCTCCCTTGTTTGCAATTTGACTTTCACAAAGGCCTTGGGACATGTGATCTCTTCTTACAATCAGGATATTCGCCTGATTGGCCTTGATTTTAGTGCTGCCTTTGACTGTGTTAATCGAGAGTCCTTTGTTTTCTAACAGGGAACGTAAACATGAGCTGACAAAGGCCCAGCTGGGCCAATGGCAATGGGAGGTGAAATCCTAGAGCGGGACCCATCAGAACCGAGAGAAGCACCAAGTACTTATCATACTGCGGGTTGAGGCATAGGGGCAAACACAGCCCTGTGTCTGAGGAAGATGGAGGTTGCTAAAACTCTTCAATAAACCTTGGAACAGACTGGCTATCATGGAAGCCGGGAGTATACATCCGACCGAGGCTACCTGGATAGGTGGCCCTGGCTTTGGTCACCAGCCACAGGAGGCTGCGAAACGGGGCCCATTCACCTCCCTTAAATAGAGGTGGTGTCATAGGGAACCCTATTCCTGTGACTACAGCCGGCCTTCCAAGACTTCTTCGACCTCTTCCACTTATAAAGAGAGTCAAAAATCTGATTCGGAGGATGAAGAGGGGAACAACCAGGAGAAAGAGGAGGAGGAGGATAAGAAAGAATCGAGCCCATGCTTCTTCCTCTTCCTAGATCTCACTCCCTGCTATGCAAGCAAGAACGATTGAGGATTAAGCTACCTTCGAAGACGGCGGTCCCCCAAAGGGAAAAAACTATACGGACTGCTCTAATAGGAGCCACATAACTGGGGCACATTGTCACAGGGGAACAGAGAGACACACTCACCGAGCAGGGACAGAGGCACAACTACTGACACTGAGGGAAGAGGGCCAGACTAAAGACTCCCTGGCACAAGGGTCGGGGGTAACACTCGGGAAGTTGTGTAAATCACTGGGTTTGGGTGAGGGATCATGGTAACACAATGACCATGGAGAGCACTCATCTTGGTCTTAACTAGCCTTAGTGGTCTCCCGTAGAGCCCAGTCATCTAACGCTAGCACCTTACGTTCCAGACCAGGAGCTACCTTACTCAACCTACCTGCCTTTGTAGGCTTAGGTTGGATGAGACCCCCTAGGCTCTGACCCTGGGAGAACCACCATGCCCTTCATCACTGGCATCACCGAGGAAATTTGAGATGCTTGCAAATGCAGAGAGGGTACCAGGGAAAAAAAAGCCTTAGTTACCAACTCCCTCAACAAACTTATGGAGGGCCAACTTGAGAGACCCATGGAAGCCAATGACTTCCTAGAGGTCAAACTCGTCATTAGCAGCCTACACGATCAAGGGGGACAAGCTTCCAGCTTCTCTAGGCAACTGCTAGGGGGTTTTCCACGCACCAGTGAAAACTGAAAAACTTGCCGACTTAGAAACAAGGGACCAAGGCCACTGCAGAGTACTCCAAATGGAATGATCTAAGGGCGTATGTGCATGGAAGGCAGCAGCAGTCGCTCCCAAAGGAGACCGAAGCAGCAAAAGACTTCCCCAGAATCTTCTCTGGCGTTGCCCAGTCCGACTATGACAAATGATCTGGTCACTTCTCCCCCTTCAGGGTGTATGCCTGACACTGCACGGGAGGCCACAGCCAACACTCAGTTTACAGGGATGCCTGCAAACTTATGCCTCCTTACAAGACACACACAGAAAGTGAGGATCTACAGCCGGCAAACACGAATTTCTTGCACCAATTCCACAATCAACAATCTAACAAGACAGCGGCCGAATCAAAAGTGAAGGCTCTCCAGCTGGAAACGAGCGGGTGCTTCTCACCCGCACCCTCACCAGGTGATAACCGCTTGTTATCCAACTTTAGCAACTGACACTCGTTCGTGCTTAATCAGTCTTCCTAATTAAAGGATGAAGGTTTGTATGAAGCAGAGAAACAACCATTGCCAGGTAATTCAATAGCCAGAAATATATGGTAAGGGATTTTATAAAAAACTACCATTTTTTTATACAAATAATAAATTCCAGTGGTGGGAAAAAGGATATCTTTCATGGGACAGGAAGGTACGACGCATCATGGCAAAGATTCTTGGCAAGGATTGAATTGTAAAATCTGGTTGGTTAAAACAGTAGAATTACAAAAACCCAAAACTACCCTTAGATTCTCTTAATTTGTCAGCTTTGCTATTGCTAATAAATGTGGAATGAAACATGGTTATAACAAGTACTGTTAAAGATTATTATTATTACTTGCTAAATTACAACCCTAATTGGACAAGCAGGATACTATAAGCCAAGGGGCTCCAACAGGAGAAATAGCCCAGTGAAAAAAGGAAATAAAGAAATTGAAGAAATAATTAACATGAAATAAATTATTTTAAGAACAGTAATAACAATTATAATAAATGTTCCATTTTCAAATTATAAAAACTTTAACAAAATAAGAGGAGGAGAACTCTAACCCAAGACAGTGGAAGACCATGGTACAGAGGCTATGGCACTACCCAAGACTAAAGAACAATGGCTTAATTTTGGAGTGTCCATCTCCTAGAAGAGCTGCTTGCCATAGCTAAGGAGTCTCTTCTGCCCTTACCGTGGGTCCGATCAAGAGAAAAGTAGTTACTGAACAGCATAACCGAAGATGTCTCGATGCAGATTTCAAATCAATTTCTATACCATATGATCTTGTCAAAAACAAAACTAGAGGAAAATTGAAAGCCTTATGAAAACTACATAGCGGCGTCTTCTCTCCATGAAAAGATTAATCTTAAAACAACGCATCAGTATATGTTTTTTTGGTTTATGTTTTTGTGAAGATTAATACTTTTACTTAAACCTATCCGTAGCAAATATACTTTTAATATTTTTCATTAACAATCCTATATTATACTTTTTCATAATTTTGTTTGAGTAAAATCAAGTAACAATGTTGAAAGCAGTCAGTAACACTCCCAATAGAGTATCTCTACTGTTGTGGAGAGCCCTTTACTCATTAATCAAATACTGAACCTCTGTTACTTGTATCTACGATTTAGCTTTGCTTAATGGTGGATCTGATAGTAAGTTTTGTTCATTAAAAAAAAAAAAAAAAAAAAAAAAAAAAAAAAAAAAAAAAAAAAAAAAAAAAAAAAAAAAAAATTTACATTCTCCATAGGCAGTAATATTAAGTGGCTATTTTGATTAGCTAAAATTTATTGAATACTGGGTTACAAAAACTAATCTTTTTATAACGTACCTTAGAGGTTGTTCCGTTGATTTTCCCGAATGTACTTGCGATAAACGCAGGTACATAGAATTGTTACCATAACACCAGTATGTCTGTTTACAAACTAAGATTGTTATCTTTTCTTGAAAAAGGTAACTGACAGAAGGGTAGATGAAATAAATGATTACATACCTTCTCGCAACTACTAATATTCTGAAAATCTCAATATTAGTAGCCTAACATTATATAATGTTAGGCTACTTATACAGTATTTAACAATCACTAGATAATATGCAAGAGTAATATCTCAAAGTCTTGAGAGACAAGGATCACATAATATTTTATTTTATTCTTACCCTGTTACTTAACATTCTGAATCTTCAAACAGCCTTCCAATGGCATGCGAAAATATGTCATCAAGTCCCCTGAAACCATCAGAAGTTTGAGATAATGAGAGGTCTACACCTGTTACTTGTCCCTCTTCGCATACTCATCACCTGTCAACACCTGTAATTAAGGTGTGCAAAAACCTATATCAAAAAGAATTTAAAACTGTTTTAACAAGTCGTTTCAATTATAATGAGGTCACCTAAAAGGTCCACTTCAAAAATCATTTTGTCCTAATTACCAGTCACCAATTAAGAAAATGTACTCTGTAATTGCGGTTATTATATGTTCCTGAACAGTATGATGAACATTCCCAGAAAATATGTTTCTTATGTGAAGGCTAATTGAATATGACATGCAGATTAACCAAACTGATCAACCCTAACTTTCCATTTGCTATATCTCAATGACAAAAACAATACATGGACCAGATTCTTAGAGAGTTGGAACGAGAGAAATATTTAGAAGAATAAATAAGCATTATTATTATTATTATTATTATTATTATTATTATTATTATTATTATTATTATTATTATTATTATTATTATTATTATTATTATTATTATTATCAAAAGTTCAGTTATAACCCTAGTTGGAAAAGAAGGATGCTATAAGCCCAAGGGATTCAATAAGAAAATATGGCCCAGGGAGGAAAGAAAATAAGGAAATAAATAAACAAGAAAATAAACAATCAAAATAAGATATTTTAAGAACAATAACATTAAAATAGAAATTTCATATATTAACTATACAAACTTCATGAAAAAAATTCGAGGGGAGAAATAAGATAAAATACTATGCCCGAGTGTACCCTCAAGCAAGAAAACTCTACCCCAAGACAGTAGAAAACCATGGTACAGAGGGTATGGTGCTACCCTAGACTAGATAACAATATTCTGCTTTCGGAGTGTCCTTCTCCTAATACAGCTTCTTACCATTGTCGCTAAAGTGTCTTTTCTACCCTTACCAAGAGGAAAGTAGCCACTGAATAATTACAGCGCAGTAGTTAACGTCATGAACGAAGAATAATTGGTCTGAAATCTCATTGTTGTTAGGTGTATGAGGACAGAGGAGAATGTGGAAATAATAGGCCAGACTATTTGGTGTATGTGTAGGAAAAACAAAAATCAGCCGTAATCAGAGGGATCCAATGTTGTACTGTCTGGCCCGTCAAAGGACCCAATAACTCTAGCGGTAGTATCTCAATGGGTTGCTATTGCACTGTCCAACATATTACCTTTCAACGCAAGAAAAAAAAAGTTACACTAATAATAAAAGCTGAAAAGACTTAAGTATTAAAGCTTTGAACCTAGCTTTACCTAGCTGGAATGCTTGCTTAGGATATTTTGTATGCAAATCTTCAATGACTTCAACATTTCAAATCTCGAACTATACGACCAGAGCTAATGGGGATCAGGCAAAAGTATTACCAAATGGCTATGTTCCCGGTGCCACCGGGATTAGAGTAGGGTCCCCCTTCTGCATAGGACCAGAAAAGTAGCACCTATAAGGACATTGGAAGTTAACCCAATTACTGTTTAGCATTTGAAAATCGCTGGCTTTTGCAAGTAGTCTTCAAACTACCATATGATGCAAAAATATTTTCGTTGGTTAATATTAGGTATTCTAATCAGAAAATAACACTTTCTGGAATTTCATACTTCTGCTATATGACCCTCAATAAATTAGACTCAGAAAAGGATTTGTATGATAAACTTCTGCATCTCCCACGAGCCCTAAATTATGGTGCCACCCAAACAAAATAAGCTAACCCATAAAAGGTTTGCTAGTCCCTACATATTTCTTCTTACCAATATGAGAGCTACCGTAAGAGAATATGAATCTCTTGCAATGGGTGGATGAATTTATTAATTTAGTCATTATGGCCCAGTGCTGGGGGCCCTTAAAGCCATTCAACACCCTAGTGCATCTGGAGTTAAACACAGCAGTAGCAATATGAAATAAAAATAAGTATATGTTGGACAATACTGAGGAAGAAGGAAGTGGGTACTGATACAAAGTAAAAGGATATAAACCAAGTGCAGCTAAAGGGTAAGGAAACAATACAAACAACCTTAAGCAATACATACACTCCACCGCGTGAGCTGCATTGATGGCCTTTTCCCATACGGGGAGATATCTGGTACTGGGCTCGACCTTGAATAACCTCTAAACAATCTACTATAGTTTACGTTTTGCTGTTGGAAATGACACTCGATATCATTAAATGGAAGAGGAAACATACCCCTGGTTAGAATAAAAAACCTCTCCCTTGACTGAAGGAAAAATTATACCTTTGATCGGAAGAAAAAACTTATTGTTGATCGGAGGAAAGAGCATATCCCGAGCTGGAAAGAAAAGCATACCTCTGGTTGGAAGAGAATTCACACCCATGGTTAGAAATTAAATCATGCTCTTGGTTGAAATAAAAATTTAACCTTGGCATAAAGAAAAGGGGGTCACTCTCTTGTTTAGAAGAATAGGCATACCCATGGCTGAAAGCAATACCCTAACCTTCGTTGGGAAAAACAAGCAACCTTGTTTTTAAGAAAAAATTATACATTTGTTTAGAACAAGAAATAATTTCCTTAATTGAAAAAAAAAAAAAAAAAAAAAACAACAACCTTGGTTATAATACAAAAAAATTAATATCCATGGTATGGAGAAAAATCATTCCTTTGGTTGAAATTTTTCTTTTTAACCTTGCTTTGAAGTACTTAACTAGTTAATAGACAAATGCCATATAGTTGGAAGAGAAGGGACGGTATTTAGAAAAAAAATGTACCCTTGATGGGAAGAAAACTCAAAACCTTAAAGGACGAGGATACCCTTGGATGAAAGTAAAAGCATAACCTTTGTTGTAAGTAAATGTATAACCTTAGTTGGAAGTAAAAGCATAAATTTGGTTGTAAAAAGGAAGACATTTGGCTGCAAGGAAAATACCATTTGGCTAAAAGGAAACATATACACTTGGTTGAAAAAAAAAATGAAAAAAAAAAAAAAAAAAAAAAAATGGACCAAGAAGCCATCATGATCATTTCTGTGATTACTTTCATCAAGTAAGTTGAAAATTCCTACACTACCTCCTTTTGTAATTCACGATACTTCAATTTCCAAGACACCTGGTGTGTATAAAAAAAAAGTCGATTTTTTTAAACCTGGCAAACTTGCACTAAACTTGCACTTAGCTGGTTGTCGCTGATTGGATGAGTGTCGTGTTGTCCGAATCTCTCAGTTTTGTTTTCACACTGATTTAGAATTGTGATTATAGGGTCATAGAGTGAGTTAAGAGCCAAGTTATGTAATGTTATGTAAATACCAGTTGTAATAAAACGTAAGTTTTAAGAACTTACATACCGAATTATTATTTAATAGTTAACAGTTATGAAACAACACTTACCGAAGCTGTATACTAGAGATATGTTTCAAACGCATGAACTTTAATGTTTAAATTTCTAGCTAGATTTTTAGTGCTATCATGCCATTGGTTGTTTGAAAAAAAAAAATATTTATTGTACATTGCTGATGTTGTATAACGCCTAAGAACAAAATAATATCGTAGAAATGTAAGCTTGTCAGAAAATTTGGGGTGGAGGAGTTGTGGGAGGAACAGCCACGGGCTTGATAGAAAGTTGACGTACTCTCAGCGGGAGGTTCAAATGCGGGTTGTGGTGTTTTTGTCTTCATAAAATAATAATTAAGATGTTTATATATCATAATGTTTATTTTTTGCATTTCAAAAGTACTGCTCACGGAATTTCATTAATGTTTTAGGATATGTATAAAGGCAAATTACATAAATTGTATTTATTCGTACCATTTCCTGGCTGGTGTGCCACTCTATATAAAATGACATTAAATTTACTGTTCCTCAAGTAGAAATTTTCAAATATGTCCTATTACAGTTGGGTTTTCTTTATCTCGCGTCCATCTTATTTTTAGATAGACCTTAATTATATTATATTTTGTAAATCATAAGACTCCCCATGAATAATAAGAGCAGAGCCCTTATATTTGAGATTGTTAGCTGTCATGTTGTCTTTTGTTCCATCTCAATAAACTTATAGCAGTTTTCAATAGTACAGGGAAACAAAAGGTTCTTAGGAACTTAAATTTTAAGTATATTTTCATGACTGTTCATTTTAATAATACAGTCTTGGCTTTGGACTCTCTCGATTTCTCTTCAGTTCTCTAAGATACTTGTTCCTTGTTATAATGATGTCCTGTCTCTCCATGAGTATCTTTCTTCCGCTTGTGACTTTCTTGTACCTAAAACCAAGATTCCTGACTATTTTGTAGAGGGAACTTCTCGAACCAGTAAAATTAGTAGGAGGTTCCCGAACTTTTGCCAACAAATTTGCTAATGTAGGAAGGTCTCCTCTGTCATAAAAGGATAGGATCTCTCTCCTAACACAATCTCTGTCGAAACTATCAAGATTATCAACAACAGTCGATTTCCTTTTCCGGGGCAAGGGTGAATGAATTATACCGTCTGAAGATTTCATCTTCTCAGATTTGATGCGATAGATAGTTCTCTCTGAAACTTGAGTTGCTGTTGCTGTCGCCTTAATGATTTCTTTCATTGTCTTGCTAGGGCCCTGTGAATTG
>NC_090732.1:147193536-147196036 GCF_036898095.1 Palaemon carinicauda
GACATAAGTCTTTTTATAGTTTATATATGACATATCTGTTTTGACGTTGTTAATAGTTTATATATGACATATCTATTTTGACGTTGTTACTGTTGTTGGAATGATTTATTGTTAATTTGTTTTCATCATTTATCTATTTCCTTACTTCCTTTCCTCACTAGGCTATTTTTCCTTATTGGAGCCCTAGGGCTTATAGCATCTTGCTTTTCCAACTAGGGTTGTAGCTTGGCTAATAATAATAATAATAATAATAATAATAATAATAATAATAATAATAATAATTCCGATCCTGATTGACGGAATGGAACTGCTAACCTATATCCATACTTATAGATACTATTCTAGATCTTATTAAGTTTCCTAGCTTTTCAAGTTCCATTTTAAATGCGCTTACAAAAACGTTTTTTTAAGATATAGCTAAACACGGGAAAATCTTGTTTTTGAAAATCTGTATTTTTATATAGATATATCATCTACAGGATGATAATATCTAAACATCTAGCAGGAAGCCTGAAAAAATCACATTACTAGTAAAGTGCAATCATCTTCAATAAGATAGTGTCAGTTATATAATAGATAATTGTTTTTAAGCAAGTTTACGCTTAACAAATGTTTTTACTTGGCACGTAAAATAATTACATGTTCTATTATAATAAGCTAGGCATAGACTTATGCAATTTAAATTATCTGACAAATTCTATTAAAATCGTTTTGTAAAACTGTTATCATTTATCCCGCCTCTATTGAGAGTAGCTCTTGGATTGCATGGTTTAGTTACTATTCCCCTTTCCCTGAAGTCTCACGTTTACGAAATCTCTTCCTGATTCTGTTTTCAGAGATCTTTGTATTACTAGATAAAAATTCTTAGAAGACTGACTGCCTTTTGGATATTTGTATTTGAAATTTATAACTTTATGAAACATAAAAACTGTTTTTAGTGGCAGCGTTATAACCTTGGACTTATTCTGAAATCTGAAATATGTATTTTTGCTATCTGTATTAGGGTGTCAATTTTGTATGAAATATAAAATCTTTTGGAACTTTATACGATATATGAAGCTATTTTCAACTTTCTACGAAATATAAAATTATTTCCAACTTTCTACGAAATATAAAACTATTTTTAAACTTAAGCCACTTGAACTTTATTGCGAGTTGGCGTTCTTTAGCTTCTTTTACAGACAATGGTTTGAAAGTTGCAAACTCTAGACTTAACGTGACTGATTAATCCGTCATGTCATTCATTTCCTGACTACGAAAAAATCAACACCATTATTTCCAGTGTGAAAGAGAGAGAGAGAGAGAGAGAGAGAGAGAGAGAGAGAGAGAGAGAGAGAGAGAGAGAGAGAGAGAGAGAGAGCAAGCTATATTTAACCAAACACTAAAAATAGAGTGCTTTAAAGTAGAAAAAAAATACACCAAAAGTACTTCAAAATAAATTTTGTATCTACTATAAAATCGCTTCACGAATCAAGTCTGTCATCACCTATGAAGTGAACAACACCGACCAACTGATGCTGCTGGGTGAGGCTTATTCGTCTGTCTCTGTAACAAGGAAATACTATTACATCCCCTTATTATGATTATTCTAAGAATATAAGAAAAAGAAAAAAGATGAATTTGATAAAATAAAAAGGAACTTACTATTTGTCCTAAGAAAAATCGGTTGATGATATTCAACAAAAATGACGCCAACAAGATCATTTCGGCAATACTAAAACCATAAGACAAGCTGAAAGACAAAAGATCCTGCGGGAGTGTAGGATGTAAGAAATGTTGCAACAAACATATTACATCCGGTCCTGAATAAAGATAAAAGGAGAAAGAGAAAAAAGGGAGATCTCCAGAAAGTGGAACAACTCTGCGTCCCATAAATTCTCATAAACCATTGTATCTTGACAAAGTCAATGCAAACGGCGTGTGCTGTTGGGAGACTCTCTTGGTTCTTTTCAGACTTGGGAACTGGTAGAATATATTTCCTTGAATGACCACTGCTCTACAATATTCAACGAATGTAATGAGCTTATGAAACGCCATTGCTTATGATGGTAGTAAAAGTTGAGTTTTTTATGATAATATAACTTAAAACAAAAGAAAATCTAGAAGTAAATATGGACAGTATGTCAGAATTTTCATGCGAAGGGTCCGGTTCTGAGTAGAGTAGAGCTAGCGATTATGAGCGATCTTTTGGCAAGAGGTAAAGATGATATTCACTTTTATCATGAATAATAAGCTCGATGCTTGTAGATAGGTGATTATGTATTATTTCAATATTACTCCAAGTTGCTATATCCCAAATAAAATACTTGAGATGATCTTAGAAACTGATCTACAAGTCAAGTTCTTCAGATTCTTATCTAAGTAAAATTGCAAGATAATTTTTGAGCCATGAATTATTTTGTAAATTATGTATTCTAAAGAAAATACGATTGCTAGTTAATAAAGTAAGCGAAGAGCTTAAGAACTGTGACAGGCAATGCATAGCCTAATTGAAAACTGA
>NC_090732.1:147208536-147213536 GCF_036898095.1 Palaemon carinicauda
GCGATAATGATAATATACCATTACAGTGTACGAGCGTGTGTGATACACGGGTCGTACACTATGCACGGTGTAAGGATGAAACGGAGTAAGCATTCTTCTTTATTTTCATGAGCAGTGATTGGCATAGAAGTCATCGGTGGTGACATCTTCCCAATGGAGAGACCTAGGCAACAGGATGTCGTACAGGTTTGAATTCACAATCCTTTTGTTGGGCTTTTGCCAAGGTCTTGTAATCCATTCACAGGTGGACAGCTGCCAGTATTCTTCTGGATCAGGTGTTGGCGATGTGATTCAGGTTACTAGGGATGTGGTGAATAGTATAGTTTTATTCAGAAACGGCAGATAGATGCCAGAGTTGACGGGTGGACCAGACATCGAACAGTCGGGTAAAGAGATGCACAAGGGATATGTGGTCAGTGCAAATGACAAATGATGTGGCCTCTCAGAAGTAGCAGAAGTGGCAGACAGATAAATGCAACAGCAATTGTTTGCGGTCAAATATAAAATAGCTGGATTCTGTCTTGGAAAAAAATTCTTTTGAAGCTAAATTAGCTCAAGTATTGCTCCTACAGCGAGCAAGCAAGCAGCAAGTTCACAATGACAACCTTGAGTGGTGCTATCCTCTCCTGCCCAGCTACTAGGATAACCTTGTCAACCTGGATAGTTATTGTTACTGGAGCAGCAGCAGTTGTCAAGTTTGCCAGCAACTGTGCCATGGGTCAAAAGCCACTTGGGTACCATCCACTCCCTCGAAAGAGAGTTGTTGTCAAAAGGAACCCTTTCATTACAACTATAGTTGGCTTCCCTACACTTCTTCAACCTCTTCCAATTATTAATCTTCTCTATATCAAAAGAATAGTTAGAATATGTCTTAGGATGATGATGATGATGATGATGATGATGATGATGAGGAGGAGGAGGAGGAGGAAGAACAACAACACATACACTTCTTTCTCTTCCTAGCACTCGTTCCAGGTTCTGCAAACGTAGGAGTCGAGGTCTGTGACCAGCGACAATGATGCTCAGCCAGGGAAAGGGATGGCACACTGTCACAGGGGGAGAAGTCACACTCATGAGGTCCCCTATCCCTGCAACGAGCAGTGCCAGAGGCACAACCACTGGCAGTAAGGGAGGAGTACCGGGCTATGGATACCCTGGTACAAGGGTCCAGGGGTGACATGACAAAGAAAGGGGTGGGAACCACTGGGTTAGAGTTAGGGTTTAAGGTAACTCCATAGACATGGGTAGCACTCACCTTGGTCTTACTCTTGCCTTTGTGTTCAGTTCCCCATAGGTGACATGGGCCTCGGAGCACCAGGCACAAGTGTCATGGTGACAGGCACAGGGGAAGGTGTGGGATAAACATGGGATGAGTCTGGGAATGGGGTATCCCTGGTCACTGGGGCAACATGCATTTTGATCTTACCATCTGGCTTACACCCAACTTTATGCTCAACACCTCGTGGTGCCAGCCCCATTTCTTCTTGCATATACCAACTCTTCGAGCTTTCGTAGTCCCTTTGTACTTTGGGGGTTAAGACCACCGGAGACCCTGACACTGGAGGCACCACCACCCCTTTCACTACTGGCGTCACTCGGAATATGGGGGACACTGGCAATGAAAGAACTGGGAGACAAGTAGCCTTAGCTACAAGCTCCTTCAACAAAGTCATGGAGAGCCTACCTGAAAGACCTAAGGAAGCCCAAGACTTCCGAGGATCAAGCTCATCATCTGCAGTCTGTATGAAGGCGATTGAAAAGTTTTCATCTTCCAAAGGGGTGCAGCAAACACTGGGGTATCCTATACACCACCAAACCCTGAAAAGCCTGCCAATGTTTATCTGAGAGCTCCTTGCTCCAGATGTATATTCCCCGGGACCATGCCAGGGGTGCATGCATAGGGGTGGCGGCAAAAAACACACCTCTGCGGAGATTAAAAAGGCAAAAAACTTCTTTAGTGTCTTTGTGGACGTTACCAAGGCTTGCCTAGCAGTAGACCACGACCTGTACTTAACGAATGGGGATGTACACCCTTTCACTTGCTCAACTTCCATCACAAAATCCAAGTATCAGCGTAGATTCATTCCGCATATCACATGGTAAGCCACCTTAAACTATTCTAATCCACCCTTTCACCCATAATAACCATTTTATCACTTCTGCCTCGCAATTTTTCATCCCAAACACTTCATTTCAACAGCTTCAACCTTTTACCTTGCATTCCAATTCTATATCCATAATTTTCTTCCATAAATTGCTGTTGTTTCAGTAATCCCTTCATACATTCCCACCTTGGGAATATGATAGCTATATTCTAACGTTAAGGAACCAACAGCTACATTCATACATGCACTTATGAATCGAGGATGTACCCACCATAAAAAACAAACCTTACTTCTATTATATTTTTCTACATACCTCATTCTGTTGATATTTCCACTCAGCCTTCCTATACTTCAAACTTGGTTTCCTAAAACACTAAGCTTTTCCCAGTGGTTTACCTATATTCTGCTACCTTCTTGCTCTACCAGTTCTGTATCGCACCTTTTTTTTCTACCATTATCCCCAATATCTACTTAATATCTATACGACCATTTATTGTTTCTATTGTTTCACCGTAATATGAACATTAACTGCATCTTCCTGTTTCCCACTTTTCCTCTCTTGTACGTATTTGCTTTCATCATTCTTATACAGCAAATGCTTTCATACTCACAAATTTTGAGCAAAGAAAAAATCTTGACTTCATCTAAATATCAATTTTAAATTTCATATAGGATATGGCGAGGATATGTAAATGCATGAAATATAAGTTTCTTCATATATAATACCAAAACTAGTGTTTACAATCTCATGTAATATGTAGCAACATTAATATCTATGATCATAAGCAACTTACATGAAACGCCAATCTACCAGGAATTGTAAAAATGTATCATGTGATTAGGTGAAAAGTAAAACAAAGGAGAAAATAATATTTGAGGTGGACGTAGCTTTTAAAATGAATCATTTGAACATAAAGAAACTCCTCAGGACCCTCATCAAAAATTATAATATTTAAAAGGTTTGCAACACACATTGATAGAAAATAACCTAAAGAGTCAGCAGAATGACTATGTGACAGGCATTTAAGAACACAACTTTTCGCTGATGAATATCTTCATGATGCGATTCGAAATATCCTTCCCAAAACTAGAACTCAATACGGATCAAATTAATTCATCCTATTGGTATCATTGGATCATTCCATCTCGTAAACAAGATAAGTAATGGGAAAAACAATTCCCTTGTGTGGTAGTAGCGATTTAGTTTAGAAATGTCGGCATCCTAATATTGATATCCCTTACATGGTCGATACATGTACAAATTTACCATTTCTCAATGCCATATTGTCTATGTTCCTGGAATTTGTAAGATAATCCCAAGACACCTTTCCCATATATACTGATATGCGGGAAAGGTATATTTCGAATATTATGCGAATCGCACATATTGCGTATGAACTGAGAACTACCAATTTAGACTTACTCATGCTGTCAATGCTTTGCTCGATTGTTTTTTTTTTTTTCTTTTTTTTTTCTTAATCCTGTTTTGCCTCTAATGAAAGGAAAACAGATGAACACTAAAACTCCACAAAAAGTATTCACTTTTGTGATGAATATACTACTGATGAGTTTCCAATTTTTGGGTGAAACAATACTGTCTTTTTTTTTTGACGTAAAAAATCTTAAATTTAATTGGAGAGCCTTCAGAAAAATACATAACAACAAAAATGTACTACCTTTGAACTAACATTGGTGTGTAAACAATTAGCTTAATATTATATTAAAGATTTGAACAATGGAAAGAATTTTTATCGCAGCCTTTGATAGAATTACTAATTACCGGAACTCTTGTTCCATATCTGTAAAGTTTATTTATAGAACGATGAAGTTTTCTCAATTTCCAACAAACATGTAATATAAAGGATCGAGTTAGACTTTTAGTTTAGAATTCTAGAAAAAAAAAAAAACATTTATATTTTAGAGTCGAATCTCTTTCAAGATGAAGACAATTATTTTCTTTCCAAGGAAGTACGGCCGCAAAAGAAAAACTTATGAACATTGCTTACTCACTAAACTATCACACTGCAACCAAAATAAATATAAATAAACCAATTCTATTATTCACAACCACACCACCAAATAAAGATTGAATAATGCTTACTGGTATGAAGTTGATAAGCACGCTTCTATTGCTGATTGAAATCGAAGCATTAAAGAAAAACCTCCTTTTCCTTCCCCAGTAAGAATATATAAAAAGACATTCGCTATCGTCCTGAATTATATTACCAACGCCACCCCCCCCCAAAAAAAAAAAATGAAAACAAACAACCCTCAGTTATTCCATCAGTCTCACTCGACACAATAATCAGTACATTAACTAACCCTCTCTCTCTCTCTCTCTCTCTCTCTCTCTCTCTCTCTCTCTCTCTCTCTCTCCTCTCTCTCTCTCTCGAAAACAATACGTAAATGTTTAAAAAAATGATAAATTCATCCTTCAAAGTAAGAAATTTTGGCCCAAAATGAAAAATATTCTAGAAGTTACTTAAAGAAATGTTCACATCTGGGAGAGAGGTCCAAATTATATTTTACAATCAGAGATTATTACAGTTACACCATATAGTATTTGTTCTATGATTATACTTGGTTTCATCACAAACATACACAGTTAATAAAGAAATGATTTAATTTCCCAATTATTGTTGTACTTATCTTTATTTTTCATTCTGATGTAAATGATTCGTCACCATCCGTAGTCTCATGTGTTAACTATGCAAATCTAATTTGATTGGTTTTAGCGACATTGCTAAATGCATTATATCAGTTGCTTTTCTTAACAGACGGAGTCTTCGTTCTGACCTTAAAGAGCGACGTAGCTTAAGCTTTTATTGGCACTAGGGAAGAGTGTTATAATCAGGGTTCAAACTTTTAAAGTAATTACCTGAGTTTGAGGTAATT
>NC_090732.1:147231036-147233536 GCF_036898095.1 Palaemon carinicauda
GACATCACCATATCGCCTTGAATAAAGAAGTGTGCTGAGTAAGGCAAAAGAAAAAAAAAAGAAAAGAAAAATAAGCCCCACAGCTCGTAAATATGAGAACCAAAGAGGCCCCCAACGGCCAGCGATGGTCTACACATGCGGTAAAGGTTCAATAATACATGAAATGTATGTGAGGCAGACTTTTTCTGGGTCTTTTAGTCATTCTTCCTTTCTCTTCTGTTATCTAAGACAAAGGCTTTGTGTCAATATTTCTTTGCCTCTATGGTAATTGGGGGCTTCTAGTGGCATTCTCGTGTTCTTTAAGTTCTTGTTTAACCAAATTCCTTAGTAGACCATCAAAAAACTTGTAGTGGGGCGAATACATTTTATTTTGCTTACTTTTGAAGTTTGTTTTCCCCTTCTTTGGAACAATTGATGGTCTACTTTGAAAAACAGAATACGCTTTAGGTTCAAAGGATATTTAGAGTAGAATACTTTTGTTCTTTTCGTGTAAAAAATAAAACCAAAATATCTTAGATAAATGAGAGACTTTACTAAACAAATCTACTTGTTTAAAGCGAGTCTACAAGAGAAATTGCGTTTTCTCACCGCACTCTATTTAATAAAAATTTCATTTATCAGCTTCGTCAGTTTTTATTGATGGAAGGATGTGTGTAATGAAAGACATTTGTAATACATGAATAATTTGACAACAGTCGCTAAATAATTTCCACTAACAAACATATCGAGGAAAATGGTATCTGAGAGACTTTGGGTTTCAAAATATATAACCCACTTCCCATTATGTTTCTGTGGCTTTGTCTGCAGAAATCGTTACTCTCAAGATAACAATAAGACATTGCGGGGTTTAAGCTTTATATTGCAATATTCTCGTTTCTGCAAGTAAATGCATCTCTGGTAGAACGTCAACAATCGTCTTTCTTATAATGGCTTGATAAGGTCAAAAGGATTGGGTAGAGATAAATTTTCGCTAAAGTTATGAAATAAGGTTTCCGTAAAGTGAAAGAGTTTAATATTCTCTTATACACACACACAGACACACACACACGCAGACACACAAAAGCTGGGATTCGTAGATTTTATGGTGTCACTAGTCGTCGTTTAAGAAAATTTATTCTTTTTAAATGTCGTTTAGTTTTATCAGTTTCACCTTTTCACTGCTGAACCAGGGAGGGTTACACCCAGCTTCTTTCCAATCAACGTTCAAAATACATTAACGTCCATTTTTAATACCCGAGTTAGCACACACATTATATACTGTGTACACACACACACACATATATGTATATATATATATATATATATATATATATATATATATATATATATATATATATATATATACATATATACAGTATATATATATATATATACATATATACAGTATATATATATATATATATATACATATATACAGTATATATATATATATATATATATATATATATATATATATATATATATATATATATATATATATATATATATATATATATATATAATATATATATGAGTGGGTTTGGATGTATCAATGTGCACGAGCTGGCCTGTGTTCGTGTTATATAGTTGTTTCTAAGCTTAAATAGCTTATTAAATACCCTTCTTAGTATCGCTTCACCTTTAGTATGACGTACATTGAAAGACATTTAAAAATGAATTGCCTGCATTCCGGTGTATTCAGTATTCTGAAACTCATATTTTTGAAATTCTGACGAGTGATATATGCGTTTTACCTACAAGCATTACTGATCAACTAATGTTTGTATGACGGTGTAGTATCGTTGATGATACCGACTTAATTATTCTGATTTGGATGTATGAAAAATAAAGGTTGGTAAAAGACAGCGTGTCCATGACAGCCACAGTGTAGATATACGAAACTGCACTGACTGTAATTCAATAACAGACTTTTATTACCAAAGGAATAGGAATTTCACATTCCTCATCGTGACGACAATTTACGTAATTCAAACCACCACAATTTCCGATTTACAGATTATGCAAAAGAGTTTTTAGAATATCCGTTATCATATGTCAATGTTACAGTTGGACAAAGGCATTCCTGACACGTGTCGTTCTAAGGAAGTGCACTTCGTCACACCGTTATACACGGAGAGTTCAAATGTGTTACATAGCCGACCACCTCCGGTGTATCTTTATAGTCTGTTTGGTTACTCTCCGAACATTAAGAGCATAACAGGGTGCATTTCCTTAGAGCCAGTTGACTCAGGAATTCATGTTTCAAATTGTACACGGATTACAATGATGATGTTTTCCTAGCAAGGAGTTTGCTTTTGGTTTGGTCTTTGGATGTGTTTGTTTATCTGCCTTGTTCTGTTATGTAGTCCCCAGAGTTACCAGGTTGGCCTTTTTCGGGCCAAAAAAAAATCCAAATTTGTCCTGTTTTCGTGCTAGATACCTAAATTTGGCCTTTTTGAAATTGATTAGCCTTAAATACTATATTTTCGGCCTTTTTCTACTATTAAGTTGACCTTTTAAA
>NC_090732.1:147238536-147243536 GCF_036898095.1 Palaemon carinicauda
TTCGGCCGACCCTCTCGGGTCACCATTATACCATTCTACTCTGGCCCCAAGAAAAATTCATATTACAGCTTGGTCTATATCATGATGGATGGATGTGTGTGGAGGGGGGGGGGGGGCAATTACATTATTGGGACGTGGTAAGTACGTTAGGAAAAATACAAATTCCCTAGAAATTGTCATTTCTTCCGACAGGAACACTTATCACGTCCCTAATAATTAGGAGCCTCAGAATTAGGTGGTGGACAAATAGACCCGTGCAAGAGAGGTGAGGGATCAGAGGAGGGAGTAAGGCCTGTCAGGGATAAACAAAAAGTGGTATTAAGGAACGTAGGTTAACTAGGTAACACTCATCCAGGAGACATCTCTTTTTCCGGGTCCTTCGATGGTAGGCCGAGGGGATTGGGATTTGAGATGCTCTACCCCTTGCTGACCCATTCAGGATGTGCCGCGTGTGGCCGCCCTTAGATCCTCTACAGGGCGACCATGATGGGACCAAGCTTGAAACCTTCCTGGGACTTGAGTGGGTAATACTTCAGGTATTGGGCCGTGAATGTTGACTGTCTAGTCCATACACCTCTCTTAAGCACTTGGCAGACCGCCATGTTCTTCTCAAAGGCCAACGAGGTGCCGATGCCCCGGATGTCGTGAAGTTTAGTGGACCTTGGGGAGGTTTCCCCTTTGATCAGGCACATTCTTCAGATCGTCTCCTGGAACTAGGAGATCATATTCTTAGAGACTATCTTTTTCACTCTACAGTCTCCTGAATATATCCGATCTGAGGGCGGAGGTCCTCAAGAGATACTTCCGCACCGCTCTCACTGGGCACAAGAGAAAGTGCTCTGGGTCATCTGCCCTGGGAATAGCGGGGTTGGCGAAGTTATTAAAGCGGGGGCATCTACCGCCGGTTTCTGTGTTTTCACCACGAAGGAGGGGGCGAATTTGAAGACCAACTCCTTCCACCCGTGAAAATAAGAGAAGTCCACTGAGAACCAGGGTGAGGAGGAACACCGTCTTCAGCGTTACTTCCATGTCGGTAATTTGTCTCAGAGGCTCGAATGGAGGCTTCTTCAGGGCGTCTAGGACTTTGATGATGTTCCATGTGGGAGCCTTGAGGGTCCTGGGGGGACAGGACTGCTCGAATCCTTTTACTACCATCGAGAGGTGCTTGGAGGAGCTTAGGTTCAAGCCCTTGAGGAGGAATACCTGACCCAGGGCGGCTCAGAATCCCTTTACTGCTGGCACTAACATGTCCCAGTCGAGTTGCAGATGTACCAGGAACTCTGTGGTGACTGGGATCGAGGCCTTAAGGGGCTGTATGCCCTCTTTGTTGCAACATTTGCCAAAGGTTTCCCTTCTCGACTGGTATATGACGCTCGAGGAATGTGTGAGATTCGAGGTCATCTGGGAGGCTGTCCTCTTGGAGTAACCTCCTCTTAGTAAATGCTGTATAGTCTCCATGCGTGAAGGGAGAGGTTTTGGAGGCCTTCGTGGAACCTCTGGAAGTGGGACTGCCTTAGAAGATCTCGACGTAGGGACAGGGGCCATGGAGGCTCCCTTACCAAGACCCTCAAGTCCGTGAGCCACTGCTTTTCTGGCTATCATGGGGCTATCAGAATCATCCTTGCCTGCTTCACCCCCCAATATGGTTTAAAGTCCGCCTCAGAAGGGAAAATGGAGGGAAGGCGTACCCGGATGTTGAAACACCTCTTCCAGAGCTGCTACTGGGGAACAGAAGACCGGCAGCTTTGCGTTCAGCTTTGTTGCAAAGAGGTCCAGGCATGGTGACCCCAACTTTTCTATCACTGCCCTTGCCATCTTCGGGTGGAGAGAACATTCCCCGGAGAACACTTGACCCCTCCTGCTGAGACCATCCGCGACTATGTTCCTTTTTCCTGGGATGTACCTGGCTGTCAAATAGATTACATTGTCCTCGGCCCAGGATAGGATCTTTACCGTCAGGTTATGGATCCAGAGGAAATTTAAGCCTCCCAGTTTCTTGATGTAGGCAATGACGGTGGTATTGTCGCTCATCGGGGCTACCTTCTCCCCACTAATGTATAATGTACTCCACAAGGAGACGGGAGCCGTCTGTGCTGCCAGGTGGCCTACAAGCCTCGGCCACTCCTTCAACGACACCGGTTTTCCCCTGATGAAGGGCTTCGCCATGCTTTCCAGATTCCCTTTCCTCTCTTTTGTCTGGAAACCCCTGGCTTGTATGGAACATATCTCCTATTCCCAGATACACTGTCCTCGTGGTTGGGGAGGGTCGTGATTTCTCCCAGTTGAATACTACCCCCAGTTCCGTGCAGAAGGTCACTAACTCATCCCTCTGCTGTGACAACTGTTCTCTGGACCCTGAGAGGAGTAACCAGTTGTCCAGATACCTCAATAGTCTCATCCCTCTCTTGTGGGCCCACTGAGAGACCAGGGAGAAGACTCTGGTGAAGACCTGAGGCGTAGTCGACTAGCCAAAGCAGAGGGTACGGAACTGGAAGACTGTTTCTCCCCACTTGAACTTGAAGAACTTCCTGCTGGACAGGTGCACTGGAATCTGAAAATATGCATCTTTAAGATCTAGGGATAGCATGAAATCCCCCTCACTGATAGCTGCCAGTACCGTCCTGGCCATTTTCATCTTGAACGTAGTCCTGGCAATGAAGCAGTTAAGAGCTGAGTGATCGATGACCGAACGTCAACCACCTGAGGCCTTCTCCACCAGGAACAGACGGCTGAAAAGTCCCGATAGGTTAGGGGGCACCTTCTGGATAGCCTTTTTGAGGAGTAGGTCTTGAATTTTCCTTCTAAGCCCCTCAGACGTGCGTCCTCCTTGGGGTGGAGGGAGGATGTTTCGAGGCCCAGTACCAAAGGAGGGTAGGGGCCCTTGAAGGGGATACGGTACCTTTCCTTCAACACTGGAACTGTCCACTGGTCCGCCCCAGCCCCTACCCAATTTCTCCACCTTGAACTGAGGCATCCCCTATCCCTGAAGGGCAACGGGGCCTCATTCCATACTTTCGCTTGAAGTGGCCGTTACATGTTCCTCTGTTGGTAGGAGCTCTGTGTTTATTTCCACCTTGCAGCTGGCCTCTCTCTTCCTGAGGGGGCTGAGTGAGAGGGGCCCAAGAGGATGGGGCTTAGGCCATCGGCATAGAAAGTCACCCACCTGACTGGGTCCTGGCCCTACCCTGATCACGAGGCCGGTATAGGGAACGTGTGTTTGAAGATGACGGCAGTGCGGACGCCCAGCGGAGCATTGCGTCGGGACTCTCCTTCCTCTAGTTGTCCAGTGCCCTTTCCACTAGCTCCTCCAGGAAGAGAGCTTCCCTGATAATGGGGACGTCCCTAAGAGTCCTCAACTCCCTGTCCAGGAGATTCCTATGCAGCCTATGGAGGACAGCGTCCTTCCAGCGCAGGACCCAATTCGGTGCTGCGGTATAAGATTGACTTGCCGAGAAGGCTACAAATATTGATCCTGAGACTGCCAACTCCAGGAACTGTTCCCTCGCCGAGCGACTCCTCACATTATTTGCCAGGGCAAAGGATACCAGGGCGATGGACTAGAGGTCTAGCCAGAAGCCGTGTCCCCAAAGGCCCGTGCAGCCGCTTCCATGAATGTTGCTTCCTGGACCGTGAAACCCACGGCCCCGCCCATGGGACAGGGTGCCAGGGCAGGAAAGTTCCCTTCTGATGGTTGATGCCCCTGGGAGGTCTCCTCCGGAGTATAAAATCGTCTGTGTTTGACCTCCAGAAATGGTAAAATTTTTGGTACGCCATGGAGCCTGTTCGATCGTTTCGGCTCCGTGGCGGCGTCGTTGATTCTTCTGAACCACTGTTCAGTGTCTTGTGAGAGGGGAAGGACCAGGGAGGGCCTTGCCTCCCTAGGGGCTCCATAACAGTGTTCCAGAGCAGTGTCGTGGGGTTGAACTTGCACAGAAATGGGATCGGTAGGTCCTTGAACCTTCCTATGAGATCCGACACTCTCTGGAAGGATGACCCTTCTTCCACTACCTCGTTCTCCTGGTGGTCCAGGGATCCCATCTCCAAAACCTCCTCTCTGTGTACCTGTGTCCTACAGGAGGCACCCTACCATGGGTTTGGAGATTGCCTCTCCCAGTTACTTGTAGCCGTATGGACGAGACCTAGAAGGATGACCCCCCTTTACATGGTCCTCTGGTCCTCCCCAGTGTGGATGGTAGGGGGAGGATACACAGCGCCATCTAGCGGATAAAAATCCTCCCAAGGGGCCTTGGGAATCAGGTCCGCAGCTCTCCTCCCCGGAGAAGTATCCCTTAGCGGGTACCTGAATCGGTGGGGACTGATTGGCTGCGGTGGGCTAATGAGCGTAGGATAAAGTTGCCGCTCCGTGGGCGGAGGGAGACTCCCCTACCCACAGAGGGGTTGAGGAGCCAGTCAACGGTGTCGGATAAACGGCCCTAAGGTCACGACGGGCAGTGTGTTGGAAGTTCTTGGGCCTGTGGGTTCAGAAGGCCCTCGCCCTTCCACCAGCAGACGAGTGAACCGGCACACGTAGTTACCATAGGGGACCTCTGACCGGGGATAAGGGTCATCCGCTGAACGAGCAGCGTAACCTTGGAGCAGGCGCTCACAATTCGACATAACTGCCTTTAAGGTTCCAATAACCTTTTCTGTGGATTTCCCAGGTGATGGGAAGGTCAAAAAGATGGTTCTCCTTTCCGTTTTGTAAGGGGAATGACTTCTGGGCCCAAGGGCCGAAACACGGTCACTACTCTCTGACCCAGAGGGACCTACCTCTGTTACCGCTGGTAACACAGGGGACAGAGAGGGACGCATGGATGAAGCGACCGAAGAAGGACGAAAAACACTGCCCTTCTTCGAGAGCGACTTATCCCTCTTGGTCTTCTTCTTTTTCGTTGCCATCTTGGCCCACTGGGCATCGGTTCAGCCCACACACTCATCACACTTGTCGGTCGGGGACAACACATGGCCCAACACGATGTATATAACACGTGGGGGTTGAC
>NC_090732.1:147246036-147253536 GCF_036898095.1 Palaemon carinicauda
AATAACCAGTGAGTGTAGCCTTGCGCATTTCTCATAAAAGATGTTCTATTTGGTCTTTGTAATAAAAAAGTCAAGACACTCTCCAAGACCTATTACTGGGCTCCTAGATATTATGGATCTAAGGCCAATAAAACTCATAATATTCCCCTCCACACAAGAAGCGAAGCAATCAAACACGCAGGGTGAAGTTTTTCTAATAACCTTAGACAATCAAACTAGTGATGTTCTTTCATGGCCCTTTTTCTTTCTTTTAGAGCGTCTTTACAAAGAGAATAAAGGAGTAGTACTCGAATACAAAAAGGATCATATTCTCTTTCTCCCCTATGCCTCTTTTGTCGTGTAGCACTTAAGAGGACAACAGAGTAATAGTGATAGAAAAGAATCTCTTAATCGGAACAAGGAGTACAGCTATTAAAACGACAAAGGAATGGATATATAGCTGGAAAATATTTCTCTTCTTGAATAAAGTTAGGATTTTCTGAATCTCAATAAAAAAAGTTTTTCCAATTGTTCCAGGAAACATTGGACTACAAACTCTCCTTTTTATTGCCTTTTTTATGGGTATAATGTAGTGACATAAAAATACTATAAGAAACGTCTATGTTTTTATGTCCAAATTCAATCAACTGACATTCTAACATTACAAACGTTGGCATAGCGTTCCAGCAAATCATTAATGAGGATTGATATTTAATTCAATGTCATTTAATAGTTTTAGAGGGAATATTTCAAATTATTTATCACCAAACTTATATATATATATATATATATATATATATATATATATATATATATATATATATATATATGTATATATATATATATGTATATATATACATATATATATATATATATATATATATATATACATATATATATATATACATTATATATATATGTATATATATATGTATATATATATATATATACATTATATATATACATATATATATGTATATATATACATTATATATATGTATATATATATGTATATATATATATATACATTATATATATATATATATATATATATATATATATATATATATATATATATATATATATATATATATATATATTCCGTTAATATCCCATAATAGCTGTCTCCATGTAATTTTTTTAGGAATGAAAATATAACATTCTACTGAATACTTTTCCAAGAGCTGTGATGGTGTAACTTAGTGCCCTAAGGTAATAATCATAATTATTACAAAAAAAAAAAAAATGAAATTATGATCATATGTGTAACAGAAAGATAAAGAGAATAATGAATTAGAGGTTATAATTTGCTGATGGGAAAATGCAATGGTTTTATGGTGTTCGAAAAACTTAAGGAATGTACAGTAGGGGTTTCCTGTCACTGGGGACGGGTTCGCCATTTGTTCTTTTATGTTATTTTATGTTTTTTTTTTTTTTTTTTTTTTTTCAAATATCATAAAAGAGCTGACAACTTTTAGATTTTTAAAACTTAGCATATTCGCACATAGTTAGGTGCTAGAAAGACTATGTCGGAAATAATACACTTTCCTTAAAAAACAGAATTGTTAAAAAATGTCAAAAACAATACAAAGGCAAGGAATGACCTTTTAAAACGGCCACAAGAGGCTCAGTAACAGTCGATTAAAATAACCACAAAAGGTTCAGTCATAACGTATTTACCTAATATCTCACTAAGAATATTTAGGAAATTGCCAAACATTCTCTTGCAGCTCATAAATCCGGAATTGCATACCAAAATGTGCTCAACTGGCAGTTACCTGTCGTAATGAGCGCACACCTACCTTCTTATTATTAATATTACTAGCTAAACTTCAGCCATAGTTGTAAAAGCAGGATGCTATAAGCCCAAGAGCTCCAACAGGGAAAAGAGCCCAGTTAGAAAAAGGTAACAAGGAAATAAACAAACGATATCTAATAAACAAATAGAATGAAATATTTTAAGAACAGGAACATTAGAATAGGTCTTTCTTATATAAAAAAAGAAAAGGAAAAAAAAGTAAGCGGGAAGGAAAGTGTGCGCCAGAGTGCACCCTCAAGCAAGAAAACTTAGCACAAGACACCGGAAGACCATGGTACAGAAGCTTATAGCACTACCCAAGACTAGAAAAAAATGGTTTCGATTTGGAGTGTCCTTCTAGAAGAGCTGCTTACCATATAGCTAAAGAGTATCTTCTACCCTTAATGAAAAATTACAGTGCTGTAATTAACTCCTTGAGTGAAAAAGAAGACAGTGCTTAAGGATAACACGGGCGTGGCTAATCCTTGCTAGATTAAACTGACTGAGCCTTTCGGCTAGAATTAAGACTGGAAGGCCATTGACAAACATACAATATACCTTTATATTGGTTAGTACATTCTAACAACATGTAAAAGAAATAGACATTGACAGGACATATAATGAGAATGACAATATGGATGGACATTAAGAATAACAGAATGGGTCCCTAGAGATTGCAAAAGAAGCAGGGGAAGGAATAGAAGACGATGGATTGACGAGCCAAGAAAGTTTGCAGGCGTGGATTAAGGCTAGTAACGGGTGATGATGATGGTGACCTTTATTGGTATTGAAAAGGAATAGCCTAGTGTTAACTGATTTTGATATTTCCTTAAAATATAGGACTTAATTAGACTTTCCATAGCTGAGAAAGGAACACTTTCTGATCAATAAAATTAACTTGAGAAGTTTCTTTCGCTTCCTTATCTGGTAGCTCATTACGACGGGCTGGTGCATAAGAATAACCCCCTTTCGAATTAAATACCTCCTTCGTATAAAAAATAAGAATGAACCACACCTGAGTGAGGGGTGGAAAGAATGAAAAATTCCAAGTGTCTAAAGCGCACTTAAGAGTCACAGCATGTGAAATATTCCACATCAACCATTAAAAGAAAAATACATTGTAAAATATCACATTTATAACAGTGAATGCAGTCATGTGAAAATATTATTTGAATTCAAGGCTTATCTACCAGCTATTCAGGTCTATGAGGTTGCTTAATTAAGAAACATTATAACGTGAACGAATAAAATCTTCAAACATTTTATTGTAAAAATGAAGAATTTACCTTGAATGTTTAGTTCAAAGAAACCTTGTAGGAAAGAATTCCTTTTGGCTGCATCATTCTGCAATTCCAGTAAATTAACCCATAAAATAAGTCTAGAAAGAATTAATTCTAAGCGTTTTTGTCCGAATCTTCACTAAATAAATAAACACTAGAATGATAAAGGTCACAAAATGTATCTGCATCGTGTCGTGATTGATGGGAAAAAATAATTAATGTGTCAGCACCATCGCATTTATGCTAAATCGAGTGCATTATGATATGTCTAGTCGTTGTTCAAGTTGAGTTCTTTATGAATGTTAACAAACGTGGTGACGGTTTCGGTGATCGTTTTGTTTTTTACTCTAATACTGTACATGAATACAATTACTGGAATATGAATCAGAATTAATTCAGTTATATACAACTATTGTACTTATAATATGCATATATATTTATATTCACACACACACACACACACACATATATATATATATATATATATATATATATATATATATATATATATATATATATATATATATATATATATATATATATATATGTGTGTGTGTGTGTGTGTGTGTGTTATATATATATGTATATAATAATAATAATAATAATAATAATAATAATAATAATAATAATAATAATAATAATAATAATAATAATAACAAAGAAAGGATTTTAGCATGGAAAGGATCCCCAGAAAGGAAAATAGGCGAACATCTGAAAGACAATGCTAATAGATAGTAGTATTAGTAAAACATTCAAGTGGAAGGTGAATGGTGCTAAAACGGAACAATAAGTTTAACTGCTAAGTTAGTATTAATAAAAACAGAGGAGGCTGGTACTGAGAAGGCAGTGAAGCAAAATGAAAGAAGGATGGGGGTAATAGAGAGAAGTAACTGAAGTAACTGGAGTTTTTTAGACCACAATATGCCATGACAACTCAAAATGTTGTCTTTAAGATAGTTTTCTGGCCCGCACTATTACATGGGTTAGTAACTTGGGTAGGCCTACTTAACAGGAAAGAGGAGGGATTGTTGAAAAGAACCGGGATGAGGATGGCGAGATGTATTGCTGGAATATCATTACTGGAAAGGAGGGACAGCCTAGATAAGAAGAATGTGTTGTACATGTAATATAAAAGAGACCGCTGGGGGAGCTTGTCTGAAATGTCATGGCCACATAATAAGAAGGGAGAAGGTGGAACAAATCAAGGGAACTAAGAACATGCCAGTTATGTGGAAGCTGAGTGTGGAACGTCAGTGAATCTGATGGATGGGTGTGATGAAGAAAGATACGAGTGTGGTCGGAGTTGGGGAAGAAGAGGACTTCCATAAACAATACAAATTCCATCGGAATATTTCGCAGACACCTTACTATTACTCGGTCACCTAATTTGTGGATTCCCTCTTCTGTAATGTTACTATGAGCCATTACATTTATTCACAATGGTCTACAGCATATGGACCAACTGCTTTCGTTTCTCTAGGACTCATACTATCAATTATTATTCCCTCATTCTGCTTTTTATATTCCCCATAACCTTACTCTTACGTGTTCCCTAAACTTTTTTTACTGTGAAGATTTTTAAACACTTTCTAATTTCTGTGGTATCTGCTCATCATCCGTGATAGGTATTACATTGTTTACAAAGATTAACCGTTCCATACTGTTAATAGATTGGCATATTATTGAAAAGCTTGCACCTACATATTACATTTTTAATGTGACTCTCTTTGTTCATGAAGATGTAAAATTTTATTTCAAACCAACATCTAAGCCAAACCAGTCAGTCACTCTCCAGTTTCATATGCTAAAAAACGATTAGCCTCTTTCGTAAAATCGTCTCACCACAATCAACAATTATCTTGTATTCTCTACATTTTCAATAAACTTCACATTACCTCTCTGTCAATTCTTTTATACCGGTAGTCGTTTTAAAGGATGTAGCCATATGCAATTTTTTCCTTTACTTTTAACACATTCCCTGGTATAGTAAGTGATACTATGCACATATGACTCTTACATACCTTGCTCCTTATTACCGTTCTTACATAATAATTTCATGTTACATTTTAAAGATTTTTTAATCCATATATATCTTATATTCTAGTTATTCGCTCAGTTCTACTATCATTACTGTCTGAATTGTCTTACTTGTAATTCAAACAACTTTTGATGTCTTTTCATATTTCATTTTCCCTAACAACCTTTCTTATGTACTCAATAGTCACTTTTCCAAGCACCCTCTTCCTAGCCTAACCCATTCAACACTTGAATCCTTCAATTCTGTCTACCCCTCTACCTTCGTTCGCCTGTTTTCCACAATCCTTCAAAATAATCCCTAAATTGACACAGATATGTATTCACTTCATATAACAGCCCTCTTCATGCCTTCTATTCTATGAATCATTTGTTCAATAACCCTTCTATCTGCATTTACTTCCTATTATTTTCTTCAAAGATCCACCTACCCATTCCCCATTCTATTTTTATTTCGTTTCTTTTTTATATTTCTCCATTTCTATAACTATTTTCGCTTGATTATTCTATCCATCTTCCAGTAAGACTGCATAGTATCGTTCTATTCCGTAACAGAATTTGATCTAAAGAACCCTCTTTTTTTTTTCATTTACTAAGCCTTTCATCTCTTCATCCTGAAAATTTAAGTGTTGTACCCTATTTCTGTCCTCATATAACCACAAAACCTTACCGCCGGCCACAGAGAACTCAGAAATTTACGCATTCCCAGTCCATTTCTTCTACTTTTTTTTTTTGTCTGAAACTTGGGTTATATCTCATACATTTTGTCCTTATTTGCCATTCTTATATCTTTATTGTCAGAATTTGTCTGCATTTCAACATTTATTTCACCCAAATTATGATCAAATGTCTTTCCAACACATCTTTCAAACACTTACACTTCCATCTGTCCTGCACTTGCTTGTAATCTAACATTCCTCTTCCTTACAATTTCCGCTTCCCCTAGTTCAAACACATTTTCACGGGGAACATATTAATTACTAAGTTCCTTTCAAAATACCTGACCAAGGACATAACCATCTTATTCAATCCAGGATCCTTTTATCTACCAACAATAACAGCTCATTCTTCTTTCCATAGTTTTACGTTCAAAGACATGGCATAGCCAGCTTTTCCTGTTCTTCAAACTCACACAATCATAGATATATTCTCCCTGGAACATATGTGCTCACTAATATTAGCCTTACTTATACCACACTCGGCTTCATACTTATAGCCCTTATGGCGTAATTTCAGCCATCTGCTTAGTATTCCTGACACTACAATCATCACGCCTGGCCTAGCTTTGACCCAATCAATTCTAGTCCAGACCTTTCCAGCGTCGAGTGTATATTTACTTATGTAAATATCCAAATTTCTCTCCTTGAACCTATGAACTATTATACTGTATATTTCTCATCTGCAAGACACTCACACTCACTCAAATCACCATTAAGTATTTTATAGGTTTTCTTATTTTTCGTCTTATTTTTCGCATTATCATTACAAAATATTGGGATGGAATGCAGTTATCATTTATTAGCTTTGAAAATACATAGAGTACCTGTGTACTATATATATCGTGATAGCCTTTAGCCGTAGGAGAAGGAGTTCTCTGTCATTCAGATGCCACCTTTTCTCCCTTCAAGAGATACTCTGCCCTTTAAATGGGCGCTCCTCAGTCTTGACACATGGTATACCAGAACACTAAAGCACTGATACACCCGGAAGGAGCTATATATATCTAAAAGTAGTTTATACATTTTATTCTTCGTCGTTCTTAGTATGAGGAATTTGAATTTTCATTGCCGTTCCCAATCTATGGATAGGTTATTTCAAATACTCAAGTGTATATATTAATAAAATACTTGACGCATCCATTTCACCTATAATTTGTTCGTAAACAAATATATTCTTGAATAATAAAAATTCCCTTTAGGTCAGTCGAACCCAAAACTCGACCACCTTTATGGAGAAGGATGGTTTTCCTGGAGTAATAAAAGAAAATTACCATAATATTTCTATTTACATACACAATAGCATTTCAACCAGATACAAACGGATTCACCAATATCGATGGCCATAGAGCTATTGATTTCCTTTACTAGTTATTTTTCTTCTAAGAATTTAATATCCCTGGCTTCTCGCTGTAAAGAGGGGCATGTTTATATCTATCTATCTATCAATCGATTTATCTATCTACTTACAATAATATACATACATATATAAACATCTATATCTATATCTTTATATATATATATATATATATATATATATATATGTATATATATATATATATATATATATATATATATATATATATATATATATATATATATATATATACCCAGACATATCTATATGTCTATATAGTCTATATAAATGTATGTATATATACAATATATATATATATATATATATATATATATA
>NC_090732.1:147256036-147266053 GCF_036898095.1 Palaemon carinicauda
TATATATGTGTGTGTGTGTGTGTGTGTGTGTGTGTATATGTATATATATACAGTATATATATAAACCTTACTCAATTGTTTAAAAAATGTCGTCTAAAATAAAAGTCTCGTATAGTTTACTGATTAAAACTTCATAGACTAAAAGTTAATAACTGCGACAGAGACAATTTCCCTGAAAAAAGTAAGACAGGACTTAATTAATATATGAAGGATAAAGTTCAGTATTATCATTCGTAAATCTCGTGTTCAGTGTTAATGTTAATTTATTCTTCATCTTGACCTTCACAGAAGAAGAAGAAGAAGAAGAAGAAGAAGAAGAAGAAGAAGAAGAAGAAGAAGAAGAAGAAGAAGAAGGAGAAGAAGAAGAAAGGCTCTGTAATATCTGGCCTTTATATAAATTTATCATATGTTATTAGTTTTTATGTGCCAGTTCCTCAAGGGATGAGAATATTTCTTTTCTTTGGCCTATGATATTAACCCCTTCCCTTTCCATTGATATGTTTAGTGAAGAATTCATAAAATTCAAGGAGTACGTATAATACATAACCTCGGTCCAACAATATCAAAATATTTCATTACGTTCCGAAATTAGAGATTGTTTTACCCTATGTTATTTTATTTTATCTTTTAGACATATCAATTTCATGACAAAATTACATGACAAGTATTTTACTTTTCAGCACACATGACCACACATGCCCCCTTTTAAATAACTTTATTCGTCATAAACGATACCAAATTTCAATGGCAAAATGTAACAACTGATTATCACGTATAATTTCAGTGAACCCAAGATGAATCCCAGGGATAAGGTAACGGTACAGTGAATAGAAAATGGTCTTATATTCCAGGTATAAAAGTGTACAATTCAGAAAAGTAACGGAAATATAAACGTTTAAATAACTGAATTTCCGAAAGCAAATTGAGTAAAGATTTGTTAGAGAGAGAGAGAGAGAGAGAGAGAGAGAGAGAGAGAGAGAGAGAGAGAGAGAGAGAGAGAGACCGACGACTTTAAATACGTGTTTGACATTACACAGTTAAAAATTTGCATTAAAAAAACGGTAAATGCCTGGCAACATTTATTACAGGATCTTTACCGTTTTACAAACGGATATATAAACGTAAATGAGTGACATTACGGTCACCAACTCGTAAAAGATGATTGCAAAGCAAGATAAACTTACGGTCGCCTGTATTTTACTGAAAGACGGTAGAGAACAGTATATATTTACAGAGAATTTCCGATTAAAATTGCGGCTTTTTTTTTATTTATTTATTTTTTTTATTTATTTTTTTTTTTTATTTTAACAGTGCATCTTATAATACTGATCTTGACATTGCCCTCGTCCTACATATGGATTCAGTATGAATGCCCAAATATAGACTATCTATCCCGTAAAGATACGTCAAGAGTAAAATCTCTAACCTTAGCTGACGAACAGACAGATTAATTACAAAATGGCCAATGAATGTTAAACCCGGGGGGGTCAAAATTAAGGAAAAATGCAAGTTGGTCGAATCTTCTCTCAGCTAAAATTGGAAAAAATGGGGAATGAGAGGGGAAAGGTCACTTAAAACCCCACTGTTGCCTTCTATTTTCCAGTTAGATCTTTTACAATTTATCACGAGAGAGAGAGAGAGAGAGAGAGAGAGAGAGAGAGAGAGAGAGAGAGAGAGAGAGAGAGAGAGAGAGAGCAAAATCTAGAAAATATAATCCAAAATAATAAGATTACTTTGTTTCAATTGCTGTGTGGGAATAATTATATCAGAATACCCCAGTGTAATTTCTGATATCAAGATTAAAAAAAAAAAAAAATAAACTTTCATTTTCCGTCACCCCATCCGGACTTTAACCGGTCTTTTTAAAAAGACCTTTGGAAAACAAAACACTAACGCCGTAAAACATGTATTTTATGCTCCTCTTCTCACTTAAAATCTCCCATATCGGTGCCTTCCTAAAGTATGTATCTCACAACATGGACGATACTAACCCAGGTCGTGTTAGGTTTCAATAACACTTGTTGGAACACCGCCCCTCTCAACTTTATATATTTCTGAAAGCAACGCCTTCATGCACCCCGCTAGCATTATTAATTGCAAGCTCAGGGCGAGGGAAAATTTCATTGGCTTTCTCTTTTCCCAGCGAAACGAAAACTCGCCCGTCGCATTTAAAACCCATTTGGAAAGGGAAGGGTCCTGGGTGAGGAAGTGGATTTCCCTAATGCTGATTGTGTGGGAGCATGGGTATGAGGTCAGGAAACTCATCTCTACAAAGAATTTTAGAAAATTGTGACTGTCCTTCCGGGTATGTTGTCAGTAACGATGCATCCCAATTTGGGCTTGGAGAAGATACTTCTGTAAAGGGTTATTTTCTTTATATGGAGTGCGGGACAAAAATAGAGAGCAAACAATATAGGTTGGTCTGAAATTTAGTTTATGAAAGATCTGGGGTATGAAAGACTGATATCTAAATGTATGATAAACGTCCTTAGCTTTTCTGATTGTGATCCACCAAAGACAAATACCCTCCAATTAATTAGTTTACCGATCAGGAAGTAGGTCGAAGTCAAAATTTTGAGATCAAAATTTTAGTGTGAATTAGTGTTTATGGTGTCAAAAAGTATTGATGGAAGTCACTTTATTATAAGACCTGTTTTAGACAGGTTTATGTCAAAAAATAAACTTTTAACGTCCGTAATTTTAATCTGAAATTCTCCGTAATAATATACTGTTCTTATCCGTATTTCATTAAAATACGGGCGACTGTAATTTTGCCATACTTTGTTATTTATTTTACTGGTTGGTGACCGTAATATCCATAATTTACGTCAATATATCCGTTTCAAAAACGGTAAAAATCCTGGAATAAATGTTGCCAGATATTTACCATTTTTTAATCCAATTTTTTAAGTGTACAAGACAAATTTTTTTTAGGGTTCTCACTACAGCCACAGCTTTTCATAACCTCTATGATATCGATAACAAAGGCCTTCAGCAAAATCGGGAATGACTACCATCTGGGAAGACAAAGTGCAAGCGTCAGTTACCTAATGTTCATGGATGACAAAGATATATGCAAGAGATCCTTGGACTCCTTTGCACAAAAAGTCTTTGATCCTTATTAAGGATATGAGAATGAGTTTGTCATCGCAAGTGGTCAATAGTATGTATAACGAAAGAAAAAAACATTCAGAGAGTGAATCTACTCCACATGGAATATCAAAGATATAGAAGAGATTGTAGATCCAGGAAGCAGATAATATTAAAATCTAGAAAATGAAAGAAAAAATCAGAAAGGAATACTTCTCAAGGATTAAGGTAATACTGAATTCCAAGCTCAACCTTGGAAGCATTGTAAAGGTCACCAATACATAGACTGTGCCAGTGGTATAGTGGAGAAATAGTAGACAGTACAAAATAAAGATCTAGATAGCTTGGACAAAAAAACAAAAAAATCAATTACTAGCAACAAAATACTACACACCCAAGAGCAAACGTTGCAATGTTCAGCCTATTGACAAGAAATGGTGGAAAAGGAATATAAAGTATGGAGGACTGTATCAACACTATTACACAATACATCAAGCATGGTGAAGAGGGGCAATTGAAAGCAGCTCGGAACGAATAACTTATCTCTCTCAAAAATGAGGCTAAAAATGTTAAAGAACGAACCGAAATACACAGGGAAGAGACGTGGGATAACACAATACTATTACCAAAGGCAGGAAGCTTGATGTACTTACAGATTATAGCCGACAATGGCTGGCAAGGGGAAATCCACAAGACCAAGCATTAGGTACACGATATGTACAAGATAGATGACCAAATATTCATATTACCATTGTGCTGCAAATATGATTAGGAAATTTAAGACTATAACAAGAATAACCCTAGCATTAAAGGTTTAAATGTCACTCATGAATGGCAGAGGCAAGGGCCATTGAAATTGCCTTATCAAGCAGGACAATGCCATAGAGACTGACCATATATACATATGATCAGCGCTCAAGCACCCTCGCCATCCAAGCTAGGACTAAGGAGAGCCAGGGAATGGCTGCTGTTGTCTCAGCAGATAGACCTATAGGCTCCCCTAAACTCCTCATCCTTAACTCACAAGGATGGTGGGTTGCAGCGAACACAGCAACCATCGAGTTTGAGCGGGACTCGAACCCCAGTCTGGCGTTCACTAGTCAGGGACGTTACCACTTCGGCCAGCACAATATATATATATTATATATTATATATATATATATATATATATATATATATATATATATATATATATATATATATATATATATATATATATATTATATATATATATATACACGATACTCATTAAGGCCTTACATTGGCAAATTTGCCATAGTATAATCCCGCAAGTGAAGAGATATGGTACAGCCAGATTGAAAAAAAAAAAAAAAAAAAAAAAAAATCTGGGCTATGGTGTAAAAACTTATCTTATGTGATACGTTGGTACTCAGATCTAGATACTGTGGATTTTAGAGAGTAAAATAGCAATGATAACATTGCAAGGGTGTATGTTTTTTGTGAGGTTGGTCTGTTATTGTGAAAGATGAAGGAAATTATACAATTTTTTTATGATCTTTTAAATAAAACAGAGGAATGCATCACCAAACGAAGGTTTCAAAAGTTCATAGGTCATAATAAATATCACATATTTTTATAATAGAATTTCAAGGGAAAATTTAAAAAAAATTATTCATCATAAATAAGACGATGAGGAGAATACTGCAACATAACGAAAAAAACCACCCAATTAATATGATGAGAAAAGAAATGATAATTTATAATCATTCCCTAATGCCTTAGACAAATGAAGGACATTTATCCATAGCTAAAAAAAAAAAAAAGAAAAAAAAAAGCAAGCAAGCATATGATAAGCAATTATTATATATAAAATATTATATATATACTAAATATCTTTATAATTACATGCACTTAATTTGGCGTCAATGACCTTCAGTGCAAGGATGCCAGAAAATTCAAAATCAATCAATCAAGATAAAAAAAAAATACTCACGAAAATTGTACTTTTGTACAACAGTGAGAGAGTATGTATCCACATAACCACATACGAGCCTTATAAAATATACCTTCCAAAGAAAAATTAAATACATGGAAAAAAAATATTGTACGCACATACACACACGCATACTCACATCATCGACGTCAATGACCTTAGATGTCAGGATGCCAGAAAACCCTCAACTCAATCAATCTATCAATACTCACATCAACTTCCTCAAATAATTAGAAGGAAGTTTTAAATACATGTGGTCTATGAAGACATTTGATGGAGAACAAAGCACAATTTACTATGACATAATAAGTAATAGGAAAGAGAATGAATTTTAGTTGTGGAGAGAGAGAGGAGAGAGAGAGAGAGAGAGAGAGAGGAGAGGAGAGGAGAGAGAGAGAGAGAGAGAGAGAGAGAGGAGAGAGAGAGAGAGAGAGAGAGAGAGAGTAATCTAAGACCAATGTGTGTCCTCCTCAGGGTCATTTGGGTTTAGGTTTGTGTTCCTCTATATTTTCCTGATTTATCTAATCTTTGAGAGAGAGAGAGAGAGAGAGAGAGAGAGAGAGAGAGAGGAGAGAGAGAGAGAGAGAGAGAGAGAGAGAGAGAGAGAGAGAGAGAGAGAGTCCCGATGCTTTAGAAGTTTTAAAAGTCAATGTGTATGACATTCCAGGGCGAGTTTTTTTTTTTTTTTTTTTTTTTTTTTTTTTAATACACAGAAATAAGATAATAATTTGAATGATAGGAAGGAGGGTTCTACTTTTCAGGCCAATGATCTCTTACTGGATTATTGATTGATTTATTGATTTATTGTTTTCTGGCATCCTGACATCGAAGGTCATTGACGCCGATATCGTTTATTATAAATGAAGAATAAAAGGAAATTAAATTCAAAGCAACAAAAGTGATGATGTCCTTATAAAGGTTAGATAGCATTCAGAAGACCTGCTTCTGAAATAAATCTGAAAATAGTGCGACATATCCTGCCCAAGAATCTTGACAACGATGAACCTGCCATCCTCAGTTCGAGTCTCAAACTGATATCTATTTCTTAAGGTGCTGAAAGTGGGGCATTCGGTCATTTATTGATAACATAATTCACGGTATATAAAAATGAGGATGAGACTTCCGAACCTCAAGAACAGAAACAAAGGAACAGTCATTGAACAACGCAATCCAAAATGACTAATATTCACACCTCGAACAAATTTGAAATGAAATTCATTGCGCATTTGTATTAGGGGGAGTAAATATTTTAAGCCAAGGGATATAAAATAAGAGAATCCCTTGGTTAGTTTCAGAATATTTCACTATTTTTATATTCATCAAGGCAGGCGAGCAAGACAAAAGGGATATAGTAGGCGAACCCCTTTCAGTCATTCTCTGACATGGAGGAATCCTTTGAAATACCGCATGGATCAGCTCACCGGTATCTACGAGTATAATATTCTTTGTGAATACTGATATATCGCTTATCCCAAACAGTATCTACATGTTATCAAATTGTATGTATTTTAGTGATAGGTACTCTAGCCTTCAATAAACCTAATTTGATTTCTTCATGCCTGTTTTGAAATATTCCTTATTTATTTAGTATTCTCTGTCTTCTTTTTATATTTTTAGATATGGGTGCATTAATCTGGGAAGAGTACTTTTGAGGCCAATGCCTGTTTGGTTAGTTCAATATGAATTCCTTATCATTTGTAATATGGACATTAAAAATAATGATTAAAAAAACATGATAATAATGATGACAATGTCATGAAGTAATAGAGAAGACTCCATTTCAAGGTGACCATCATTTGTTGGCTAGAAATTTTCTGTGAACACACCGACCCTCTGATGATTTTTCCGTTAAGTTTGAATGATTTATACAAAGCTGAAGTGCGTTTTATAAAAGAATCATATTTTCTAAAGATTGTTTTGATAAAGAAATGGACACAGCTATTATTAGAAAAATATTTTAAAACTTTCATTCTAAAATAGCTTAACTAAACCAATTGGAATAATCTATAATATTTCATTAGGGTTATGAAATTTTATTCCTATTCGGTATGCACAATCTAAAAACGTCAAGATAAAGCTGACGAACTCAAACAGCTATATAGTAAGAGGGCCAATAGGAACATATGAAAAGAATACAACTTTAAAATTATAATTTTTACCATATTTTGCAAAGAACCTTAAACAATATCGAGTGTTATACTTTTTATGTATTAAATCAGTCTAATTATTGAATAGGTCGCTTATATTTGTCAGCATTTAACTAAGAAGTTTTAATAATTTAATCAATAATTAGTAACTAGGTTTTTGTAAAAAAATATATCAAAATAGGGGCACTATAAACTTTACCATATTAAGCCTTTGAAAAAGCTATTAAATTCATTAAATATTCAGCATAAACTAAATTGTAAAAAGAAAACATTAATCTTAGTAATACAAATTATCCATGCATATAAAAGTAACAAACTTGCGAACAAGGCAAATTGTAAAGGTCCTTCTACATATTGTATATATTTTTAAAATAATTCTGGCTCACTTTATGTCAACAAATTTGTGTCATAAGTATAAAAGATAACTCTCGCCAGAGTGAGAAGGGGAGCGTCTGGTAGTGAATTTTGCATTTTACAGTATTATAATAGTAGTTTGTTTACCATTTTGAGATTTTGGGATATTATACGACAGTGTTTTTAATTTCAACCGAAAGCCTGATTTAGTAATCTAGTTACTCACATTAGCTATTCACGATAATGGTTCCCAGGCTAACACCTATCAATCCACCCTGCTGTAAATGGATATCATGGTCTTCTGGTGTAAGAAAATACAAAGAGGTAGGATGGACTAGAAACTACATTTGTATAGATATGCAGAAAAAACTAGGGTCTATACCCTTCTGTAGTCACCCCCCTCCATTGGGAAGATAGACCCAAACACAAAAAATCTTTATACATATACATATACAACAGAGAAGGATTGTAAAATGGCAGGAGGCTTTGTAGAAGGTTGCCTTGAGGGTAAATGATGATAAGACTAAGGCTGAGGTGAGGAGTAAATTAAGCAGAGACAGCACAACCATACATGAAAGTAGAGAAATGTCAACAAAGCTAAAAGTTAATAAGACCATCTCTGTTCACCAAAAAAAAAAAAAAGAAAAAAAGATTCAGTGATCAGAGATGAGGATGCCGATATGGATCATGAAAATATTACTGCTTGAAAGATTAGAAAAGGATAAAATAAGAATGATAGGTAGTGAAGATTTCATAGGTGATACTCGCGTTACGACTGAGATTGGTATGGCACAATATGAGGTCATATGGTGGGGAGGGAGTGAGAAGGGCTCAGGTGGAACCTGTTAGGGGGAGAAGGACAGATAGGCAGAGAATTACTTTGTGAAAGGTGAAAGATGGTGTTGAGTGAAGAGGTCTCGTGGAAGAGGATGCCTTTGATAGAAGGCATTGGAGAGGGCAGATAAGGCAACCGACCCCTTAGTGTAGGGATAAAGGTGGAAAAGAGGAAGATATACAACATATATAACATACATGCAGATTTAATGGAATATGCGCTGGCTATGAATAAAAAAAAAACAAAAAAAAACTTCCTTCCCCATTTGCCAGTTAAATCACAATTTTGTTTACCTTTTTACCCCCCCGTTTAATTTCAGTCCATGTTTTATTAGAATATTCTTTCATATGCTTATAACTTAACGTTTAGGGATCAAAATGGCTCGATATTTATAAGGCTGTATCAAAATATAATTTGAATAAGTAATTTCATACAGAGTATTTGTAAATAAGCAGTAGAACCTAATCGAAAAGTAGCTCACACGCACATACATACACACACTCACACGCGCATATATATATATATATATATATATATATATATATATATATATATATATATGTATATATATATATGTATATATATATATATATATATGTATATATATATATATATATATATATATATATATATATATATATATATATATATATATATATATATATATAATGTGCGTGTTTGTGTGTGTATGTCTGTATGTATTTGGGTGCTAAATACTTTTCGATTATGTTCTACTGTATATATACAAAGATTTTATATGAACTTGTTCATTCAAATTCTATTTTGATACATATTTCAAATATCTAGCCATTTTAATTCCTCAAGGTTTAACTATAAATAAATTAAAGCATAAAATTCTAAAAAAAAAAACTGGACGGAAATTAAACGGGGTAAAAAAATCCAAACAAAATTGCGCTTCATTACCAGGAAAATGGAAAAGGAAAAAAAAATTGTTTTTTATCCATAGCCAACGCACATTCCATTATAAAACCACGCCAGATTCATCGCTGTGGCTCATTCAATTCCACGGGTTTTTATCTGGCGAAATAACGGCAACATAGAGCCAATAAAGAGCATTCGACCTTTCAAAATGCACTTTGAAGTTTCCCGCACCTCAATGAATTGTGTCAGATATTGGGCTTTATTTATGGTTCAGTGTTAGAAAGGAATATTCGTCACGTTTCATTCCTCTCAGAGGGAAAAGGATGATGGTGGGAACTGAGATAATGAAGAGAGAGAGAGAGAGAGAGGAGAGAGAGAGAGAGAGAGAGAGAGAGAGATGCCTGGATGAACGAATGATTATATGTTATACGACATCATAACTGCGATGGTTACTGACGTCGATGTCAACCAAGACGCTAAATTATTTTGTTTGTAGCATAAATTTTCAGTATAAGTTTTTAAACTATAATATAAAAACTAGATCTTTGGCAGAATGCCAGCTTTTACATAGTATTTGAAAAGGCCACTGTTATCAAGGATGTCCCTGCAAACATCACCATAACTCTTAAAGAAATTCAAGTTCTAAGGTCCCATTCAAGCAATATATACTCTCAGGTAATGGAACCAGGCAGACATCGCAATATGATTGGTAAACGATGCTTCATTTGTGCACTTTTTTTCTCATTGACAAAAAC
>NC_090732.1:147274053-147294053 GCF_036898095.1 Palaemon carinicauda
AAGCCTCAGACATGTCCTTTGTACCACCCGTGTGTCACACGATCGTATATAGTAACGACATTACTCTTTTTCGTATAGATTATCCTTTGTATCTTCGCTCTCCCTTCGTACTGACATCAACTTGTATCAACCTGTCTGCCTATTTCATTCTCAACTGTTAACGGACTCAGTTGCATTTATTTGGCCTTTGGCTCACAGCCTACTCTCACCACGTCACATGCCTGATCCTGGGGGTCGACTCGCTCCTCCCGCCTTCCCCCTCTCACTGTTACTATGGCGGACTCCATGGAAGTTGGCGCCGCCCCATTCAAACTTTCATCGTTCGTCAGCGGAGAGGCGTTTTCTTGGTTTCAGCGAGCAGAAGTCCAGTTCCACATCAAGGGCGTGACTCGCTCGACCGCCAAAACAGATTGTGTTCTCGCGGCGGTACCCAAGAATGCCTTCCCGGAAATCTCAGACTGGCTTTGTGAACAAGGAGACACCCCAATAGCGTATGACGCCCTCAAAACATACCTTCTGAAGCATTACTCGCCGTCGCCAGACGCCCGTATAGCAAAGCTTTTTCAGCTCTCTCAACAACCGTTGGGGGACCAAAGGGCTTCTCTCGCCCTCAGGGAAATGGCCAGTATTGCTCGCCTGCAACCTGCTGCAGATGGCTCTCCTCGTGAGGTGAACCTACTTTGTGCTCTTTGGGTACGCCGTTTACCCGAACCTGTACGCACTGCCATACCCGATGTCGATAGTTAACCCATAAAGGACTTGATGACCAAAGCCAACGCCCTTATGCACAGCCACTCCACGACCTTCAAGACCTCCATCAACGCCTCCACTCCTGACAAAGAGGACATAGGACACACACCTACCCTGTGATGGGCTGGAGCGGTGACAAAGCCACTCATCACCCACCACACGTTCGTGCCCCAACCAGCAACTTCTACAGCCACTAACTGCCACCCATCGGCCGGAGATTCAGGGCTGCCGTGAAGAAATGTGCCAAGGATTGTCAGTGCCCAAAAAACCTGTAAGCAAGCCATCGCTCATGGCAGTGGCCTCCCTTGTTTCTAATCTTTTCTTTTTACATGATGCAGGAAAAGTTGTGCGATTTTTGGTAGACACGGGTGCTTGTCGTTCTCTCTTGCCAAGGGAACTCTTCAGGACCCGATGTAGTCTGTATAAGTCTGCCGACGTCCGCCTGGTAGCTGCCAATGGATCTGCCTCTTATTTCCACCTTCTGGTCGATGTTACCTACTGACGATTGGTCAACGTATACTAGTACTTGTCGACGCCTCTTCAACCCGCCCACTCCAACCCCGCTCTCCACATCAGCGCACCCACGGATGCCTACGCCCACCTCCTCACGTCGTACCTAGAGGTTTTCCATCCAGAACTTCGCCAAACACCCATGGCTCCTGCCAAACACGGAATTTATCACCATATCAAGATGACGGGAACCCCAGTCTTCGTCAAATTCAGACGTCTGGCACTGGATCAATTGGCAGCTGCCAAACAGATGTTTGCCAAAATTGAAGAAAAGGGCCTTTGACAAAAGACCTCCAGCCCATGGTCGTCACCCTTACACATTGTCCTGAAGAAGCCTCCCTCCGTCTGTGTGTGGATTACAGGCGCCTAAATATGCAAACAGAACCGGATCACTACCCCCTCCCAAACATTCACCGACGTGATCTCCTACCTGCACAAAGTGTAGGTTTTCTCCGTGCTCGACCTCCTGAAGGGGTACCATTTTCACCTCTCAATTGTGGACATCATCAGCGAATCTCCTGGGCATCACTCAACATCACACAACTGCCTACAACCCCGCTGACAATGGAATGGTTGAACATTTTCATCGCACCCTCAAAGCAGCCTTGATGTCCCACTGCAAGGACTCCAACAGACTTGTACTCTGCAGCGCATGTCTTCCTACGCAACAACACTAGCAAGCCACCGCTAACGCCACCTTACATGGGCTCTTTCCTTGTGATCCGACACAATCCGAAAGCATTCCTACTAAACATTGGGGGCAAAGAAGATTGGGTCTCCATTGATCGTCTAAAACCTGCTTATCTCCTGCCTGATGACCTGCCTACAGTTAGCCTTTCTAGATCAGGGCGCCCTATTTAACATGTACAGTATGTCATTTTTAGGAGGGGAGCCATGTACAACACGTGTGTTACACAATCATACATAGTAATGATATTTCTCTTTTTTGTATATATTATCCTTTGTATCTTCGCTCTCCCCTCAAACTGACAGCAACTTGTATCAACCTGTTTGCCTATTTCATTCTAACTGTTAACAGACTCAGTTGCATTCATCTCGCCTTTGGCTCACAACCTACTCTCACCACGTCACACCTTATTCGTATCTGGGGTTTGGCCAGTTTTTATTATCACGCCAACTAGTTCGCAATGCCTTTTACCGCGTCAAGATCTCTCTCTCTCTCTCTCTCTCTCTCTCTCTCTCTCTCTCTCTCTCTCTCTCTCTCTCTCTCTCTCTCTCTATATATATATATATATATATATATATATATATATATATATATATATATATAAAATGTATAAATGTGTATGTGCGTGTATGTGTGTAATATGTAGGATTGTAATCATCTAGCAATAAAATTTACGAGAGGAAGTATAGTAAGCTTTGTATATAAATGCTTTGTGATCTTTTCCTGTTCTTAGATCCTTTTGTCGATAATTCTTAATTATCTTGAACTGATCAAGTTCAAGAGGAACAATATATATATTGTTCAGATACTACCGCTAGAGTGTTATTGGGTCCTTGGACTGGCCAGTCAGTACTATATTGGATCCTTCTTTCTAGTTACGTCTCATTTTCCTTTGTTTACACATCTTCCGTAAAGTCTTGTCCTATTCTTTACATATTCTATACCTTAAAACACTGAAATCACCAAACAATTCTTCTTCGCTCAAGGGGTTATCTATTGCAATGTAATTGTTCAGTGGCTACTTTCCTCTTGTTAAAAGTAGAAGAGATTCTTTAGCCGTAATAAGCAGCTCTTCTAAGGAAGGACACTCCAAAATTGATCCATTGTTCTCTGGATAATGCCATAACCTCTGTACCATGGTCTTTCACTGTCATGGGGTAGAGTTCTCTTACTTGAAGATACACTCGGCCACACTGTTCTATCTTATTTATCTTCCTCTTGTTTTATTGAAGTTTTAATAATTCATATATAAAAATGTTTTCAATGTTGCTATTGTTCCTAAAATATTTTATTTTAATTGTTAATTACATCTCTTTTAGTTTCCTTATTTCCTTTCCTCACTGGGTTATTTTCACTGTTGGAGCCCTTGGGCCTATAGCATTCTTCTTTTCCAAATAGGAAAGTAGCTTACCAAGTAATAATATTTTACAGTATATATATATATATATATATATATATATATATATATATATATATATATATATATATATATATATATATATATATATATATATGTGTGTGTGTGTGTGTGTGTGTGTGTGTGTCTTTGTGTGGGATAGAGAGAGAGAGAGAGAGGAGAGAGAGAGAGAGAGAGAGAGAGAGAGAGAGAGAGAGAGAGAGAGAGAATTTTTGGGGGGAATAAGCATGTTCTGTTTCTTTGATTTTGCTATCCATCGCAGGAACATAAACATTAGGAATTGATCGTGAAAACTAAATACCACAGTATATATTTGAAAGAGCAAGTCGCCTCTTGAAAGATATTCTTGGGTATTGCTGCTTTCAGATGTGGCTCAATACAATCACAAAGGATATAGTTTAGGTAGATTACTAGTAATTACTATTTTTCGACATAAGCACTCAATATCTTCAATGATTTTTCATTAGTTGACAAACATACAATTGTCTTCGTAACTAGGAAAGATTGATACAAAATCTTCAACGGAAAAATACATTTTTCACTATCTCTCTTTAACGACGCATTTTAGTGTTATTAATCTTATTGTTACCAAATAATAAGGTTGAATTTCTTTATTGATAACATCTAAAAACATCGATATATCCTCATTAATAACATATTAATTGCGTTTGCTGGTTTATCTCAAGTAAATCTGTATGAAATTACACTTCTCAAATTTACTCAAAGTAAAAAAGTTTGCTTTTATAAAGAAATGATTTGTTTTATTGATAAACAATGAATGAACCACTCCACTACCCTACTTTTCCACTATCATCTAGCCGTGGACTATTTCCATCATAAATCTGGGATATTTACCTGCAAACGAGGCAACAATTCAAATTCACAGTGGCCATTGTTTTAAGTTAGATGGCATTTCAAATTTTTGTGTGCCTCGGATATGAACCCTTCCATTTTTTTTTTTTTTTGGCTCTTGTTTGCTGTACTGACATCGGTTGCTCTACTCGCCAAATTTGATGACACACTATAGAAGTATTGTTTTTATATGGACTGAATTCAGATTCCTTCATTAATAAGGGCGGAAAGAAATAAATAACAGAGTGAATAGACAATATCGTGGAAACTGGAAAACGAATGTCAGTAGATTAATTATTTTAAAAACACACTCACATACACTAACACATACGTACGTAAACACACAAATTAGCGCATACTTGCAGACACTAATATATATATATATATATATATATATATATATATATATATATATATATATATATATATATATATATATGCATATATATATATATATATATATATATATATATATATATATATATATATATATATATATATATATATATATATATATGTATATATATATGCATATATATATATATATGCATATATATATATATATATATATATATATATATATATATATATATATATATATATATATATATGCATATATATATATATACATATATATATATATATATATATATATATATATATATATATATATATATATATATATATATATATATATATATATATACATACATATATATATATATATATATATATATATATATATATATGTATATATATATATGCATATTTATATATGCATATATATATATATATATATATATATATATATATATACATATATATATATATATATATATATATATATATATATATATATATATATATATATATATATATATATATATACACATATATACATATACATATATATATATATATATATATATATATATATATATATATATATATATATATATTATATATATATATTTATATATATACATATATATATATATATATATATATATATATATATATATATATATATATATATATATGTGTGTGTGTGTGTGTGTGTGTGTGTGTGTAATATATAACGGATTTTGAGCGAAGCGAAAAATCTATTTTTGGGTGAGATGGCCATGTCGTCCTGATGGAAGTTCCTATAGGGTAGCTTCCTAGGGTATATTACAACTACGGCGATATTCCCAGAGAATTTACCTTAAGGTACCAGAATTCTAACTCCTGGAGCGAATATCCCTCCTGAAAGGGAAATCGCGACATATCAGAGGACATATTCTTGACATGCCACCTGGCAATCTGCACCCCAAACAGAGATTACATATCGAGGGGTCAATTGGCAAGAAACGAAATCGGGAAAGAAAAAGGGGAGCCGCTCCCAAGGCTTCCTATTCTCCAGTTTTGTAAGCGTGCCTGGCGCCAATCTTGGCGCCATCTGTATTCCTTGTAGCGTACACGAGGTGCTACAGATACTGTATGTAGGGAGGGGTCCTACAGCCCTTTCATAGAAAGGGAAGGGCGGGTCCATCAGGACGACATGGCCATCTCACCCAAAAAATAGATTTTTCGCTTCGCTCAAAATCCGTTTTTTGGGCTCAAGCCATGTCGTCCTGATGGAAGTACACCAGAGCATTACTGTATCTGTGGATTCTCAGAACGTGCCGTACTCCCCGGAGGTAATTTTTCCCCGGTCGACTAGACCTAGAGACCTAAGATGTTACCGTTATACATCTTTTCAACTAACTATAAACCATGTTAGAGCTTCCTGCCCCCTACAGGGAAGAGTCCTACTAGACTCTGGAAAAGTCTCGAAGAGTACATATACCTATGTATGAATACCAGGCAAGCTAATATAGTGGTCTCACCCTATATTATGTAAAGCATAGTTTGTAAAGAACCACTGCGTCAATATGAAATATCGACCAGTTCTCCGCACAATACTAGTATTGGACAAAGGTTTATATCCGCATAGGAGGAAACTTGTAAAACCGCCACTGTCCCTTTATGGGACGGAGTCCTCCCTTTAAGGGAAAGCATAAACCAATGCAACATAGCTTGCATAAAGGAACAATTCTATTAGAATTATCCCAGATAAAATACATAGAATGAATGCTCAATTATACCAATAAATTGACACAGGTGAAGGAGACGCAAGGTTCTCAAGAACAAGTTTATTGACAGACAATAAATAGACAGGTTAACAACAATTATATATATATATATATATATATATATATATATATATATATATATATATATATATATATATATATATATATATATATATATATATAAAAGAAGAGGATAACCCAAAACTTTAAGCATAAGTATGATAGTAAACAGAACTTGTTTATCTGAAAGAAAAAACATTAAATGCCACTTTTAAGATACCTAGGTATCAAAGTCATAAAAGTCTGTATTACAAATCAAACACATTAGCATTAGAAACGCTTGGCACACATGTCTGCACTTATGCTAGGTTCACCTTTTGAAGTGGAACAGTCAACGTGGGCAACTCAGTACCCTCACTTAGTTTGTAGTACAGTATGTAACTACACACTCACCCTGGAATTAATCGTCCCAATTAAAACCACTGTTCCTCGCAGAGTTAAAGAGTAGGGTTAACGACGCGACCCACTGCTACCACAGATCTCTTTAGTTCCTCTACTTGCTTTGCATAGTGGCGAAAGAACACTCTGGAAGACTTCCAGCCAGTGTATGAACGGAGATGTTCAAAATCCATACAATTAAAGAAATTTAAGGATGAGGCAACTTTCCTCGGATCGTGACCTGCGGGTGTACTGTCAGGATCCGCTCTGCGAATAAAATATGTGATTTTCGCTCTGAGTTGATTCAGAGATAAATTTGAGCCTGATGTTTCTCCCCTGAATAGTTGACCACCCTTGAAGTCTGAAGTTCTATGAAGATAGACCTTTAGGCATTCTACTGGACAGAGAGATGCATCTTCTTTCAGAGGGCAGATTCTCCAGGGATCCCACCTGTTGGTGGGTAACTCATTCTTGGCGAGAAACGTAGGATCCGGAAACAGGTTCAGCTCCCCCCCATCCAGGAACTGAACTCGACCTGCCTCTCTCGAGAGGGCTACAATTTCACTAACCCTGGCCCCGCACGCGAGTGCAAATAGGAAAATCTTTTTGTGTCAAATCTTTTAACGCACACTCCTCATTGCTCAACAGAGAAGCGAAATGAAGAACTTTGTCTAAAGACCATGAAATGGGCTTTGGAGGTGCTGAAGATCTGAGCCTAGCGCAGGCTTTTGGAACTTTATTAAAGATCTCGTTACCTAGGTCGACCTGGAAGGCATATAGAATGGGTCTTGTCAAAGCAGATTTACACGCTGAAATCGTGTTAGCTGCCAATCCTTGACCATGGAGGTGGATGAAGAAAGATAAGCAGAAGTCTGTCGAGATCTCCTGCGGATTCTTCGCCTTGACAAAGGCCACCCATTTTCTCCAAGATGACTCATATTGCATTCTAGTAGATTTGCACTTATATTCCTCTAGGAAGTCTATGCTGGCTTTCGAAATCCCGAAACGCTTTCTCACCGCTAGGGAGAGAAAATCATGAGCTGCATGGTCCGGGTTTTCTGTAATGAAGAGCAGACAGTCGACTTCTGGACTCGCTGGGTCAGAAATGGATCTGGTAGCGGTACAAACTTCAGCCGTAGTTCCAATGCCAGGGGGAACCACACGCTGTTCGGCCACTTGTGGGCCACTATTGCCGCTACCCCCTTGAAGGATCTCAGTTTGTTGAGGACACTCAACAGAAGGTTGTGAGGAGGGAACAGATAAATACTGGACCATCAGTTCCAGTCGAGGGACATCGCGTCCACTGCTTCCGCTAAGGGGTCCTCGTACGGGGACACGTACAGGGGCAACTTCTTGCTGTCTTTCGTCGCAAAGAGGTCTATCTGCAGTTCTCGGACTTGATTCAGAATGAAGGAGAATGATCCTGCGTTTAAGGACCATTCCGACTCTATCGGTGTGAACCTGGATAGAGCGTCCGCTGTCACATTGCGGACTCCTTGAAGGTGAACTGCCGACAGGTACCACTTCTTCTTTTCCGCCAATCGGAAGATGGCCAACATCACCTGGTTGAGAGGTGGTGACCTCGATCCTTGTCGATTCAAGCATCTCACAACTACCTCGCTGTCCATCACCAACCTTATGTGGATCGAGTGACGCGGGGAGACTTTCTTTAAGGTAAGGAGAACTGCCATAGCTTCTAGAAAGTTTATGTGAAAGGTCTTGAATAGCTTGGACCAAGTCCCCTGGACTTTTTTCCGATGAGAGTGACCTCCCCATCCCTCCTTCGAGGCGTCTGAGTGAATCGTCACCGACGGGGGAGGTGGCTGAAGAAGAACCGACTTCTTTAGATGTCTGGCTTGGGACCAAGGCCTGAAAAGAGTACGTAGCCAAAGCGGAACTGGTCTTCTCAGATCTCTTCGCGCGTTTGATGCATAACTTCTCCAAACTCCGGTTGCATCCTTTAGCTGTGCTCTTAGTACTGGGTCTGTCACCGAAGCAAACTGGAGAGAGCCCAGTACCCTCTCCTGTTCGCGTCTTGATATCCTTTCGGAATTTAGAAGTCTCTTGACAGAACCCGCTATCTCCTTCCTTTTCTTCGCTGGGATGGAGAAACGGTGTGACATTAGGTCCCAGTGGATTCCCAGCCACTGGAACTTTTGAGATGGAGAAAGTCGAGACTTTTTTCTGTTGATCTTGAAGCCTAGGTACTCTAGGAACTGGATCACTTGATTGGAAGCTTGCAAGCATTCTGTCTCGGATGCTGCCCATACCAGCCAGTCGTCCAGGTAGGCTACTACCTGAATTCCCTTTAGGCGTAATTGTTTGAGCTACGCTCGCAAGCTTCGTGAAAATCCTTGGGGCTATATTTAGCGCGAATGGCATGGCTCTGAAGGCATATAGTCTTCATTGTAGCCTGAACCCTAGGTAGGGGGAAAGTCGACGGTTGATTGAAACGTGCCAATAGGCGTCTGACAAGTCTATAGAGACGGAATATGCCCTCTTGGGCAGTAAGGTCCTCATGTGTTGCAGTGTTAGCATCTTGAATTTGGAATTCACTATGAACTTGTTGAGTGGCGACAAGTCCAGAATGACTCTGAGCTTTTCCGAGTCTTTCTTGGGAACACAAAACAGCCTCCCTTGGAATTTGATGGACTTCACCTTTCGGATCACTTTTTTCTCCAACAGTTCCTGAACGTACTCCTCCAGAACGGGGGTGGAGTGTAGGAAAAACCGAGGGCACGGGGGTGGAGTGCTATACCAGCTCCAGCCCAGTCCATTCTTGAGTAGGCTGTGGGCCCAGGGATCGAAGGTCCACCGATCCCGAAAATTCTGAAGTCTCCCTCCTACCGGTATCATCTCACTTGGACTGCCGTCCTGAGGTCTTGCCTCCCTGACCGCGACCACCCCTGAATCCCCTTCCCCTTGAGGGGCGCCTAGACGAGCCTCTGGCTGCTCCTCTAGGCTTTGCTCGAAAGGAAGTAGACTGCCCTTCGAACGTTGGGGTGAATGCTGTGGACTGTGTCGACACAGCCTGGGGTACCCACTGAAATGTGGTTGGGGTTTGTGCCACCATCTGGGGCACTGAAGGCAATGGCAATTGCAGTTGCTGTTGCTGTCTAAGAGGCTTGGCTGGCCGAGACGGTAGCCTAGTCCTCATAGTCTTCCTCTTTGGTTGAGGACCCTCATCCGGAGAAGACTTTCTTTTGATAGCCAGGCCCCACTTCTGGAGAAGGTTTCTATTCTCCAAGGCGGCCTTATCAACAACTTCTTTGACCAATTCGGTAGGGAAAAGGTCTTTGCCCCAAATGTTGGAGGAGATTAGTTTCCTTGGCTCGTGCCTCACCTTAGCTGAAGTGAACACGAACTCCCTACAAGCTCTCCTCACCTTGACGAAGCCATAAAGATCCTTCGTCACTGTGGCCAGATGAGTCTTGGCCACTACCATGAACATTTCATGGACCTTGGGGTCACTTGCCATCGTCTCAAGAGTAGTCTGAAGAGACATTGAGGCAGCCAGTCTTTCTTTTGTCTCGAACTCTCTCCGCAAAAGAAAATCAGACAGCTTAGGGAGGTCCTCGCCGAACTGACGTCCGGCAATATCAGCCTCCAACTTCCCAACTGAGAACGTAAGATGGACGTCCTTCCAGTCTTTGTGGTCCATAGGCAGGGCCAACGACAAGGGTTTACACTCCTCCAGGGAGGGGCAAGGCTTGCCGGCCTCGACTGCTTTTAGTACAGCCGCAAACCCTTTCTGTAAAAAGGGGAAGACTCTAGCAGGAGAGGACACAAAGGAAGGGAGCTTCTTACTCAATGCAGCTACCTTTGAGTTCGAGAATCTCCTCTCTTTCATCGAGGATGAAAGCAAAGCTTGAGCCTTAGCATGGTCCATCACTATGACCTCCTTCGGCTCTGTCTCCTCCTTTGAAGCTGGTTCCTTCCTCAGCCGGACATAACAGTCCGGATATGACGCCTTGCTGGGCCAGAATTCCACCTCCTCTAGGGGAACTGAACCCAACTTATCCGAGATGACGATCTTTCCAGTCGTCATCGGCATGTGCTCAGCATACTTCCATGGGTTAGCATCTGAGCACAAGGGAAGGTCTTTCACATTGAGCCTTCTCTGGGGCTCATGTGATGCTGCAAGGCTCTGCATCCGCAGTTCCATTGCAGCCGCCTTCTCCTGATTCTCCTTCTGCATTTGTTGGATCATTCCAACAATGGAGGAGAGGGCCTGTCCCAGCTCTACTGGGAGAGCGGCCGATGTTGAGGGAATAGGCTCCGGGATCTGAACCGGAGTAGCCGACACTTCGTCGACCTCTTCCTCTACAACGTCTGGGGCTTGAACTTCATCCTGGGCTTCTGCCAGGAGGTCTTCCCTCAGACGCTCGTCCACGTCAGACATCCTGTCATCCAACTGGATGTCTTGCATAGCGACCGCGACTTCAGCATCCACCTGGATCTGAACCTGGGGGATCTCCTCTTGAGGCTGGGGAATCACTGCATCAGCTGATGCCCTAGGGAAAAGATACGCCCTCATCTTCTCACTTGGAAGATAAGGTCCAGAGGTGTTCTTCTGGAAGCCCCTTACCCAGGTACGAAGCTTCTCCCTTGCTATATCCCTTGATTCCGCCGTCCTAGGGGAATCAAAGGCCTCAGTAATCAGGTTAGTGCACACGATACATACCTGAGGGTCCCAATACTGGAGATCACCCTTGGAGACAGCGCATGCTGCGTGCCTCCTACAAAACTCATGTCCGCAGAGGTTCTTACTGCGGACGTTGCAGAAAACACTTCCACACTTCGGAGGGTTCTCCTGAAAAGAGACGAAATTTCCATGAGTATCCAGTGAACTATGTATCACTGGATATGCATAGTATAGCATAACAATTCAGAAAGGAAAGACACACACTTGTGTTTCCTTCACAACCAATTGTTGCAGCCTTCCAGATAATAAAATCGAATGGTTAATCTCTTCTACAATAACCAATGCAAAGTTTCCAGAGGAAACAGGGGGAGCTCACACCTAAGCAATGATTTTAAAATCCTGGATAATGAACAAGAAAGAACTCACTTTCTTATCTGTAAGGCAACAGCAAAGGGCTGTGCAAGACAACACAAAAGTGTTAGAACACACAGTGCTGTACCAAAACTTATACTATAGTTTTCTTCTTGCAGTATATGTTATACTGAAGAATACTGGTACAGTATAGAAGGTTTGCCGGCCGGCACACACCATAACTAGCTTTAAAGTATACTACTTAACAGCTATAAGGCGGCAGAACGCTGGTTCAAATGCATGTGCCGGCCGGCAGTAACTGCCGGCCGGCAACAGCCAATGTCGGCCGGCAATGACTGCCGGCCGGCAACTACACAAGGTAGTACCCGGCTTCCGGGCACACTCTTGGCGACCGGCAGACAAGGGCTGACATTAGCCGGCCGGCAAAGGTACTCAACCAATGCCAGCCAGCAGCAAAAGAACCAGAGGACTACGACTGCCCGGCTGCCGGCCTCATAGGCCGGCAGCCGGGTCGGGTACAGCACTAGAAGAAAACAGAATGGATGCCGGGATAAGAGCGTACACTACCTCCAAGCCCGGCAATCCGAAAGAGTGCATATAAGGAAGGGGAGAATCTAGTTCAGGCTTCCTGACCAATGCTGTCTGGCTCTGCAGGCAGCCATGGATGAGGGACCAAGGGAGGTCCGGGCAGCACTTAAAGCAGAAGACCCTTGCCGGCCGGCAGCTCTGCCGGCCGGCAAGGGACTGAGTCAATTCCACCTCCTAACCTATCCTAGGTCCAGATGTAGAATGACGTAGAGTACTGTAATGGCTAGGCCATTACGGAGATAGAGGGGGAAGGGACAAAAGAGGGTCCTACCAACCTTGCTTTAGTGAAGGATCACCCGCAGCCAAGAAAACTCATCTTAACCTAAGGGAGATCCAAGGAGGGAGGCCAGCAATACTTGCCAGCTCCCAGAGAACCAAAGCAAGGAAGGTGTTGCTACTCCCAGGGAAAGAATCTTATCCTCCCCCGAGAACAGCAACAAGGACTAGTCTGGTAGATCACAAAAGAAGGAATCATCTCGTACAGAAACCTTCGGTAGTGACCTAAGGAGGCTAAGCCTCCTATGTCTGTGTCAGGTCAGCGAGGGAGACTCTACCCCAAGCCAGACAAACACAGACTCAGACTAAAAACTCTGTTGTTCTGTCCCTCTCTGAAACCAGACTTACTGGAACAGGAAGGTACAGTAACACCCCAGTATAGTTTTATCGAAAGTTAATTCAGATAAACCACTTAGGGATAAGCCCAAGGCTTAAACAGAGGGAAAGGGATTGCATACCTTCTCCGAAGAAAAGAAAGCAACCGGGGAGTATGAGAAAGTATACTAAGGCTCCATAAGCAACTTAGCCTAGGCACCAAGAGAATCGATTACCTAAATCACCGAAACTAACTCGTATACTATCTTGGAAATATTCAACATAATCTTAAATGTATAAAAAACAGCCTAAAGCTTCAATAAAATTTTAATACACTCGGAAAAACCAAAATCATGCATGAAGTACTAGGACCAAACGACTAGGCTACATGGCCTAGCGTAGGCCAGAATTGGCAAATAATTCGCCAAAATAATACTAAAGCACGAAAGGAAATCCTATGTAACGCTAAATAGCTAAAATTTATTAAAGCAAAACAACCGGGAATGTCGCTCTGGCTAACTAAAACTCATACCTAGTGAGCGACAGCGTCCATGACGCCTCCGGTAGGCTACGGCTCTTGTAACAAAGATTAATTCTATTAATCACTTAAAAATTTACCAAGAGCCTACATTTATACATAAAAGACATGGTACTCAACTTATCAGAGGCCGACAAAGTTGGAGAAGCCATAAAAAGCTGAATAAATCCAAGATTTGCGAGAAACACAGGAAAAAACACCGAGTTGTTAAGCTACGCAAAAAGGAATACATATGGCGCCAAGATTGGCGCCAGGCACGCTTACGAAACTGGAGAATAGGGAGCCTTGGGAGCGGCTCCCCCTTTTTCTTTCCCGATTTCGTTTCTTGCCAATTGACCCCTCGATACGTAATCTTTGTTTGGGGTGCAGATTGCCATGTGGCGTGTCAAGAATACGTCGTCTGATATGTCGCGATATCCCTTTCAGGAAGGATATTCGCTCCAGGAGTTAGAATTCTGGTACCTTAAGGTAAATTCTCTGGGAATATCGCCGTAGTTGTAATATACCCTAGGAAGCTACCCTATAGGAACTTCCATCAGGACGACATGGCTTGAGCCCAAAAATAAAAATATATATATATATATATATATATATATATATATATATATATATATATATATATATATATATATATATATATATATATATATATTTTATCTTCCATATCCATAAACTACGGTTATTTTCATGCGCCCTGTCATATTTCTATAGAAGCATCGTCTTACGCAAAATCCTTCGCCAACTTCTTCACTTTATCGGGTAATGTAATTCTATGCCGACCTCGTAAGCTTCCAACCCTAGCAGGCTTTTCCCAAGTTGCCAATGCTTCCTAAATTATATCCTTATCATCTCAATTTTGGGTTATATTTACTTAGTAATCTTTACCATTTATCAGGTATCATACAGCAAGATCCCCAGAATTTACATCCTCCTCCTTTCTATTTGGTTTCGCTTATGTTCCTTCATAATACCCATGTATAGGAAGCCAAATTTATCATGTCTGATTAAGGTATAATTGGTCTTGATTTTTAGTCGATTTGGCATTATTTTGTCGCAAACTATCTCTGCCACCTCCCCTGATTTCAACCACTCTCTATTCTGGGCTGTTTCGTTAATGTTGGGAGCTGTGGAGATTAGTTAATGCTTAAATGGATGACTACATTCGCTACAGCACTGATCTATTACTGACAACCTATGGAATAATGAGTCTTTGGACGAATATCCATGAATATTACGATGAGCCATTAAAACGTAACTTCCCACCGTCTTCTTTGACGGATTAGTATATGGACAAACAACTTTACTACGAAAACTAATTGCTAAGAAAGTTGCAGAAACTTTTGGATCCTGATATGCAGGGTAATGGATGCAGGTGAGGCCCTGACAATAGAATTTGTATAACAAATTTTGTGTAAAAATGGAAATGCCTTTTTGGGAGTTGAGTATTAAATTTCTCAGAAATTATGACCTGAAACATACTATTTATATCTATTGTCGAAAAAGTATATACCCCATAACAACAATGACATTCAGAAGGGAAAACAAATAAACTGGCCCCGATCCATCAACGAGCCACAAAGAACAGAACGAAAAATAAACAAGAGGGAAATGGTTAATGGAGGAACGGAAAAATAAATACATCCCTTTTCGCAAACACCCGGAGGAAAATAAATCGCAAAATGGAAGCGAACTGATTTGCATTATAAGCAACAGAAAATACATTAATCTCAACCGTTGGAGAGAGAGAAAGGGGAAAGGTCGCTTAAAAATCAATCTCTACCCTCCATTGCTTCATTAGGCTTTCTACTTCGATATTCTATTATTCATTTTCGACGAGAGAGAGAGAGAGAGAGAGAGAGAGAGAGAGAGAGAGAGAGAGAGAGAGAGAGAGAGAGAGAGAGAGAGAGAGAGAGAGTTTCTTTCAACAATCCATCAACAGTTAAATGAGCATGACATATGTGATATGACCAAAACTGCCTATATCTCATTTCATTGGTATTAACAATGTTATATTTTGGAGATGATATGTTGAATCATTTCAATCTAGTTTAATAGTTTTATAATTTTTTTATGACGCAATAAAAAGGAAAATAAAAAATCAATTTCCGAAGGTTGCATTTAATTCAAGCCTCTTTGAAACTAAATAACAAAGCTCAAAACTAAGTTTTGTTTTGAAATAACGCAATGCAGGTTAATTATAAATTACTCATCGGAAATGTATGTGCAATTAATTATTTTCCTTAACTGTATTCAAATCTTTGTTTGATAATCTGTAGTATTGCGTTTCTTCTCGAAATACCCAATAAATCTATTTATCTACCATGGCACTACTCACAATTGTGGTGGGGAGCCGACATCAAAAAGAGCAAAATGGAAATTTTTCCTCTTTGTTCCTCCTTACCTGATGAAAGACTCAGCCGAGTTTGGTTGGTATTGCAAGGGTGTCACCGCCCACCCCCTATCTCCCACCTCAAATGAAGCTACATATGCTGGCTTCCCTAATACTGCTACCTCGAAGCAATCACCGTCAGATGACCCAAGGTAGCAGTAGGCCCATGGAAATAGGGTCACAATTGGTCGTCATACATTGCTATTTTTAGTTTGATCTTTTGCCTTTCATATCTAACCTCCTGTCACCTATGGATTTCTTCAATCCATTCATTCACCCAAACCTTGGCCTTCCGGTTGCACTTCTCCTATCTTCTCTTGCATTCATCACCTTCTTCAACAGACGACTATTTTCCATCCTCTCTATATGGCCAAACCACCTCAATACAATAATATCCACCCCAGTTGCTAATTCATTCCTCTCATCCGCTCCCAACTTACTACTTCATTTCTAATCCTATACAACTGAGATACACCACCCATACTCTTCAGACACTACATCTTAAAGACATTTAATTTCTGTCTCTGTCACTTTCATTTCCTATAACTACGGGTCATACATTACAGTTGGTACAATCCTTTTCTCATGCAGAAATTTTTTACATTCGTTCCTAACCCTCTATTCTTTACCACTCCCTTCGCCGCCCCCAACACTTTAAATCCTTCATTCACTCTCTGACGTACATCTGCTTCCATTCCACCATTTGCATCAACAACAAAACCCAAGTACTTAAATTGATCTACTTCCTCAAATGATTCTACAATCAACATGATATTCAATCTAGTACCACCCTCACTTCTTGCGCGACTCATAATATTACTCTTTCCCATATTTGCTTGCAACTTCTTTATCTCACATATCCTTCCGAACTCCGTCACTAATGAATACATACATAAATAAAATAAACTAGTGAGGCCCTTATAAATGACCATATGTATAAAAACCTTCATATGTAATACATTTTTTGGCTGTTAAATTACCTGAAAAACTTGCAGCAGTGGAATCATGAATTTAGATACTTGGGATCTACTGTAAGTCAGAAAGGAAGATGTGAGGCTGAAGTTGAAAATAGGGCAAAACCAGCATGGGGGAAGTGGAGGGAGGTCGCAGGAGGGGTATGTGATACGAAAATGGCAATCAAGCTAAAAGTCAAGATCTATGGCACAGTAATAAGATAAGTATTGATGTATGGATCAGAAGCTTGGGCATAAAGAAGAAAAGAGGATGCAAAGTTTGTGACAACAGAGATGATAATGCCGAGGTAGATTATGCAAATATCCCTGCCTGAAAGATTGGACAACATAACAGGAACTCAGTTCGTCAAGAAAGAGATTGTCTTCGATTTTCATTCAACAATAAGACATAATATAAATCCTATATATGAATGTTTGTTTATGTGTGTGTTTTGACAGAAAATTTATATTTTTGTCCTTTTTTGCAAAAGTATAATCAATAGATAAGAAAAATACAGTTTTTGCCAACATAGCCTCCTCTATATTTGTGACAAAGGAGCTAAGCCTTGTCACATTACTATCTATTCCAGCTCTACTCTTTCATCTTTTATTCGTATCATCACATTTCCCGCTCTTTCAATGCTTTCTAAATGACATCTACTCAGAGACATTTTTCGAGATTTGATCTTTCACTTGCATTAAATATCCATATCCCTCTTTCAGAAAAGGCACTCGCACACACATACATATGCATATACATATACATTTACATTATATATATATATATATATATATATATATATATATATATATATATATATATATGTATATATATATATATATATATATATATATATATATATATATATATATATATATATATATTTATATATATATATACATATATATATATATATATATATATATATATATATATATATATATATATATATATATATATATATATATATATATATATATGTATATATATATATATATGTATATATATAAATACATACATATTCATGTTTATGTACTTATACTTATACATGCATACACTTACATATGAATATATATATATATATATATATATATATATATATATATATATATATATATATATATATATATATATATATATATATATATATATATATATATATATACAGTCATATACATACATATATATACATATACATGTACATGGACTTATACATACATACATTTATATATATATGTATATATATATATATATATATATATATATATATATATATATATATATATATATATATATATATTTATTTATATATATGTATGTGTATATATACATATGTATACACACACACACACACACATATATATATATATATATATATATATATATATATATATATATATATATATATATATATATATATATATATTGTGTGTGTGAGTGTTGGTATTTGCCGAAAGAATTGTACATATGTGTATGAATCTATATATATATATATATATATATATATATATATATATATATATATATATATATATATATATATATATGTGTGTGTGTGTGTATACTGTATGTAAAACCCAGCCACTGAGGGGGGGCAAGTCAGCTTCAACTTGGTGCCGGTCCCAAGCCTGGGTAAATGGGGAGGGTTGGGAGGCAGGACAGGCATCCGACCATGAAAAATTAGACAAAACCAATATGACCAGTGAAAGTTGTGAAAATTAAATTAATGCTAGGGCGTTCCCCACAGGCGACGTGTTAGGACCTCGCCTGATCACTCCAAAAAATCGGCAAGGGCTACCCAGTCATGGGAGGGCTGGGTTAAAGAGGCAAGCTCACAGGAAAATATCTGAGAAGAGGATGAGAGTAGCAACTCTGATTGTGGGGACAATGACTCGAAAAGGGCGAGAGCTGGTTGACCTCATGGAAAGAAGGAAGATTGGAGTGCTGTGTTTGCAGGAGACCAGATGGAAGGTAAATAAGGCAAGAGAACTAGGCGAGGGTTTTAAATTTTATTACAGTGGAGCAAATATGGAAGGAAGAAATGGTGTTGGAATAATATTATCGAAAGATCTGAAGGAAAGTTTGATTGGGGGTGAATAGGAAAAATGACAGAATTATGAGTTTAAAGCTGTGACTGAGAGCAACAATAGTCAATGTGGTGTGTGCTTATGCCCCGTAAACTGGATGCACAGAGGAGGAGAAGGATACATTCTGGGAGGAGATGGACCAGGAGCTTGGAATAATTCCTGCAAGGGAAAGGGTAATTATAGGAGGAGATCTGAATGGCCACTTGGGAATTAGTAGGGAAGGGATAGAGAGAGTGCATGGAGGTTAGGGTGTGGGTGAGAGAACTGATGGGGGAGAAAGTGTGATTGATTTTGCAGTGGCTTTTGACCTAGCAATGATCAATACCTTCTTTGAGAAAAAGATTAATAGACTGATTAGTTACAGTAGCGGTGGCAGTGAGAGCCACATATATTCCCTGCTGAGTAAAAGAGAGCATCTGACGGAGGTTAGAAATTGTAAGGTGATAAATGGGGAGGGTGTAGCAGAGCAACATAGGTTAGTGGTAATTGATGGCAGACTAAGGACTTATAGGAGAAGGAAAAAGACGAGAATAAACGCAAAGATTAAGTGGTGGAAATTGAAAGAGGAAGAATTGAGAGTCTTGTTTAAGGAAAAAGTGCTTGAAGCAGTAAGATTACATGAGGATGTACAAGAATGGTGGACCGAGAATAATAAAGTGATTCTAAGGATCGGTGAGGAAGTACTTGGAAAGTCATCAGTAAGAAGACCCCCAAATGATAAAGAATCGTAGTGGTGGAATGATGAGGTGCAAGAATGGGTAAAAACCAAGAAAGAAACTAGGAAGAAGGCAGATCTATCAGGACAAGAGCAGGATAAAGAAAACTATAAACAGGCAAAGAAAGAAGGAAGAAGAGCAGTAGCAAAGGCAAAGACAGAGATATTAAATGAAGTCTATAAAGAGATGGAAACACCAGGAGAGAAGAAAATATTACAAATTGCTAAGGCCCGAGATGCTGCATCTAAAGACCTGACACAGATAACGCAAATAAAAGACAGAAATGGTATAGTTATAGCAGAAGAGAAGGAAATTAAAAGAAGGAGGGAAACTTATTTTGAAGGACTATTG
>NC_090732.1:147304053-147326553 GCF_036898095.1 Palaemon carinicauda
ATTGCAATAACGCTGCTCTGTGTTTGCGAAAAATTCACAAAATTACTGAAGATAGTATAACACAAAACAGGGTAAATGAAATAATTTTGAATGTGGGTGGATGTGTACAAAGGAAAAATGTTGCTGCTCGTTGATTTGCTAAGACAAGCCTTAATGTTTCCTAGTAATGGGTCAAAAAGTAAAAGGGTAGCCTTAATGTTTCCCAGTAAGAGGTCAAAAGGTAAAAGGGTAGCTTACACAGAAATGAGAAATGGGTGAGGTGAAAATTAATTGCTTATGGGGTAGCACAAGGGTGGAATACTAGAGAACAAATAGTATTTGTAGCGTAGTGAAAACGATGTAGAGAGGCGAAAGAGTTAAATATGCTGTAAAGGAGTGCATAATAGTCTACGGGTAGAAAATAAAAATATATTCATGTTACAGTTTGAATCTATGCTTGGTAGTTTTCTTTAATGATATATGAAAGCATGGTTTCGCTATGGCATTCAAATCCAAAGGCAGATGACATATACTGTAGGTATTTCTAGCATTTTTGAGTCGATAAACTGACAGATTTTGAAGATATTTTGAATTTGAAAGATTGACACAAGAGTGAATAGGTTTAGTACATATTTAAAAGTTGCTGTTAAGGATGCAAAATCAGGTAAGATATAAAATGAATTTGAAAGATGACAGCATTTTAAGGGATTATAAGCAAGATGGTGTACCCAGATATGATGTTATAATGGAGGGATCAGGGGTTTTAAAAAACACTGGATGATGGAAAGGTTTTGAAGTAATTAATGGGGACAGTATCGGTTCTATTGTATAATAGGGAATGGGCAAAAAGTCTTTAAGAGTTATAGGGACATATTACTGGTTATACTCACTAAGATAGAAGGTAAGTATCTTTTATTTCGACAAGTGGCAGAAGAACTGGTAAAGGGTGGGCAGGATGGTCAAAAGTTTGCTATGAAATTCAAAAGAAAAAGCCATATACGGCATACAAGGAACAAGTGAAAAATTGCAACAGATTCGATAGTGAATATGCGGACGGTTTAATTAAGAATCTGTTGTAAAGATTAGTGTTTAAACGATTAAATGTTGACAAATATTAAAAACAAATATTGAATATATGGAGTGTCAGGTTTGGGGTAAACATTGGCTTGTAAAAAGGTTGTGTTATAATTTCAAAATTGTTTCGATATCTTTAAGTATGCATTGATGCAAGAACTCGGAGAAACTAAAGATGTGTGCACTAGAAAATTAATTGTTAATATAGTAATGTTAGCTGTTTGGAAGTGATGCTATACTGATTAGGATACCAAAATATAAACTACAGAAGCTATTGAGAGAGTTTTGAAAGTGTTTGCAAGAGAGGAACATTGGGAGGAAACCGGAGGAAAAGTATAGTTTGATAGAAACCTGGAAGATTGAGTAATGCATATTGGCCTGAATATCAAACGAATAAATAGAAGACTTAAACAAATAGTTGGTAGTAAACATAACAGATGGGGTTACGATGGAAGGACAGATGAACCACATAACATTTGAACCAAGGAAAGTAGCAATCTATTCCGTGGTTCCTTATCGTTTCTCTCCTCCTAAATCCTAACAAAATGAACCATAAGCTCTGCATCCTTCCATCATTATGACCATCTATGGATGCCCTGGTTAGATTGCATGAAGGGATGTTGATTCTAACGTTCTTTATAGCAGGGTATTTGAATGATAAATTTGAATGTAATAAAATAGGTTGATATTTTTAGATTAATCTATGCGGTTTAGTGACGACGAATAAATGGATGAAAAATAGTAAATAAAGTTATTTTCTCTAGCACATGTTGAAGGGTGTGCCTGCGTGTTTTGTGATGGTTTGATCATGTGGAAAGAATGCATCATGATGAAAGGAGGATGAGCTCATGGTTCATTTTTGTTAGGAGTTAAAAAAAAAAGGAGGAGAAAATAAATAAAGGAACCTCTGGATAGATTGTATGAAAAAGGTTTGGAAAGGAGCGCCTTGATACCCAGAAAACGAACAGGAGTATGTGTAATATGTAATTGAATGATGCACAGTGTATAGAGGGGGTTGACGGTTCCTTATGAGCATGAAAACTGTGAAAAATATTATTAGGATTTCCCTCAGGTATCAGCAGTTAAAAGTATAAATTTTTAAATCAACGTTGTACTTGTTGCTCTCTAGAGCTATCCTTATCAGGTGAAACTATTCAACGTTTAAATATGCGCATGGACATAGTGTCTATATTTTACTTCTTATTACTTCACAGGTATTTTTTTAATGTTGTTATTCAATAAATATTTGTTATAATTTAAGTTCATAATTCTGCTATAAATGATCACAATTAATATGTCTAGCAATCTTTCCCATTTTCTTCGATTTTAGTTGTGAGTCTATCTCTGACGGATTATTCTTCTTGGAAATATATTTTCTGTCTTACAAGAACAGCATATTGACAAAACATCACCTTTAAATATAATTCATGACCTGAGTTGTAACATTAATGTCTTACTTGAAAGCCATTATCTCTCTCTCTCTCTCTCTCTCTCTCTCTCTCTCTCTCTCTCTCTCTCTCTCAAGGATTATTTCGAAGGAGGAAAATGAGAGAACTTTCCATTACTTAAACATGACGTAATAATTTGTACGAGCTCAGGGTAATGGGTCTTATGTCCGAATCAAGTAAAGCTTATTAAGACCCTTCTCTGTGACTCGAGTTCTTGCTGAAAGCATGGTAAGTATTTTTAGATAAAATTAGATATTAAAAGACACTTACTATTTATATGTCAACAACACTAATATCATAGTGGCAATAATAATTTTTTGAGAAACTGTATATATATATATATATATATATATATATATATATATATATATATATATATATATATATATATATATATATATATATATATATGTGTGTGTGTATGTATATGTATATATATGCACATAAGTATACTATATGTATATATATATATATATATATATATATATATATATATATATATATATATATATATATAGGCTATATATATATAGGCTATATATGTGTGTGTGTATGTATATGTATATATATGCACATAAGTATACTATATATATATATATATATATATATATATATATATATATATATATATATATATATATATATATATATATATATATATATATACAGCGTAAAATATTGAAAGTAATATATTCCATCAAATAAAGTATTCCACGCAACAGTCATATGCTGGTTTTCTTAATTACACAAACGAGCTTTTACTTGCGACGGAGCACCTGTTTTCAGTCATTAAGGATCAATGGAACAATTACTATTAAAATTTACGTCATTTTAACTTTCAAAGGACACTTGTATATTCTTGTAATGAGATCAACGTCATAGCAGAGCAATGTCCACCAGGATCCATTTGTATTCCCTCGCGATTCACATTCAGACTGGTCTCGGCGTTCGACAGATCTCCCGGGTAAGGATATTTTAGGGTGAACTTTAAAAAATTAGTAATATATATATATATATATATATATATATATATATATATATATATATATATATATACTATATATATATACTGTATATACACACACACATATATATATATATATATATATATATATATATATATATATATATATATATATATATATATATATACACATATACATATACATATATATGTATACACATAAATATTATATAGATATATATATATATATATATATATATATATATATATATATATATATATATACGCACACACAAACACACATATATATATATATATATATATATATATATATATATATATGTATATATATATATATATATATATATATATATATATATATATATATATATATATATATATATGTATGTATATATATACATATATACATGACCCGATTTAGGTCGTATTAAGGGGGGTTCACACTTCGCAACTTGGTGAAACAAAGATAGAGGAATTTCGTTCTATGGTTAACACACTTAATTATGAGAGAGGGTAAAATCATGCATAAATGATAATCGAATTGTTAATTTTCCACAGCTGCTATATTCTATTTAAGCTACAAGGGCGGCCCTTAATTATCATTACGTTACTTTACTAATAAAAAGTTCTCAGAGAAATGGTACTTGTTGGCACTCATACTGGCACCCGTGACCCGGACGTATAGGTCTAACCACTCACGCCTCCCAAACCTAACTGACAAAAAACTATGGGCAGTTCAAGCGCCCAGCTTGGCCTTTCTATGCCCTGATCGATGATTGGCTGTGTTGACCCGAAAGTCTTAAAAGAACCAATAGAGAGAGATTTTAGTGACGCTAACTTTTAACAAACATTTTTGAGTGTCCAAAGCCAAGCCGATAACGACATTCTCAAAGTGGCACCCAGCCACATTGTAACGGTCTTTCCTTTAACAAAGAAAACAATTCTGTTGACAGTCATTTATTCCACACAGTAACAACCTGACTGTGCTTAGCTCATCACTCCCTTCCCAAATTTTTACGTCCCGTAAAATTCAGACTTATCAGATTTTTTTCTCAAACATTTTTTTTTCTCTCTCTCTTTTTTTTTTCAATGAACACAATATTTCTTTTTCCACTAGATGTTGCCTCTGAGTACCACTCTCTTCGGGAGCATGCAAACATTAAAATTAAATACCTAAACCAAATCAAAGGGCCTTTTTGGCGTGTTACAATTGCAAATTACACAAAGATGAATATCACGCCCACAATAGATCATACAGAAACACAAAATCAGGTTTAAATACATCGTCATAGAAATTTGGAGTACAAAATCCGAAAAAAAAATAATGTTTCAAATGCAATAAAATTCCATAAGGACCAACAATCATCACATACACAAACTAAAGAAAATGATAAAAATCAAGAGAAATCAAAATGAATAACTTCCAATCCCAGCACTCTTTGATACATTTACCATTATAAGGAAACCATTTCTAACCATCCGTGACACTGCAATAAAGAGCAAACTCAAACAGTGAATAATAATAAAAAGAAAAACATACTTATCAATAACCGAGCAATATTAATTCTCCTGAAAAAAACAAAAACATAAGTAATGATGTTCAATTTTCAACCCATGATTAATAATTACCTGTAATAGCACTGAAAACCTCCACAGAAAAATGATATTCTTTAAATACAGTATAACACAAACAATGGAAAACTATACATAAAACCATTGGTAATAGCAAAATTGGTACCAACACAAATAATGAAATTTGAATTATTTCCAACATAACATAAATGCAACAGAAATTTCTCAGTATGATAAATGATATACTCGTGATATGCTTAGAACAAAACCAAAAAAAAAACGAAACAAAATTTAATTCATCTTTTCACAAACATTCGGAACGAACATACGTCAAAGACCTGATTTTTATGAATTCTATCACCTCCTGGTAGACATTATCTCAAGACCCACGTTTTCTCGTACTCTCTCGTGCTTGGAGGACGGCACGGACAGTCGCTTGTGCCTCCTCTTCACCTTCCTCTCCCAGGTAGCCAGGTAGCCCGGGGTAAGGTGGCACCGGCTTATTCAGATACCACACCAAGTTGTCCTCCCGGACCGGGCGCATGTGAGAAAGGTGATTCTCGCCTTTGGTCCCGGTCCGGATGTGTTGGATGACCGCCGTATCGGCTTTAATTTCTTTTACACGATACGGTCCAACATATGCGGCTTCCAGTTTATGCTTCCTCGGTTGCAACCTTCTTAGATAGATTCTGTCCCCTATCTGTATATGAGACGTGCGCGTTCGGAAACGCTGATCGTATTTCGTCTGATACTTCTCATTGGCCCTCAGCAAGTACTTTTGGGTTATCTGAAACACTCACCGAGCCAAATTACACATCATCACCCGATATTGTTCTTTGTTGTATAATGGCAGGGTGTGGGGGTCCATGATAACGGTATACGGCAACACAGGGTCCTGCGCATATAGTATAAATAGAGCTATTATATGCCGTATTTAGGGCGAACTCCGCCCACGGCAACATTTCCACCCACTGGTTTGGATTGTCCCCCACAAGATACCTTAAAATATTTGTCACCTCTTGGTTATGGGACTCGACGAGCCCATTTGCTGATGGCCGATAAGAGGCGATCGTGAAATGATTTATGTTCATGATCTGGGTTACCCCCTTACACACTTCATTCACAAACTCTCGACCATTGTCACTTATCAATGTACGTGGACATCTGTACCTCACTATGAAGGAGCACAACGCCTTCGCAACCAACACTGCGGTTTTGTCCACCATTGCATACGTGTGTGTGAAGCGTGTGAATGCATCTACAAACACACACACGTACTTAAACTGCCCGTCACCGGGGGGAAATGGACCCAAAACGTCCATATACACTCTATTAAACTTAACAGGCACTATTGACCATGTTCTGGCCTTCGGGATCACATGGTTGTGGTTCCGCATAGTGTTACACACATGGCACTTATTAATAAACCTAACAATGTCTTTTTTCATCCCTATCCAAAAAAATGACTCTCTGGCCCTTCTCAAGGCTCTCTCTATACCTACATGTCCTGTGTAAGGACTTACATGAATTACATGGATGGCTTTCTCTATCAAAGAGGAAGGGAGAACAACGCGAGATCGGATATCTCCCGGTCTCTTTTCATGCTTATAAAATAGGATATCGTCTTCGATGAAGAACTCATCTCGTCGCATGCGCAAGAAATCCGGGAGTTTGCTACTCGCATCTCTCACGCACCTCTTGACCTGTTCGATCCAAGGTTCAGATTTTTGTCCTGCAACGAGCTCACCCACACTCCAGCCACACAAATCGATCACACACTCATTCATGGGGCATTCTCTCTGAGTTCCCCCCGTGGAACTTCCAACACCCACCTTCTCCGGACAGCCCTCGTCCTCTCTCTCTCTCACACTAGAGTTGCCAAGTTCTTCCCGTTTTCTATGCGCTCCTCCCACAGGTGTATTTGACCCCGAACTCTCCTGTTGTTTTCCCTTCCGCCTTGCCAACCGAGTTGTTACAGCCGCTATGGCGGTCCTGGAGAGAGCGTCTGCTACTTTATTTGACTTCCCCGAAATATGCTCGAAATTTGCAATATCAAACTCTAACAACCGCTCAATCCACCGAGCTTGCCGAGTATTTAATTCCCCTTTTTTAAACAAGTCTCGCAACGGCCGATGATCTGTATTTATTTTAATTTTATGCCCAAGCAAAAAGTAGCGGTGTCTCTCCAGCATCCATAGAATTGCCAATGCTTCCCTATCGAAGGTACTGTACCTAACCTCTGGTCCCTTTAAAGCCCGTGAAGTGAAACAAATAGGCCTCTCATTCCCTTCATCATCAACCTGAGAAATGACTTCGCCGATCGCGATCTGACTCGCGTCGGTCGTTACTAAAAATGGCCGATCGAACCTTGGATAAGCCAGAAGTTCGTCGCTCGTGAGTGCATTCTTTAATGTCTGAAAAGCAGTTTTTTCTCTTTCTCCCCACTGAAATTCAGGCCGCTTCCTCAATGAATCTAGCGGTCGTGCTATGTGACCGAAGTTCTGTATAAACTTACGGTAATAGCCAGCGAGCCCGAGAAAACTGGCTACTTCCTTAGCGTTTCTTGGCTCTGGGAATTCCTTGATTGCAGCTACTTTATCGGCACAAGGCCTTAGGCCTTCGGGCGTTACTATGTGCCCCAAAAATTCTACCTCTTGTTGAAAAAATTTACATTTGTCTAAATTAATCTTCATCCCCTGACGTCTCAAAGCTTCTAACACTTGTATAAGATTTTTTTCATGCTCGTCTGCCGTAGCCCCAATTAAAATTATATCATTCAAATAGACAAAAACACTATGTCCTAGCAATGAAGCTAATACAGACATCATCACACGAGAAAAATGGGCAGGAGCTTTCTTTAATCCGAAAGGGAGATAATTATACTCAAGCAACTGATCATTTGCTATAAAGGCCGTCTTTTCTTTACTCTCTTCAGCTAAGGGAATTTGGTGATATCCGGACTTTAAATCTAAAGTAGAAAAAAACCTGCTTTCCCTGACTTTAAGTAACAGTTCCTCGATAGAGGGCAAAGGGTATGCATTATCCTTGGTAACAGCATTTATCCTCCTATAATCTACACATAATCGAAAAGAACCATCCTTCTTACGAACCATTACAATTGGAGAAGCCCAGGGGGACTCACTTTCTCGAATCGTACCTTGCTCTTTTAATTTATTTATTTCTAATTTCAATTGACTCTACATGACAGATGGGAGTCCTATAAGGTTTAGAACGAATTGGGGGGTGGCTGCCAGTCTCGATGTTAAATGGAAACTTAGTAATTCTCCCTGGGGTTTCATCTCCAACTGCAATTACATCCTCAAAATTCTCTACAATATCTCCTACTCTCTTATAATAATTAATTGGTGTCGCTCCAATAGCTGTTTGACGGAGCTTTCTCAGCCTTTCCGGACCGGGACCTTGACCATGGAAAGACAAGGTCGCCAGTGTCCGTTCGGCTGTCACAAATGAACATAACTCAAGGTCGCAGACCGACTCAGCGCCTAAGTGGAACCACTGGGTACTTACATTCATAAAGGGAATTTCAACCTTTCCTTCGGTAACGGTGGTGACCCCTGGATACATGAAATCCTGCCACTTTTGATGTGGTTTCACGTATACGAGGTCACCTTCGCGCATTTCCGGTGCGGGTGCCACTGATAGGGAATAGAGGGAGGAGGGGGGGGATTGATTCACCTGCCTCCGGCCCGGCAGGAACCGCCCCTGCTGTCCCCTTAGCAGTGAGGGCGACCCTGACTCGTGGCCGAGTTTCCCCCATAACTGGTATCTCTGTCTCTTCTCCTGGTCCCACTTTCCACCTCACTTCCAGCCCCTCCCCATCGGGGCCCCGTATTGTCATTTGTTTCTCCTTGATGAAATCGATTCCCAGGATAATGGGAATATCCCCCATATTTAATGTCGGAATGACATAGAAGGCATGGGTCACTTCTCGACCTTGAAGGATGAATCTCTGTCTAACGATACGTCGGGTCATCAGTTTGTGACCCCCAGCTGTGTACAACACCAGGTACTCCTTCGATGTTTGTATGGCATCCGTCGCCAAATGTTCTTCCATAAGGGAGACACTGGCCCCGGAATCAAGCAGAGCGCGTTGGATACCCGATCCCAGCTCTACTCTAAGAACGGGGACCGCATTCCTGCTTGCATGTGTGGGAGCGGCGGTGGGAGGCGGCTGCTCTACCTCCCGAACCCGCTCTGGCACTCCCGGGGAAGTCGCGCTCGCTCACCCGGGGGTATCCCTTACTGCTGGCTGGGGTACTGACTGTCCTCCCCCGACGTCACACTGAGGGGTGACGTTTGACTCCTTGGCTCTTCTGTCTTCGGTACTGGCGGTTCGGACAGACGGCCCGCGGGACCGTTGGTGCCCCTCCCGCGTTGTCTTCCCCTTCCTCTGGTTGGTGAAGGGGGAACGTGATCCCTTGAGCCGACGCCGTTTTTTGGAAAGCTGTTCAGTAGGTGGTCTGTGGCATGGCATCCAAAACACCCCCGCTGCTCGACGGTGGGGCATACAGCTCAGAGGTGCCCCCTTCCCCCACAGTTCCAACAACTGCCATTCACTGCATCCCCACTTCTCGGACCCCTGCCTCTTCGAGGTCCACTGCTACGGGTACCCCGCCCCTGGGAGGCTGTCAAAGCCGGCTGGGTGTCGGGTTGCCTCAACGTCTGGGCTGCAGCTATCGTGGATGTCGGCCACTGGTTCGCCCCTTCCCCCGCTCGTCGTTCCCTGTATACGCGCGCAAAGCTGCCTGTACGGTAGGAAGGACATCGTACAAGGACTGCCCGGGAACTTGTAGGGCGGCCGTGACTGACAAGGGGAGCGCTTCCATCAGTTTCTGTTTGCAGTATCTTTCTCGCCATCCTGGGTCCTTACAGCTTTCCGGAGCGAAACTATTTAAATCTCTAGACATCCGTGCGACGAAACACGAGAGGGATTCTCCTGCCCGCAAGGTTGGCTGGTACTTCTGCCACAGGGTCGTCTTCTCAGTTTCAGCGAGGCCAAACCGTTTCAAGAGTTCGTTTTTGAAGGACTCCCAGTCCGTTGGCCGACCCATCCATCCTAGTAACTTGTCGGCTGCTGCCCCGGTTATCTTCTGGGTGGCCAGTATAATCCGATGTCTATCGGACCATCCTGCAGTAGCCTCCTCTACCACCGCCAAGAAGGCTTCAATCGAAAAGTATCCCTCAACGGGTTGGGAATCATTGAACTCGACAATCGGAATCGTTGGTACCAGAAGATCACGCGCTCGCACTGGTTCTATTGAAGGTCCAGCGTCAATTTCCGACCGAGTTGGGGTTGTAATGTCACTTCTATTGTTCTGATCTTTCTGCATGTATCTACGTATTTCCGCCAATTCGCGCATGAGTGTTTGTATGAGTATTGGTGCGCCTGTTCCCAAATTCTCTTCCCCGAGTACTGATTCTACAATAGCTGCGTCATTCCTTTCCCCTCCCTCTCTGTTTTCGTCACCTCCACTCGACGTCGAACTTCTCGTGTTAACCATTGTCAATAGTCTCTTTTGTTTCCACTTTTTCAAAAATCTCACGTCGGCTAAAATCACTTAGCACAGACGCTAATTTGTTAATCACCCCACACCTGACACCATTTAATATGACCCGATTTAGGTCGTATTAAGGGGGGTTCAACTTCACGTCTTGGGGAAACCAAGATAGAGACAATATATTTGATGGCTAACACTATTATGAGAGAGGGTAGGATCAAATGATAATCGAATTGTTAATTTTCCACAGCTGCTATATTCTATTTAAGCTACAAGGGCGGCCCTTAATTATCATTACGTTACTTTACTAATAAAAAGTTCTCAGAGAAATGGTACTTGTTGGCACTCATACTGGCACCCGTGACCCGGACGTATAGGTCTAACCACTCACGCCTCCCAAACCTAACTGACAAAAAACTATGGGCAGTTCAAGCGCCCAGCTTGGCCTTTCTATGCCCTGATCGATGATTAGCTGTGTTGACCCGAAAGTCTTAAAAGAACCAATAGAGAGAGATTTTAGTGACGCTAACTTTTAACGAACATTTTTGAGTGTCCAAAGCCAAGCCGATAACGACATTCTCAAAGTGGCACCCAGCCACATTGTAACGGTCTTTCCTTTAACAAAGAAAACAATTCTGTTGACAGTCATTTATTCCACACAGTAACAACCTGACTGTGCTTAGCTCATCACTCCCTTCCCAAATTTTTACGTCCCGTAAAATTCAGACTTATCAGATTTTTTTCTCAAACATTTTTTTTTCTCTCTCTCTTTTTTTTTTCAATGAACACAATATTTCTTTTTCCACTAGATGTTGCCTCTGAGTACCACTCTCTTCGGGAGCATGCAAACATTAAAATTAAATACCTAAACCAAATCAAAGGGCCTTTTTGGCGTGTTACAATTGCAAATTACACAAAGATGAATATCACGCCCACAATAGATCATACAGAAACACAAAATCAGGTTTAAATACATCGTCATAGAAATTTGGAGTACAAAATCCGAAAAAAAAATAATGTTTCAAATGCAATAAAATTCCATAAGGACCAACAATCATCACATACACAAACTAAAGAAAATGATAAAAATCAAGAGAAATCAAAATGAATAACTTCCAATCCCAGCACTCTTTGATACATTTACCATTATAAGGAAACCATTTCTAACCATCCGTGACACTGCAATAAAGAGCAAACTCAAACAGTGAATAATAATAAAAAGAAAAACATACTTATCAATAACCGAGCAATATTAATTCTCCTGAAAAAAACAAAAACATAAGTAATGATGTTCAATTTTCAACCCATGATTAATAATTACCTGTAATAGCACTGAAAACCTCCACAGAAAAATGATATTCTTTAAATACAGTATAACACAAACAATGGAAAACTATACATAAAACCATTGGTAATAGCAAAATTGGTACCAACACAAATAATGAAATTTGAATTATTTCCAACATAACATAAATGCAACAGAAATTTCTCAGTATGATAAATGATATACTCGTGATATGCTTAGAACAAAACCAAAAAAAAAACGAAACAAAATTTAATTCATCTTTTCACAAACATTCGGAACGAACATACGTCAAAGACCTGATTTTTATGAATTCTATCACCTCCTGGTAGACATTATCTCAAGACCCACGTTTTCTCGTACTCTCTCGTGCTTGGAGGACGGCACGGACAGTCGCTTGTGCCTCCTCTTCACCTTCCTCTCCCAGGTAGCCAGGTAGCCCGGGGTAAGGTGGCACCGGCTTATTCAGATACCACACCAAGTTGTCCTCCCGGACCGGGCGCATGTGAGAAAGGTGATTCTCGCCTTTGGTCCCGGTCCGGATGTGTTGGATGACCGCCGTATCGGCTTTAATTTCTTTTACACGATACGGTCCAACATATGCGGCTTCCAGTTTATGCTTCCTCGGTTGCAACCTTCTTAGATAGATTCTGTCCCCTATCTGTATATGAGACGTGCGCGTTCGGAAACGCTGATCGTATTTCGTCTGATACTTCTCATTGGCCCTCAGCAAGTACTTTTGGGTTATCTGAAACACTCACCGAGCCAAATTACACATCATCACCCGATATTGTTCTTTGTTGTATAATGGCAGGGTGTGGGGGTCCATGATAACGGTATACGGCAACACAGGGTCCTGCGCATATAGTATAAATAGAGCTATTATATGCCGTATTTAGGGCGAACTCCGCCCACGGCAACATTTCCACCCACTGGTTTGGATTGTCCCCCACAAGATACCTTAAAATATTTGTCACCTCTTGGTTATGGGACTCGACGAGCCCATTTGCTGATGGCCGATAAGAGGCGATCGTGAAATGATTTATGTTCATGATCTGGGTTACCCCCTTACACACTTCATTCACAAACTCTCGACCATTGTCACTTATCAATGTACGTGGACATCTGTACCTCACTATGAAGGAGCACAACGCCTTCGCAACCAACACTGCGGTTTTGTCCACCATTGCATACGTGTGTGTGAAGCGTGTGAATGCATCTACAAACACACACACGTACTTAAACTGCCCGTCACCGGGGGGAAATGGACCCAAAACGTCCATATACACTCTATTAAACTTAACAGGCACTATTGACCATGTTCTGGCCTTCGGGATCACATGGTTGTGGTTCCGCATAGTGTTACACACATGGCACTTATTAATAAACCTAACAATGTCTTTTTTCATCCCTATCCAAAAAAATGACTCTCTGGCCCTTCTCAAGGCTCTCTCTATACCTACATGTCCTGTGTAAGGACTTACATGAATTACATGGATGGCTTTCTCTATCAAAGAGGAAGGGAGAACAACGCGAGATCGGATATCTCCCGGTCTCTTTTCATGCTTATAAAATAGGATATCGTCTTCGATGAAGAACTCATCTCGTCGCATGCGCAAGAAATCCGGGAGTTTGCTACTCGCATCTCTCACGCACCTCTTGACCTGTTCGATCCAAGGTTCAGATTTTTGTCCTGCAACGAGCTCACCCACACTCCAGCCACACAAATCGATCACACACTCATTCATGGGGCATTCTCTCTGAGTTCCCCCCGTGGAACTTCCAACACCCACCTTCTCCGGACAGCCCTCGTCCTCTCTCTCTCTCACACTAGAGTTGCCAAGTTCTTCCCGTTTTCTATGCGCTCCTCCCACAGGTGTATTTGACCCCGAACTCTCCTGTTGTTTTCCCTTCCGCCTTGCCAACCGAGTTGTTACAGCCGCTATGGCGGTCCTGGAGAGAGCGTCTGCTACTTTATTTGACTTCCCCGAAATATGCTCGAAATTTGCAATATCAAACTCTAACAACCGCTCAATCCACCGAGCTTGCCGAGTATTTAATTCCCCTTTTTTAAACAAGTCTCGCAACGGCCGATGATCTGTATTTATTTTAATTTTATGCCCAAGCAAAAAGTAGCGGTGTCTCTCCAGCATCCATAGAATTGCCAATGCTTCCCTATCGAAGGTACTGTACCTAACCTCTGGTCCCTTTAAAGCCCGTGAAGTGAAACAAATAGGCCTCTCATTCCCTTCATCATCAACCTGAGAAATGACTTCGCCGATCGCGATCTGACTCGCGTCGGTCGTTACTAAAAATGGCCGATCGAACCTTGGATAAGCCAGAAGTTCGTCGCTCGTGAGTGCATTCTTTAATGTCTGAAAAGCAGTTTTTTCTCTTTCTCCCCACTGAAATTCAGGCCGCTTCCTCAATGAATCTAGCGGTCGTGCTATGTGACCGAAGTTCTGTATAAACTTACGGTAATAGCCAGCGAGCCCGAGAAAACTGGCTACTTCCTTAGCGTTTCTTGGCTCTGGGAATTCCTTGATTGCAGCTACTTTATCGGCACAAGGCCTTAGGCCTTCGGGCGTTACTATGTGCCCCAAAAATTCTACCTCTTGTTGAAAAAATTTACATTTGTCTAAATTAATCTTCATCCCCTGACGTCTCAAAGCTTCTAACACTTGTATAAGATTTTTTTCATGCTCGTCTGCCGTAGCCCCAATTAAAATTATATCATTCAAATAGACAAAAACACTATGTCCTAGCAATGAAGCTAATACAGACATCATCACACGAGAAAAATGGGCAGGAGCTTTCTTTAATCCGAAAGGGAGATAATTATACTCAAGCAACTGATCATTTGCTATAAAGGCCGTCTTTTCTTTACTCTCTTCAGCTAAGGGAATTTGGTGATATCCGGACTTTAAATCTAAAGTAGAAAAAAACCTGCTTTCCCTGACTTTAAGTAACAGTTCCTCGATAGAGGGCAAAGGGTATGCATTATCCTTGGTAACAGCATTTATCCTCCTATAATCTACACATAATCGAAAAGAACCATCCTTCTTACGAACCATTACAATTGGAGAAGCCCAGGGGGACTCACTTTCTCGAATCGTACCTTGCTCTTTTAATTTATTTATTTCTAATTTCAATTGACTCTACATGACAGATGGGAGTCCTATAAGGTTTAGAACGAATTGGGGGGTGGCTGCCAGTCTCGATGTTAAATGGAAACTTAGTAATTCTCCCTGGGGTTTCATCTCCAACTGCAATTACATCCTCAAAATTCTCTACAATATCTCCTACTCTCTTATAATAATTAATTGGTGTCGCTCCAATAGCTGTTTGACGGAGCTTTCTCAGCCTTTCCGGACCGGGACCTTGACCATGGAAAGACAAGGTCGCCAGTGTCCGTTCGGCTGTCACAAATGAACATAACTCAAGGTCGCAGACCGACTCAGCGCCTAAGTGGAACCACTGGGTACTTACATTCATAAAGGGAATTTCAACCTTTCCTTCGGTAACGGTGGTGACCCCTGGATACATGAAATCCTGCCACTTTTGATGTGGTTTCACGTATACGAGGTCACCTTCGCGCATTTCCGGTGCGGGTGCCACTGATAGGGAATAGAGGGAGGAGGGGGGGGATTGATTCACCTGCCTCCGGCCCGGCAGGAACCGCCCCTGCTGTCCCCTTAGCAGTGAGGGCGACCCTGACTCGTGGCCGAGTTTCCCCCATAACTGGTATCTCTGTCTCTTCTCCTGGTCCCACTTTCCACCTCACTTCCAGCCCCTCCCCATCGGGGCCCCGTATTGTCATTTGTTTCTCCTTGATGAAATCGATTCCCAGGATAATGGGAATATCCCCCATATTTAATGTCGGAATGACATAGAAGGCATGGGTCACTTCTCGACCTTGAAGGATGAATCTCTGTCTAACGATACGTCGGGTCATCAGTTTGTGACCCCCAGCTGTGTACAACACCAGGTACTCCTTCGATGTTTGTATGGCATCCGTCGCCAAATGTTCTTCCATAAGGGAGACACTGGCCCCGGAATCAAGCAGAGCGCGTTGGATACCCGATCCCAGCTCTACTCTAAGAACGGGGACCGCATTCCTGCTTGCATGTGTGGGAGCGGCGGTGGGAGGCGGCTGCTCTACCTCCCGAACCCGCTCTGGCACTCCCGGGGAAGTCGCGCTCGCTCACCCGGGGGTATCCCTTACTGCTGGCTGGGGTACTGACTGTCCTCCCCCGACGTCACACTGAGGGGTGACGTTTGACTCCTTGGCTCTTCTGTCTTCGGTACTGGCGGTTCGGACAGACGGCCCGCGGGACCGTTGGTGCCCCTCCCGCGTTGTCTTCCCCTTCCTCTGGTTGGTGAAGGGGGAACGTGATCCCTTGAGCCGACGCCGTTTTTTGGAAAGCTGTTCAGTAGGTGGTCTGTGGCATGGCATCCAAAACACCCCCGCTGCTCGACGGTGGGGCATACAGCTCAGAGGTGCCCCCTTCCCCCACAGTTCCAACAACTGCCATTCACTGCATCCCCACTTCTCGGACCCCTGCCTCTTCGAGGTCCACTGCTACGGGTACCCCGCCCCTGGGAGGCTGTCAAAGCCGGCTGGGTGTCGGGTTGCCTCAACGTCTGGGCTGCAGCTATCGTGGATGTCGGCCACTGGTTCGCCCCTTCCCCCGCTCGTCGTTCCCTGTATACGCGCGCAAAGCTGCCTGTACGGTAGGAAGGACATCGTACAAGGACTGCCCGGGAACTTGTAGGGCGGCCGTGACTGACAAGGGGAGCGCTTCCATCAGTTTCTGTTTGCAGTATCTTTCTCGCCATCCTGGGTCCTTACAGCTTTCCGGAGCGAAACTATTTAAATCTCTAGACATCCGTGCGACGAAACACGAGAGGGATTCTCCTGCCCGCAAGGTTGGCTGGTACTTCTGCCACAGGGTCGTCTTCTCAGTTTCAGCGAGGCCAAACCGTTTCAAGAGTTCGTTTTTGAAGGACTCCCAGTCCGTTGGCCGACCCATCCATCCTAGTAACTTGTCGGCTGCTGCCCCGGTTATCTTCTGGGTGGCCAGTATAATCCGATGTCTATCAGACCATCCTGCAGTAGCCTCCTCTACCACCGCCAAGAAGGCTTCAATCGAAAAGTATCCCTCAACGGGTTGGGAATCATTGAACTCGACAATCGGAATCGTTGGTACCAGAAGATCACGCGCTCGCACTGGTTCTATTGAAGGTCCAGCGTCAATTTCCGACCGAGTTGGGGTTGTAATGTCACTTCTATTGTTCTGATCTTTCTGCATGTATCTACGTATTTCCGCCAATTCGCGCATGAGTGTTTGTATGAGTATTGGTGCGCCTGTTCCCAAATTCTCTTCCCCGAGTACTGATTCTACAATAGCTGCGTCATTCCTTTCCCCTCCCTCTCTGTTTTCGTCACCTCCACTCGACGTCGAACTTCTCGTGTTAACCATTGTCAATAGTCTCTTTTGTTTCCACTTTTTCAAAAATCTCACGTCGGCTAAAATCACTTAGCACAGACGCTAATTTGTTAATCACCCCACACCTGACACCATTTAATATGACCCGATTTAGGTCGTATTAAGGGGGGTTCAACTTCACGTCTTGGGGAAACCAAGATAGAGACAATATATTTGATGGCTAACACTATTATGAGAGAGGGTAGGATCAAATGATAATCGAATTGTTAATTTTCCACAGCTGCTATATTCTATTTAAGCTACAAGGGCGGCCCTTAATTATCATTACGTTACTTTACTAATAAAAAGTTCTCAGAGAAATGGTACTTGTTGGCACTCATACTGGCACCCGTGACCCGGACGTATAGGTCTAACCACTCACGCCTCCCAAACCTAACTGACAAAAAACTATGGGCAGTTCAAGCGCCCAGCTTGGCCTTTCTATGCCCTGATCGATGATTAGCTGTGTTGACCCGAAAGTCTTAAAAGAACCAATAGAGAGAGATTTTAGTGACGCTAACTTTTAACGAACATTTTTGAGTGTCCAAAGCCAAGCCGATAACGACATTCTCAAAGTGGCACCCAGCCACATTGTAACGGTCTTTCCTTTAACAAAGAAAACAATTCTGTTGACAGTCATTTATTCCACACAGTAACAACCTGACTGTGCTTAGCTCATACATATATATACATATATGTATCATATATATATATATATATATATATATATATATATATATATATATATATATATATATATATATATATATATATATATATATATATATATATATACATACATACATACATACATATATATATATATATATATATATATATATATATATATATATATATATATATATATATACACATATATACATTATATATACATTATATATATATATATATATATATATATATATATATATATATATATATATATATATATATATATATATATATATATATATATATGTATGTATGTATGTATATATATATATATATGATACATATATGTATATATATGTATATATATATATATATATATATATATATATATATATATATATATATATATATATATATATATATATATATATATATATATATATATATATATATATGCGTGTGTGTGCGTATATATACACACACACACACACACACACATATATATATATATATATATATATATATATATATATATATATATATATATATATATATATATAATATTTATGTGTATATATATATATATATATATATATATATATATATATATATATATATATATATATATATATATATATATATATATATATATATATACATACATACGTGCATGTGTGCGTGTGTGTATGATGATTTTATCACTAATACTCGTAATTTCCCATATTTCAAATAACCCACATATACACTTTAATATGAAATTCGCTACGACTTGGTATGTAAGGCCCCCTAAGGAAATATCTTTAGTGATAAATATTTCTGCCTGATCAAGGACTCGAACCTATGACCGAGACAAATAAGGATAAAAGTTTATAACGTTTAGACGACTAGACTGTAAAGAGAGAAGAGGATTGATTCCGACACTGAAGAGAAATCAATCCATCTCCACGTTTCAAACTTATTGAGCGTAGGTTCGAATCCTTGTCCAAGCTGGAATATTTAACATTAAAGGAATCTCCTCATACGTTTGAGAGCCTATGGCAGAAAAAAATTTATATCAATTGGTATTTTTGGCTTATTTGATAAGCATATGTACATACACACATATAGTATATACATTAGATATTCATATATTAATGTGCATATACTATATATATATATATATATATATATATATATATATATATATATATATATATATATATATATATATATATATATATATATATATATATATATATATATATATATATATATGCCCACTGTGGGCACGGGGGCATACAAACAATTAGAATAGTGGCAACGTATTCCTGTGTGTCGTAAGAGGCGACTAAAAGGGACGGGACGAGAAAGCTGGGAACCCACTCTTCTGAATTAAAATCCTGTGAGACATCAAAGAGGTGGAGCAGGGGGGAGAGTGACTGCTCCCCGCACTCTAGTTTTGGGGTGTTTGAATGTGCGTGGATGTAGTATGATAGAGAGTAAAAGATTTGAGATTGGAAGTATGTTTAAGAATAGAAGGATGGGTATATTGGCCTTGTGTAAGACAAAGATAAACGGGAAAGGTGAAGTTATGTTTGGTGAAAGGTCTGGTAGAGTTTCTGGGATTGAAAAGGGAAGAGCAAGAGAAGGTGTGGCTTTATTTCTGAGTGAATGGATGACAGGTAAAGTAGTGGAATGGAAGGAGATATCATCTAGGTTAATGTGGGTAAGGGTTAGGTTGGGTAGGGAATGTTGGACTTTTGTCAGTGCATATGGGCCAGGTTGTGAGAAAAGTGAAGAAGAGCGGAATGAGTTCTGGAATGAGATAACTAGATGTGTAGAAGGACTGGGTAGAAGGAATTATGTAGTTGTCATGGGTGACTTAAATGCTAGAGTGGGCGCTGGAGAGGTAGAAGTTGTCATTGGGAAGTATGGTGTACCAGGGGAAAATGAGAGTGATGAGAGAGTAGTTGATACGTGTGTTGAGCAAGAGATGGTTTAAGTTCTAGGTTTTTCAAAAAGAAAGATAAAGACAAGTATACATGGGTAAGAGTGGTAAATGGAAGAGTGGTAGAAAGGGTGTAATTGGATTATGTGTTGATAACTAAAAGAATGATTGGAAGATTGAAAGACGTGCACGTGTTTAGAGGTATGGCTAACGGTATGTCTGATCATTTTATGGTGGAAGCAAAATAAGTTGTAGCAAAAGAGTGGGGGAATAGAGTAGAAGGATGTAAAAAGGAGCTAGTGAGGGTTGAGGAGCTAATAAAACTGGTGATAAAAAGTGAATATCAAGAAAGGTTGAAAATGGCATATGATGAAGTGAAAGTAAGAGAAACTGGTAATTTAGAGGAGGAGGCGAAGTTAATAAAAGAAAATTTTGTTGGGATTGCAAGTGACGTGTGTGGCAAGAAGTTTGTTGGAAGCAGCATGAGGAAGGGCAGTGAATGGTGGAATGAAGGAGTGAAGGTAAAAGTGGAAGAGAAAAAGAGGGCTTTTGAGGAATGGCTGCAGAGTAATAGTGTAGAGAAGTATGAAAGATATAGAGAGAAAAATGTGGAAGTAAAGCGCAAGGTATGTGAGGCAAAGAGGGCATTCATATAAAGAGAATAAGAAGAAGTTTTGGAAAGAAGTAAAGAGAGTAAGGAAGGCTGGTTTAAGAATTGAAGAGACAGTGAAGGATGGAAATGGAAGGTTGTTAAAAGGAGAGGAGGCAAGGAAAAGGTGGGTGAATACTTTGAAAATTTACTTAATGTTGACGATAATAGGGAGGCAGATATAATTGCTGTTGCAGGTGCGGAAGTGCTGGTGATGGGAGATGAGAATGAGAGAGAGATTACAAGAGAGGAAGTGAGGAGAGCATTAGATGAAACGAGAGTAGGAAAAGCATCTGGTATGGATGGTGTGAGAGCCGAGATGTTGAAGGAAGGGGTTGTGACTGTACTTGAATGGTTGGTGAGATTATTTAATATGTGTTTTGTGTTATCAATGGTACCAGTAGATTGGGTTTGTGAGTGTATTGCACCACTATATAAGGGTAAGGGAGTTGTGCATGAGTGTTGTAATTCAAGAGGTATTAGTTTGTTGAGTGTAGTTGGAAAAGTGTATGGTAGAGTACTGATTAACAGGATTAAGGATAAAACAGAGAATGCAATCTGGGAAGTACAGGGGGATTTTAGAAGAGGTAGGGGTTGTATGAATCAGATTTTTACAGTTAGGCAGATATGCGAGAAATATTTAGCAAAAGGTAAGGAGTTGTATGTTGCATTTTTGGATCTGGAGAAAGCGTATGATAAAGTTGATAGGGAAGCAATGTGGAATGTGATGAGGTTATATGGAGTTAGTGGAAGGTTGTTGCAAGCAGTGAAAAGTTTCTACAAAGGTAGTAAAGCATGTGTTAGGATAGGAAATGAAGTGAGCGATTGGTTTTCGGTGAGAGTTGGGCTGAGACAGGGATGTGTGATGTCGCCGAGGTTGTTTAAGGAGTGGTGAGAGAGGTGAATGCTCGAGTGCTTGAACGAGGATTGAAACTGGTGGACGAGAATGACCATGAATGGGAGGTAAATCAGTTGTTGTTTGCGGATGATACTGTACTGGTTGCAGATGCGGAGGAGAAGCTTGGCCGATTAGTGAGAGAATTTGGAAGGGTGTGTGAGAGAAGGAAGTTGAGAGTTAATGTGGGTAAGAGTAAGGTTATGAAATGTATGAGAAGGGAAGGTGGTGCGAGGTTGAATGTCATGTTGAATGGAGAGTTACCTGAGGAGGTGAATGAAGGTTGCAAAGTGTTGGAGGCCGTTAAGAGAGTAGTAAAAAATAGAAGGTTGGTCAAAGGCAAAGGCAAAGGCAAATTCTATTCTATCGACCCCTTCCGGAGTATGAGCATTACAAAATTACACAAATATATATATTTTACACAAAAACTACAAAAAAGAAGAGACCAATAAATTACAACTATATTTATGTACACATATATTTAGCAAGTACATATTTAAAGCATAAAAGGTATTCTGACAAAGGAAAGTACATACATTGAAAATAATACCAGAATAATGAAAATCCTAGAAAGTATTAAACCTTAAATAAAGACATTATAAGGTTTACAAATTTTGCAAGTCTTTTCAATTCTCTAGCACTACTTGTATTGAGGAGCAGATTGAATTTATAAGTGGTAGGTCTTCTACAATAGTAGGGCTTTAGGTATCTCTCTCCTGTTTCCCTAATCACAGGACACACTAAAACATAATGATATTCATCCCAAACTTCAATACTGTTGCATAGTGTGCAAGGGTGCTGATTCTCCCGCCCAGAATATCTTTCAGTTGCTACAGGAAGTTTGTGGGTACCACACCTATATTTACTAAGGGCAATTCTTTCTGGTATATCTAAATTTATAATATACTTTTCTTGGCCAAATTCAATCTTAAAATGTTTATAATCACTACACAATACATTTCTTTCTACTGCATACCACTGTTGTCTC
>NC_090732.1:147331553-147334053 GCF_036898095.1 Palaemon carinicauda
TTAGGTGTGATTCTCGACAGCAAATTTACTTTTGAGAAACGCATTAGGTCTGTGTCTTCTCCAATTGCACAAAAAATTGGCTTATTGTACAAGATTTTCAGTGATCAATCTATTCTGAAGAAGTGTTTTAATTCTTTCATTCTACCTTGTTTTAAGTATTGTTCTCCTATCTGGTGTTCAACTGCTGATTCTCATCTTAATTTGTTGGACAGAAACTTACGGTCTATTAAATTTCTTATTCATGATCTAGATATTAACCTTTGTCACTGTCGTTCAATTAGTTCATTGTGCATGTTGCATAAGATTTTTCATAACTCTGACCATCCTTTACATTCAGATCTCCCTGGACAATTCTATCCTGGTCGTAATACTAGGCAGGCAGTTAATTCTAATAGCCAGGACTTCTCCATCATGAGGCTCAATGTTACACAGTATTTTAGAAGTTTTATTCCAGCTGTTACCAAGTTGTGGAATGATCTTCCTAATCGGGTAGTTAAATCAGTAGAACCTCAAAAGTTCAAAGTTGGAGCAAATGTTTTTATGTTGACCAGGCTGACATGAGTTTTTATAGTTTATACATGACATATCTGTTTTTGACATTGTTAATAGTTTATATAAGACATATCTGTTTTGATGCTTTTGCTGTTTTTAAAATGATATATTGTTAATTTTTTATCATCATCTGTTTATTTCCTTATTTCCTTTCCTCAATGGGCAATTTTTCCCTATTGGAGCCCTTGGGCTTATAGCATCTTGCTTTTCCAACTAGGGTTGTAGCCTGGATTGTAATGATAATAATAATAATAACTGGCCCGATTCCAAGAAGTTGACAGCCATGAGAAGCACTCACCAACCCCCAAAGAAGGAGAGGGGAGAATGCAGTCAGCAGATAAGAGTCTTCAGATGCTAGCAGTGTGGGGGAGAGGGGCACCGACGAGTGGAGTGCCCAACCCAAGGATCCCTCCGCTGTGCCCCGCCCAAGGATCCCTCCGCTGTGCCCCACCCAAGGATCCCTCCACTGTGCCCCACCCAAGGATCCCTCCACTGTGCCCCACCCAAGGATCCCTCCACTGTGCCCCACCCAAGGATCCCTCCGCTGTTACACTTGTCTGGCCTATCTCGAGAGTGCCCAGCAAAAAATGCTGATGGCGGGCGAGCTGTGGCACACAGACACCTCCCCCCCTCCCCGCCGAACATCCGAGGAAAAGGAAACAGAGGAAGGGGGAGACGAGGGAGATCGATGACCGCCCCCAAGACATCAGAAGCAGCACCGGAGGCAGGGTAGCACTAGGGAGCAGCGGCGTTGCAGCTGAGGTCATTGGCCTGTGCCCCATATATTGTAATGACTGTCTAGGAATGTTATCAGTTTGGATTGACCTCCCAGATAAATCAATTTGATCGCTGATCGACACAGGAATCAGCGTTTCGCCGATTGAATTAAGATTCTCTTCAAACCCCTTACAGTCTGCGGTATCCCTCGTCCTTGATATGCCAGGAGAAAATAAACCATACACCGAATGTCAACTTTTAGGGGGGATCTGTGAAGTTTACACATGATTTTTTTGTCTTGCTCACCTTGGGCATTCCAGGAATCAAGGCTATTCTAGTAATTGATTTCATCTCTAATAATCAAATATTCATTTCTGGAGGAAAAGATACAATAACAGTAAAAGCAGAAGGGTACCTTTTACCGATAGAAAGTGATGAGAGAGTAAATTCTTGTGCGGGCTCAGAGACACATTTAAGTAAGGTAACAGCTGAACTTGAAAGAGAAGTGTTGTCTCCCCATACACTTACGACTATATCAGTGACCCTGTGTCGCTCTCTTCCGGAAGGAACCAAAGCCATTGTTAAACCCCATGACAATTGGGTGCGTGTAATTTTAGAAGGTTTGTCGGAAATAAAAGGGAACAGAGCTGATATAACGATAGTTAATTTTCCAAATGAAAGAGTTGTGTTAGGAAGTGATTGTGTGTGTGAATTAGAGTTACGTGAAATTGCTAATAATGGGATGCTGGAGCCACAACTTCAGCCCGCACAGACAAACGCACTACAAATTTAATCATATAAGAGCGAAAACTATGTCTGTCAGAATATCAACCTGTAGTTAGTGACATTGTCAATAATTATTCAGATGTAAATGCAATTGGAGATGAGCCACCCGGGAAAAATGATCGATTTCCCTTTAGCATTGAAACTGGGCAGGCGGAGCCGATCAGACCAAGGCCTTATAAGTTACCCACTCATTTTCAGGGAGAGATAGAAAGAGAAATTAGTAAATAGTGGGAACAAGGGATAATCGGGGAGAGCGAATCCCCATGGGCTTCTCCAATTGTAGCTGTTGGGAAAAAGGATGGCTCGGTAAGATTGTGTATTGATTATAGGAAGTTGAATGCAGTCACTAAGGATAATGCATTTCCATTGCCCTCGATCGAAGAATTACTTGTGAAGGTACGGGATAGTATATATTTTATAACTGTTGATTTAAAATCTGGATACT
>NC_090732.1:147339053-147341553 GCF_036898095.1 Palaemon carinicauda
TGGGTTTATGGGAACCTAATAATACCTCTTCAAGAGGTCAAGGGTGGAGAACATTCTCGCTTTGTGCAAGTAGAAGGTAACCGACAATGTTTGGGAGGGGGTAGTGATTTGGTTCTGTCTGCAAGTTCAGACGTTTGTAATCCCAGCAAGGGTGTGGGAAGCCTTCCTTCTTTAGGATGATGTGTAAGGGTAATGGCCATGAACTAAAGGCCTTTTGGTAAGAGCCTATTTCTTCAATTCCAGCGAACGTTCATTTAGAGGTTGCCAAACAATTAGGGCCCAGACGCCTGAATCTGTCAAACACATCAGGTCCCGTCGTTTTGATATGGGGATAAATACTGTGCTTGGCTGGAACCATGGTTGTTTGGTGAAGTTCTGGTTGGAAGGCTTCCAGGTACCATGGTAGGAGGTGAACATAGGCCTCTGTGGGTGTGCTGATGTGGAGTGCGATGTAGGAGGGGTGGGTTAAAAAGGGTCAACAAGTATGAGTCTGCCTTGACTAGACGTCGATGAGCCATATCAACCAGGAGGTAGAAATGGACAAGGATATGCACACCGAATATTGGCAACATTATGTCGGCACCAAGGAACTAACGATATTTGGCCCTCCCAAATGATAGTATGAGTGCCTCGTACCTGCGGATGGGGATTGTGTCCAGGAGAGTAACATTGGTAGAAAGGAGCGGCAACCATCAGTGCATACCAAAAACCACACATCTGTATCTGCTAACAGAAATTTTTCTTCTCTCCCACCCTCAGGCTCATACACTTTGTATCGATTTGGAATGATTAAATTCTCAAGGTCAGTTGGACAAGGGGGGGGGGGGGGGCACTGATCTCATTTCTTTTTCGTCTTATTGATCTCTTTATGCTGCTTGCACGGGGCATGGATGCTTGCACTGAGTGAGATATACCAGAAATACATTCATTGATCACAACACTTGGTGGTTCCATGGTACCTTCTGCTCGCCGTATCAAAGATGTTTTAACTTTAGCTACCTCCACAATTGCAGCATCAGCCTCATGCGAATGAATATTTACTTCTTTAATCACTGTATTATTTTTTGTGTGAATTTTTCCTTTACATCGGCCTCTTTGCTCGCATCTCCAAAATTTCACGTTTTCGTCGATTTTTGAACATTTATCGAACACATATAAATCCATCATAAGTGAATTTCTCTCTTCCTTTTTCACTTAATACGATCGAGTGATTACTGGCAGCCATTATAAGATACGAAGGGATACTGAAGTCATCTATATATTCATTTAGAATATTGTTAGCTATTTGTATTTTTACAATGTTCAAGAAATGTTTTGAGTAAAATAGCTAAATTAGGCAATTTACAAGATATGGTAATTGTTCAGACAAAAATAGCTAAGTTAAGTAGTAATTGGTAATTATTTATTTGCGGTGGCGAACTATCCGTGGTGGCGAATTGTTGGTGGAGAACTATCTTTGGTGGCGAATTGTTGGAGGCGATTTGTTGGCGGCGAATTGTTGGCGGCTAATTGTCATAATCCGGAAAAGTTAGGCCAGAATTCAAGATCTTCAATCAGTTTGGTCCCCAACTTCTCTGAGATGAATAGTTTCCAATTCATCATGGGCATATGCTCCATATACCTCTAGGGGTTAGTTTCGGAGTGGTGAGAAAAATTCAGTACCTTAAGGAGCTTCCTAGTAGAGCTCTTGGTAGGTCCTGGATGATCCATCCTCTCTTGCAATAGTATCTGTTGCAGTCTGAGTGATTCTCTCATCGTCTCTTGTACCTTTTAGAACAACTCCATTATTAGTTGAATCGAAGTGAGATTCTCTTCCTCCATTACGGCCTATGCCGTTGGTTATGGAGTTGGGATTGAAGAGGTGGACGGCATATGTTGGTATGCCGTCCCGGCAAACCGAGGGTCTTCAGTTGCCGTTGAAACGGATCCTTCTTCCTCCGCTTGTGGATGTTCCACTTCTTCTTCAGTACCTACTTGTAGTAGGGCCTTCTCAGTGTCAATGAACACTTCTGACGTCCTTTCTTGAAGAATGTCCATGCCTTCTAGTGCCTTGTCTATGTCCACGTCTATCTTCATTTGTATGAGGGGAGACTGCACCTATTCCTGGGGCACCACCGCGTTAGTTAGAGCCTTGGGGAACAGTAGGTACCTTAGGGAGTTGTCGGGTAAGTACGGTCCCTTGAAAATTCTTTTGGAATCTACTTACCCATTAGTGAAGGGTCTCCCTTGCTGTATCTCTAGTCTCCATGTTGACTGAGGGAGCTTCTCCAAAGCCGTTGGCCAGCAGGGTCAAACAAGTGGGGCAACCCTTCGGGTCCCAATACTTGAGGACTCCTGACACGATGCTGCAGGGGGCATGAGTCCTGCACTTCGTGTAGCCACAAGAGTCTTTGTCTTTGTGGTTGCAGGATAAAGCTGCGCACTTCTACATTGGCTGCTCCTGTAAAGGAAAAGGGGCTCAATGAGTATATAGTTTTTTATATCCGTGATATAAAAGCAT
>NC_090732.1:147346553-147374090 GCF_036898095.1 Palaemon carinicauda
TGTATTACCACAACACTTTACGTATACATTAAGCATCAACATAAGAACACATTGTCATCATTAAGTTTATTTAAAACATGTCAATAGAAGAAATGAGATCTGCTCAAACAACAACAGCAGCAAAGGGAAAAAAAAATTCTACTCATCAACTCGAGGAATGTCATGTATGCAAGGGTAAGGAGGAACCCTCTGATTGACACTTTTAAAAACTATCTTTTCAGGCACCATATGTATGTGTGCCTGATGATGTTCAGACACTGCACCATTAATAATGCTTTGTATCACTACAGTGTTAGCTTTAACCATCTTTACTCGGTACGGACCAAAATACGCTAGCTCTGGTGTCAATCAGAGCTCAAATAGATTTATCTGGCAGGTCAATCCTAATTGCTAACATTCCGAGCCGGCCATTACGATATATGGGGCATGGGCCAATGACTTCATTTGCAATGCCGCAATCGCCTGGTACTCTTCCTAGTGCTGCGGGGGTGAGGTCGGGGGTACCGATGGAGGTCCCAGTGCCTGCTCTACCATGTCTGTCGTCACCGCTGCCTCGGCTGCTGCTTCTGATGTCTTGCAGGGAGGGGTGGTATTGATCCCCCTCGTCTCCCCCTTCCTCTGATTCCTTTTCCTCGGATGTTGGGCAGGGGGATGTGTACGTGTGCCACAGCCCGTCAACCCAAGGCGTTTTTTGCTGGGCACTCTCGAGATACTTGACCATAGGCCTGATAAGTGTAACACCGGGGGGATCCTTGGGTGGGGCACTCCCCTCATCCGTGCCCCTCTCCCCCACACTGCCAGCCTCTGAAGACACTTTTCACCTGCTGATTGCATTCTCCCCTCTCCAGCTTTGGGGGTTGGTGAGTGCCCTTCATGGCTGCCAACTTCTCGGAATCGGGCCAGTTATTCCCAGTAATTTTTTCTTCGGGCAAACTGTCTAGAATGTATTGTATTGCGCCTTCTACGTCTGCTAACGAGTGGTTGTCATCAAACAAATAACCACATAAATATGGGTTTACTAATCTGCGAATATGTCTATGGGCAATAGCTTTTTTATCACCTTCTGGGAGATTGGCCTTCCGAATTTTGGGTTTGTAATTTTCTTTTATGTCCCCCTTCCTCGCATCAGGCAAGGCATATTTCTCAAACATCGTTTTATTTCAGTATAACTTCTTAAACTGTCTTGTGGCCAACACATTACCTCCATTGCAGGAACATCTCTCTGCAATCTGATTACTTGAATAGCTTTTTCTCTTTCCGACCACCCATATGTGGTTACTTCCAAGTCTCTCAAAAACACTTCAGTCGATTGAAACCCTTCGTTTGGCCACTGATCATCAAAAGGCCTAACACTTGCCTGGAGTTCTAGCAACTTTCGAACTACGATTTGCGTATCTTCACTCGGCTGTGCGTGTGTAATTTCAATTGTGTGTTTGGACTTCGTTTATGTGCGTCTGATATGCTGTGGTTGCGCACCGCTCCTCTTCTTGTTCAAACAAGATTCTGTTCATTAACTCTTCTAAGTTATCTAACTTATTTTCCAACTCTTGCGTTCTAATTTCCTGTCTATTTTCCTGTCTATATTCTTCATCGGCAATGCTACATCCAACTGCTTCTTCGTTCTCATCTCCTGCAGCAGCAGCGTCTGCTATGTTAGTCCTTGTGTGTCTAGGCATCTTGAAATTTTATTTTACCGTCTTGAAGAACAACTTCGCTCACAGCATACACAAACACACTTATTTTTACACCTGACACCAATATGTCCCATGTTGACGGATAATGAAACATCGGAACATGGGTTTTTTTCACTTTATTATAAAAGGTTCGTGAGTACACTGTAAAGCTGACACTCTCAGGTGAGAGCCTTGTCTACTTGAACGCACAGAGGCAACTAACTCCCCTCGCAAGCAAGATGAAATCTTGCTACAACAACATGCTGAATAGTTAGGTTTTGTGGAATTCTAATGAGTATAGAGTTCATTTACCTTGACGTACAACACATATCTTCATACACAAATTAGGACATATATATATATATATATATATATATATATATATATATATATATATATATATATATATATATATATATATATATATATATATATACTGTATATGTTGACAACTGATTTTCTGAGTTTATTCAAACTCAAGTCTGCAATTTTCATATCATTCCTTAAGACATTTTTTTTTTTTTTACATTAAACTACTTCTGTATTTCGCTTTTTGGTTACGCTATATAAAGAAGTGGAGATTTGGTTGTTTGTGAACTCTCCATCTACTACATACTAGTTGTGACTGATATTATCTTATGTCATTCCAGCATCGCCTTGTAATGACAGGAAGTGCCTCAAGTATTACAAAGGCCAATGGTCGACAGACGCATGTCCAGGAGAACGCGTTGTAAGCTACTGTTCCGAAACAAATAAGTACTGTTGCGCCCGAAACTGCACCGTTAAAGATATATGTACGACGGGAGCCTGCGTCAAAAAGAAGTCCAGTTGCCCCAACGGTGTACTGAAGGATGGTTGCGGTGGTAAAATGTGCTTCTGCTGCAATGTAAATAATGCTTTTACACGTTTCTTAACCCATTTAATTACTCATTTAGTATTTAGTTGTTGCTGGTCATTTTGAATTATTTCAATCCCTTTATCACGTTTACATATTCAAATATACCCTAAAAATTTAAATTACGACTTCTGATCATATAAAAGTTTTAACACACTATTCTAAATTATTTAGTTCTTGAAGTTAATTTACTTACAGACGGTCACTTGGGAACTCAGACCTTTTTGACATGTATGACAATTCAATTATAATGGAAAAATTCTTGAAGGAATATGATTATTATTCAGTTCTCAGTGGCACTAACTTTTAATTCAATTTTTCTCATTCATCCGTGGCTCCCCATTAGCCGTAGCTTCATGGAAGATCGCAGAAGACCAAGACAGAAAGACGAGGAGGCGAGGAAGGGGCCCTTCTCTTGAAAACGTATTAATTCACCAGATCATACTCTTTAAAATGGAAGTCAAAATTGATATATAAAGTGAAGAATCCATATATAATATTCCGTTAGCATTTTCATGTCCCTATAATACATTTAACATTGACGACAAAGCTATACTGTATCGGCTTTACGATTTCTCCATATTATGTGATGTTATTCATGATTATGTAGGTGTAATTCCCAATGTAACCATATAGTAATATTCTATTGATACTCTTAACTTGCCTTCTTCTTTAGTTTAGCTAACAATACGTGATATGAAACGTTAAATACTCAGAACGAACACAGAAAAACGACAGTGGAGGTCCTGTAGAGAGTGGGGTTCCCCTGCTGTATGGGACCGGAAAAAGCAGTCATCAAAGTAAAGTAAAGTAAGCCAAGTGCAATGACTAGTTTGCTTCTTGTTCTTTCATACAAATCTAATTATGTTCCCAGTCATACCCTCAGTGTATTTTCATTTTGAAAGAAAAATAGTGAAAATCATACCTACTGGAAACTTAAGAGTCAATTAAATTTTCAAACAATAACACGAAAATTAGTAAAATATTGAGAGAATTAGATATAAAAGTATTACATCATTACCAGGTAGATGTTGCTGCTAAAATTAAGAAAATTCACGATCACTTTTTATATACATAATAAATCCATGTTATCCTAATATTTTTCGTAATGTCTCAATAAAATTTTCTTTACTTTTCAAATTAACTCACCCTGGAAATTTAACAAAATTTAATTTGCAATAGCTTCTTTTATTCTAAATTACAAATTTTCAAATCACAGACCCTTTATTGGTTTTTGTAGATTGTCAATTTTGAAATAAGTAAAATAATAGTAAAAACTTTTCAAAAGAAACTTTTTGCAAAAACTTTCCACAATAAATAAAAATTTACTGCATTAGGAGAAATTTGGCTTCTAGTTATTCTGTAATCATAAAATATCAATTTCAAGCTATAAATAAATACAATAAAGAATGAAGTTTTCGGATTTTGAATACTGAAAACCTTTAAAAAATGCCCGTCATAGTTTCACCTTTTCTACATGTAATAAATATTTTTTATTTTACTTACTACCAATAGTGTGTGTAATATTTGTATGAAAACCTTTATCTACCAAAAATAAACAAATTAATGGTTTATTATTACTATAAAAAAACCCCAAAAAATATACCAAGAGGGTCCTTGTTCTTAGTTTGTTGCTCTCTCTCTCTCTCTCTCTCTCTCTCTCTCTCTCTCTCTCTCTCTCTCTCTCTCTCTCTCTCTTATATATATATATATATATATATATATATATATATATATATATATATATATATATATATATATATATATATATATATATATATATATATATATATATATAGTAAAATCATGCACGGAATGGAATCTCAGGTCTAGCAAGGTGGAATACCAATCAAAAGAGGATGTGTAGGAAATATTAATTATTTTAAATCACTATACATAACATTAAATTCACGATGGTCAAATGTTAAACACCCTCAAATGTATCAGTCATTTTCTTTCCTGATTTGGAGGTATATAGCGTGGAAAGTTTAAATGGTTACTCAAGGATAGCAGAGGCGAGGGACTGGAGCATACCCTTGAGACTCACCAAAGCTTTGGATTTTGCCTCTGAATCAGACTGTGAACATATCAGAAATGAAGCTACTCACAGGTCTGGTAACTGCTTGGACCTCGTGTACACCGACTTCTCTGGCGTTAAAACAAGTAGGGTTGGTTCTCCAGTTGACACATCTGATCATGCCTTTATTCCATTAGTAGTAAAGACTGAACAGCCTGTCTCTGATGTAGGCTATCATACTGAAATCTAAAACTGACTGGAAAGGTATTTTGAGTGACCTTTTGGTCTTGAATTGGTTACAATTGTATAGTAGCGTTGATCTTGTTGGTCCTTTGAATGGGAATATAGTTAATATAATTAAGAGACATATCCCTTCATGTGTACTATGGTACAGAGTGGAAGATAAACCATTGTTCAATGATGATTGCAGACGTGCTTATTAGGAAAAGCAGGCAGCCTATCATCTTTGGAAAAGTAACAGATCAGATTTGAGTCTGAATAACTATCTTCAGCCTAGAGCTTTTTCTCAGAGAGCTTAGGCTTCAAATAAAAAAGAATACCATTTAACGATAAAGGAAACCCTTTGGTACAACCCAGGAACATAAGTGATGGATTACCCTTAGATCTGCACTCGGTGTACATGCAACAGTTCCTCCTTTACTTATACCATATGGCTGTCACTCATTGTCCAAAGTAAAATGCAACCTTTTTGGCTGATGTGTTTTACAGTAAGTAGAGTAGTGAGAAAATTAATCTTCCTGCGTCTTGTTTTCCTGAGACTAAACTAATTAGTTTAGCTTTTTGACCTTGTGAAATTGAAGCTCTCTTGGTGGACCTTGATGCTTATGGAGTGGGGAACCATAAGGTATTTTTCCTTTGTTTTCATAAAGACTGCAGATTTCTTAGTTCCAATGTTATCTGTTATTTTGCCGAGGTTAGCGAGAAGAGGACTTTTTGGAGAATTGGTAATGTTACACCATTTTGTAAATGTGTTTGTGGTAGCTCAAGTCCAACCGATTGCCACTTAATTTCCATAACTCCTATATTATCTAAAATGTTTGAACATCTTTTAGCAAAACGTCTTATTAAGCTAGCTGTAAGTAATCATCTGTTCCCTAGTTTGTAATTTGGTTTTCGTAAAAGCCTTGCAGCGTGTAATACCCTAGTTACAATCTCCAATGCTGTACAAATATCCCTTGATTGTGGTCACGAAATTTGTATGATTGACCTTGATTTTAGTGCTGCCTTTGATCGTGTTAATCATGAAGCCCTTGTTTTCAAACTCAAACAGTTGGGAGTGGGTGGGTCGTTTCTTAGCACCATAATTGAATTTTTAAGTAATATATCGCAAAGAGTTGTTGTTGATGGGCGCCATAGTTAGCATTGGAATATGATATCTAGTGTTCCTCAGGGTGGTGTTCTTTGTCCATTACATTTCGTAATATATACACATGACATGTGGTTTCGCCTAGAAAACAAGCATGTTGCATATGCAGATGACTACTCTCTTTGCATCAATTCCATCTCCTAAATGTAGATTGAGTTGCTGAATCCCTTAATAGAGACCTAGCTTAAATTATTGTATGATGCAAATTATGGGGCATGAAGCTGAATCCTAAACAAAATCAAGGTATGATTGTAAGCAGATCACGGACAATGGCTCCTCAACATCCTGATCTCAGTATTGATAATGTTTCTTTAACTTTGTATGACTTGAAATTTTAGGTGTGATTTTTCGACAGATATTAATTTTTTGAGGAACACATTAGGTCTTTGTCTTCTTCAGTTGCATAACAAATTATTGAGAAAGTCTTTTAAGATTTTCGGTGATCAATCTATTATGAAAAAGTGTTTAAAATCTTTCATTCTACCTTGTTTCTTGTATTGTTCTTCTGTCTGGTTTTCAGCTGCTGATTCTCATCTTAATTTGTTCAACAGGAACTTACAGTCTATTAAATTTCTTATTCCTGATCTAGATAATAATCTCTGGTACCTCGATCAATTAGTTAATTATGCATGCTGCCTAAGATTTTTCATAATTCTGACCGTCCTTTACATTCAGAGCTTCCGGGACAATTCCATCCTGTTCGTAATTAGGCAGGCAGTTAATTCTCATAGCCAGGCTTTCTCCATCACGAGGCTCGATACTACACAGTATTCTAAGAATTTTATTCCAGCTGGGACCATGTTGTGGAATGATCTTCTAAATCGGATAGTAGAATCTAGAGAGTTTCAAAAGTTCAAACTTGCAGAAAATGTTTTTATGTTGAACAGGCTAGCATAAGTATTTTCATAGTTTATAATTGAAAGATGAGTTCTAATGTTGTTCATATTTTTAAAATATTTTATCTTGATAGTTCATTACTTCTTATATAGTTTATTTATATCCTTTCCTCACTAGAATCAAGAAGGGCCAGGTAATGGTTGTGGATGACTAAACCTATAAGCTTCCCCACACCCCCATCTCTATTGGGTCTCGTGCCCGCGGGCAATAACGTTTCTAATAGGTTTTGAAAGTATGCATTATATAATCAGGAAAAATGGAAGTGCTTATTCGTTAGGTTGAAAATATAGTGATCAATACTTGATAATATACAATAGACAGAAGTAAATACGCCACCTCCAATAACATACAATTATAATGATATATATATATATATATATATATATATATATATATATATATATATATATATATATATATATATATATAACTCCAAATTAAAAATTTCGCTCTGTCTCTTAATCTCAGTCTGTCTCTCTATCTCTGTTTCTCACTCACATAAAGGCATACTCTATCTAACGGTGATACATTGTATTGAATTATTGAATACAAAAAAAAAATATGCCTTTAAGAAAGAGAAAATTAAACAGAAATATGTATGAAATCTCGCAGAAGCGAAAGGAAAAGCCTATTATCTTCTTTACTTCAGCGTAAAAACACCCAATTTATTTCAGCGACTGATATGGAAACTGATTCCACGTCTCTTGGCACAGGACCAATAAGATGCTATTTTAGATTTTATTTTTATTTTAACATGATGTTTCACCACTATTGAAAAGGTTTGACAGGAGGGTCGGAAGAAAAAAATACAGGCATCAGACGCTCTCTCTCTCTCTCTCTCTCTCTCTCTCTCTCTCTCTCTCTCTCTCTCTCTCTCTCTCTCTCTCTCTCTCTCTATGTATACTTAACGTCAGTAGTAGGTTGAATGATAGCTGTAAAAGGTGAGATGTATATCGTAAGAATATATTCCTCAGATCACAATGAATTAACATAAATTGAACGGATCTACTGTAAAGTGTCTACAACTTCCATCCCAATGAAGGCTTGGGCATTTTGATCTGCATTGATCTACCTAGTAGTACTATCATCATTATAACGATTAATAACTCTCTCTCTCTCTCTCTCTCTCTCTCTCTCTCTCTCTCTCTCTCTCTCTCTCTCTCAGCAAGCAGCTATTCACATGATACAAATAAACAACTAAACAAAGCAAAGTATTGCATGACCAAATGACACTTTGTACATATTAATTATTTGATGTCTATGTAATTATATGCGTGATAACCTCCTACGTCAAATTCATTAGCATTATATCTAGATGAAACTTATATTCATCTATTGATGAATGAGGCTCTGGTAACTTATTTCTCTATAATTATCATAGAATTCTCGAGAAAACACTAGATTTTAATTATCTGTGAACAGCTTAGATGTAAAAGGTTGTCTCAGTAATTAATAAACCATATTACCAAAAGTTAAGATTATTTCTATATGCATGTTAAATAATGTTACCTCTATTGCTCATTCAAACTTAAACCTCCGCCACGGCATCTTATTTCTTGAAACCAACTTGCCTTTCCGACCGTAGGCGTAATTGAAGTCTGCGTGACTACCAAGTGCAGACTCAGGATTAAGGTTTGTAATAATTTGGTCGACCTTTTGCCCAACGTTAACCTTGACCCTTGACCTAGGACTTTGAAGATTGAATTTCCACGTCTCAACATAACAATCAATCCCTAAAAGTTTCACTACTCTATAGTAAAGCTGTGGCCGGGAAGTTGTTTAGAAAAAACGGCAAATGGACGAACAAACAAACGGGGACAGAAATATAACCTCCACCGAACTTCGTTGGCGGAGGTAAACATCTCAAGACATGGGGGAAAAATAATAAAAAAAAAAACCGTAAACAAAAATAAAATAAACATAAAACCAGTTATTTAAGCAGGAAAAACTCTGCAAGAACAAATTAGATGTATATATATCTTGGCACGAGAAAAAAAATGAACGAAAAAATGGACGAAAAAATGGACGAAAAAAGGTATGGCATTTTGAAATTAGCCTTTGCAGCGAGAGCTTCGCATCTACAGCGGAAGTTAGTAAAAGGAACCTTTTAAGAGAAAAGTGTTTTGTTGGCTCTTTCCCCTCTGCTAGAGAGATTAGGAATAGCTTTAAGGATGGAACTCTTATCAGCACTCGAGAGAGAGAGAGAGAGAGAGAGAGAGAGAGAGAGAGAGAGAGAGAGAGAGAGAGAGATTATTTCTGAAACATGTCAATGACGAAGATAAAGAACAAGATAAAAATATATTTTCCACCTTTTGAGATTTGAACTGATGAAATAAAATTTTTAAAACCGTTCTGTATATTCACTTAATTTTATACAGAACAGTTCTTGATAAATAATATTTCGAGAGAACAAAGAAAGGATTTGCATTCGTTAATATCAAACAATGTATTTATGAGGTAACGCAAGAAATGTTTGAAATGCTGCAGACATTTCCAGTTTATTCCGTAAATATAAATATTTATTTGTATGTTTAAGGAAAATGGGAATTATAAAAGAAACTACCATTTTCCTGTATATTATTATTATTATTATTATTATTATTATTATTATTATTATTATTATTATTATTATTATTATTATTATTATTATTATTATTGAAGAAATCGAGTTCTAAATGAAGATAACCAGTATGGAAAATACAAACAGATATCTGAAGTTAAAACAACGCATTAACAGATTCTGGGATTAAAATTATGAAAAAGAAGATACAATCATCATACAAATTTATCTATCGATATATGTATGTATATATATACATATATATATATACTGCATATATATATATATATATATATATATATATATATATATATATATATATATATATATATATATATATATATATATAAATATTTATACATATATATATATTTATATATATATATATTTATATATATATATATATATATATATATATATATATATATATATATATATATATATATATATATATATATATATATATATATGTATATATATATATATATATTTATATATACATATATATATACATATATATATATATATATATATATATATATATATATATATATATATATATATATATATATATATATATATATATATATATATATATATATATATATATATATATATATATATATATATATATATATATATATACATATATATATATATATATATATATATATATATATATATATATATATATATATATATATATATATGTAGACGTACTTATTTGGAGAAACAGGAGGCCTATCATCTTTGGAAGGGTAACAGATCAGATTTGACCTGGAAAAACTATACTCAGCTTCAAGCTTTTTCTCAGAGAGTTTATGCCTCAACTGAAAAGGAGTACAATTTAACCATAAAAGAAACACTTTCTGGTACAACTCAGGAACATAAATGGTGGTCTACCCTTAAATCTGCACTCTTTGGTGTAGATGCAACAGTTCCTCCTTTACTTAAATCAGACGGCTCAGTCACTCACTGTCCAAAGGAAAAGGCAACCCTTTTGGCTGATGTTTTTGACAGTAAACAGAGTAATGAAAAACTTGAACTTCCACATTCCTGTTTTCCTGAGGCTAAACTAACTAGTTTAGCTTTTCGATCTCGTGAGATTAAAGCTCTGTTGGTGGACCTTGATGCTTATGGAGGTGTAGACCCAAATGGTATTTTTCCTTTGTTTTTTATAAAGACAGCAGATTTCTTAGCTCCAAAGTTATCTGTTATTTTGCGCAAGTTAGCAAGAAGTGGAGCTTTTAGCACTAGTTGGAGAATTGGTAATGTTACTCCTCTATGTAAATGTGTTTGTGGTAGCTCAAATCCCACTGATTACCGCCCAATTTCCATAACTCCCATATTATATAAAGTTTTTGAACGTCTTAATAGGTTTGCTGAAGGTAATCATCTACTCCCTAGTTTGCAATTTGGATTTCGTAAAGGCCTTGGAGCATGTGATGCTCTTCTCAAATCTCCAATGCTGTACAGAAATCCCTTGATTGTGGTCGGGAAATTCGTATGATTGGCCTTGATTTTAGTGCTGCCTTTGACCGTGTTAATCATGAGGCCCTTGTTTTCAATCTGAAACAGTTGGGAGTGGGTGGGTCGTTTCTTAGCATTATTATTGATTTTTTAAGTAATAGATCTCAAAGAGTTGTTGTTGATGGGCACTATAGTGATTATAGGAATGTGATATCCGGTGTTCCACAGGGTAGTGTTCTTGGCCCATTACCTTTCATACTATATACACATGACATGTAGTTTAGCCTAGAAAACAAGCTTGTTGCATATGCAGATGATGCTACTCTCTTTGCATCGATTCCATCCCCTGAATGTAGATCTAGGGTTGGTGAATCCCTTAATAGAGATTTAGCTAGAATTAGTGCATGGTGCAAATTATGGGGTATGAAGTTGAATCCTAACAAAACTCAAAGTATGATTGTAAGTAGGTCAAGGACGGTGGCTCCTCAACATCCAGATCTCAATATTCACAATGTTTCTTTAAATTTGTATGACTCTTTCAAAATTTTAGGTGTGATTCTCGACAGTAAATTTAATTTTGAGAAACATATAAGGTCTGTGTCTTCTTCAATTGCACAAAAAATAGGCTTATTGAGAAAGTCTTTCAAGATTTTCGGTGATCAATCTATTCTGCAGAAGTGTTTTAATTCTTTCATTCTACCTTGTTTTGAGTATTGTTCTCCTGTCTGGTCTTCAGCTGCTGATTCTCATCTTAATTTGTTGGACAGAAACTTACGGTCTATTAAATTTCTTATTCCTGATCTAGATATTAATCTCTGGCACCGTCGTTCAATTAGTTCATTATGCATGTTGCATAAGATTTTTCATAACTCTGACCATCCTTTACATTCAGATCTCCCTGGACAATTCTATCCTGTTCGTAATACTAGGCAGGCAGTTAATTCTAATAGCCAGGCCTTCTCCATCACGAGGCTCAATACTATGCAGTACTCAAGAAGTTTTATTCCAGCTGTTACCAAGTTGTGGAATGATCTTCCTAATTGGGTGGTTGAATCAGTAGAACTTCAAAAGTTCAAAGTTGGAGCAAATGCATTTTTGTTGACCAGGCGGACATGAGTCTTTTTATAGTTTATCTATGACATATTTGTTTTTGATGTTGTTAATAGTTTATATATGACAAGTCTGTTTTGACGTTGTTACTTAATTTAGAATGATTTATTGTTAATTTTTTCTCTTCATTTATTTATTTCCTTCTTTCCTTTCCTCACTGGGCTATTTTTCCCTGTTGGAGCCCCTGGGCTAATAGCATCTTGCTTTTCCAACTAGGGTTGTAGCTTGGATAGTAATAATATATATATATATATATATATATATATATATATATATATATATATATATATATACTGTATATATATATATATATATAATTATATATATATATATATATATATATATATATATATATATATATATATATATATATATATATATAATTATATATATATATATATATAAATTATATATATATATATATATATATATATATATATATATATATATATATATATATATAATTATATATATATATAATTATATATATATATATATATATATATATATATATATATATATATATGTATATTTTTATATATATATATATATATATATATATATATATATATATATATATTATATATATATATATAATTATATATATATATATAATTATATATATATATATATATATATATATATATATATATATATATATATATATATATATATATGTATATTTTTATATATATATATATATATATATATATATATATATATATATATATATATATATATATATATATATACATATATATATATATATATATATATATATATATATATATATATATACATATATATATATATATATATATATATATAATATATATATATATATATATACATTTATATATATATATTATATATATATATATATATATATATATATATATATATATATATATATATATATATATATATATATATATATATATATATATATATATATATATATATTACACGTGTGTGTGAGTGAACGAGTTTATAAATCTATTATTGTATAGATATGTTTATATACTGTTAAGAATTTTTCTTCACTCTTCTTAATTTTTCATTTTGGTCTCGCCCCCGTATTAATATCTTTATCCCTAGATGTTCGTCCCCACACTTTACTTTTTCTTTACCAAAACATCGGGAGAACTGCTTTAAATTAACGAAACTCGTTGACAATAACAATCTATGTTCGTGACGTCACAGCGTAGACGCACAAAACAAAAGCCTTACGCCGGCGTACGATGGATCTTTCTTCAAACTACGTATGTCGAGATAAAATATTAAACTGGTTTTGAATCTAAGGTTAGTACTGCTGACTTATAAGCAGCTTATTTTATCTCTCAGTACATATTCAGGTCCGATTAATTTTAAGAGGTATGCCCATTGCACCAACCCATTGCTGATTGCTCATTAGAATTATTAATTTTAATTAAGCTAGAATAAGTAGGATTATTATGGTTATATATTCCTTATATCAAGATTTCTCTCCGTATTTTGCATAAAATCCTGCCTCCATATTCACTCTTTGAAACGTTACCATGTCCTGCCCTAAAGTCCCGATATGGCACCTCAACTGCGTTATTCTATGCACCATGACCCTCACATGTTTGGATGCTGAACCAAAATGAACCCGCGGGACCTAAGGGTCACCGCATTCGCACAAGAGCCATAGTTGTTACCAGCTGACCTACCTTGTTACTCAATCAGTGCATATCTGGCTCACACCCGCCCCCCTTGACTCCGACCAAACAAAGGACAGAGAAAAGAAGTGCTTGGGTTCTGTCGGCTGGAGAGGAAAGCGGACAATCCTAGGAACTGTGCTAGAGAAACCCAATTGGCCAAAAAAGCGAGAATTCCAGGGGTGGGCCAGTCAAGGGTGCAACTATCCACTTAACGGCAAATTACCAGCAACAAGCTGTAACAGCCATTTACGGACAAGGACTCTCATTCAAGTAAGGAGTGCACACGTGACCACATCGTTTTCCCCTTTTAGACTAGATTAGCCTTAAGTTTAACTTGATTTTGTTTGTGATTGATTGATTTAAAGTTTTCAGGCATCCAGACATCTAAGGTCATTGACGCCGATATCATTTAGTTTATATATATATATATATATATATATATATATATATATATATATATATATATATATATATATATATATATAAAGAATATTCAATTAAAACCATAAAAGTTTAATGTCGTTATAAAAGTTAGATAGTTTTCAAAAGACCTGCTTCTGTAATAAATCGAACAATGCCACTTGCATAGTAGGACACATGTCCAAGAATCTTGGCGAGGATGAACCTGCCACCCCCACCTCGAGCCTCAAACAAATATCTATTCCTTAAAATATTATAATTGGGGCATTCGGTCAACAGATGTTTCACTGTTAGAGGTACTTAACAGTCGTCACAATACGGTTGAAGTTGGCTCTTCAGCAGAAACTCGTGTGTCAACTGAGTGTGAACAATACAGAGACGACAAAGAGAAGTTTCCCATTTCGGGGCATCATGTTATACCTCCAAGGAGATATGACATTTGTTACTTCTCTCATTTTATTGCCATCTGGACTATCCCAGTGCTGTTGCTATTTATTGCAAAGCAATTTCTTGATGTTAGGTAGGAAATCATTATACGGAATGGGATACCTTCTTGGCAGCAACTCAGATGCAGCATTCTTTGCCGGTGAATCTGCCTTCTTATTCCCAGACACACCTACATGTGCTGGAACCCAACAAAATCGAACCATTATAACTCTCCGTCCAGTAATAAAAAGCCATTCTAAAATCTTTAAAACTAGAGGGTTACTAGAAGTAAAAACTTCTAAAGCTCAAAGGACACTCCTTGCATCACTAAAAATTGTAAAATTACCCTCCTCCAACGCTATTTTCTCAATAACGGTTAATATGCCATACAGTTCGGCAGTAAATATGGAAGCTGTTAGAGGAAGTGCACCTCTACAATTAAAACCATTACTATGTATTCCAAATCCAACGCTAGCATCAGATTTGGAGCCATCAGTTTATATAAAAGTCAATCATCTATGTTCTTCAACATGTTCCATGGAAAGAGACTTGGCTTCTAGGTTAGTCATATTCTTCTTAACTCCAATAAAGTATTTGAAAAACGATATCTCTGGTAATTTCCATGGAGGTATTGATGATGCCTTGAATGGAAGTACCTTACTTCTAATTATATCCAGACTGTTTAGTAAACGTTTCACCCAAAAGCCACAAGGTTGAGAAGATTTTGGGTGCAACTCAAAGTATGATGTGTGTCTTACAAGGCTTGCAGTCTGAAAGGCTAAAGAGTTCGAGAGTCTTTGCAATCTAAACCAATACCAAATGATGCAAGACATTCGGTAAAGGTTTAGAAGTAACTCTCCAGCATCAACAAGGAGACTTGGGATAGGTGAGGTTCTAAATGCTCCTGTGGACAATCTAATACCAGCACGATGTATTGAATCTAATATTTTTAACTGGCTTGTGGTGGCTGAAGAGTATATTTCACATCCATAACTAATTTTGGAAAAAAACAAGGTCTTGTATAATTTCAAAGTAGTATTGCGGTCTGCCCCCATGATGCATGGGACAATACTTTTAAAAGATTCAGAGCCTCAACACATTTAGATTTTAATGCTTTTAGGTGAGAAACCCATGTAAGTCTACAATCAAATATCAAACCTAAAAATGTAGCTTCCCCTACACATGGGATTCGTTGACATTTGATGTATATATCAGGGTCTGGATGTGCTCCCCGGATACGACAGAAATGTACAATAGTAGTTTCACTTGTCGAGAACTTAAATCCATTCATATCGGCCCACTGGATAATTTTATCAATTAAGAATTGTAGTTTTCTCTTAACCATTGCCATTCTAGCCCCAGCAAATGATATGGAGAGATCATCCACAAATAATGTTGAGAGAACATCCCTGGGAATGGCTGAGGATATCCCATTAATTGCTAGTGCAAAAAGGGTTACACTCAGCACACTAGCCTGAGGAATCCTTCTTCCTGGCATTTACTCTTTGATAGAGTTTCCCACACTCTCACTTGAAAAACTCTATCTGAAAGAAATGCCTGAATAGGTAGTGGCAGCTCTCCTCTCAATCCCAATTCATGAACTGTTTTAAGTATACCATATCTCCAAGTGGTATCATATGCCTTTTCAAGGTCAAAAAAGACTGTCACATAGCGCTACTTGGAAGCAAACGCTTCACAAATAGAGGACTCAAAGTCTTATCAATACATCAGTCGTCGAGTGCATTTTTCTGAATCCACATTGAATCGGTGATAAAATACTCTTCTTTTCAAGGTACCACATCAGCCTTGCATTGACCATCTTCTCCATAATTTTACATAAACAAGGTGTCAATGCAATAGGTTGGTAGTTTGCTGCTAAAAACTTGTTCTTACCAGGTTTTAAAAAGGCTAAAATAATGGCTAATTCCCAAACACTTGGATAACTATGATCATGCCATATTCTATTAATAATGCTTAAAATAAATAACTTTGTATTGAAATGTACACGTTTAATTATTGCATATGGAATTCCATCGGGTCCAGGAGCTGTATCGTTACGAGTGGAAAGTGCCAAATCATATTCTCTTTCAGTGAAAGGAGAATTATATGACTTCCCTTCCTGTTGCAAAATTTAAAATTGTCTTTTCTTCAATGCTCCTGTACTGGTGACCAGGAGCTGCTACATTCTTGCACGATACATTTGAAAAATGTTCAGCCAGGGCATTCCTAACTTTATTTCCTTCAGTCACATACTGACCATTCACTTTCAACACTGGTGGTGGGTTTGGGGTAAATTTGCCAGCAATCTTTTTTTTTTTCCTCCATACAGAAGACGGTGGTGTTCTTTCTATTAATGGAGGAAACAAAAGCCACCCAAGATTGGCATCTAGCTTCTTTCATGGTACGACGGAACTGTGCTCTATACTTTTTGTATGTTATCAAATTTTCATCCGTACGGCGTCTACGCAATCTAGTCAGAGATTTTCTGGTGGCTCTGTGCAAGGCTGATAATTCTGAAGACCACCACGGGACTGGTCGTCTTTTGAATAGTCCTGTGGTTTTGGGAATCAAATTGATTCCTGCTGTATGGAGAGTTCCATTCAGTTGGTCTATAGCATCATCAATACTTTCAAACCGTTCTGCTCTCCCTTCGATTACACTTAGCTCACGAAATTTAACCCAGTCTGCCTTGTCAAGATTCCATCGTGGCGATCTTTGTAAAGGCGGACCATTGTTGGTGTTTGTAATGATTGGTGCATGATCACTAGTATGCCAATCATCTAATGTCCTCCAATCAAAATCAAGAAGGCAGTTAGAGCTTGCAATTGAAAGGTCAATGCATGACCAGGTACCTGTCTGAACATGGAAGTGTGTGGGCTCTCCTGTATTAAGGAGTCCCACATCCTCATTTTCCACAATTAATGAGATAATATTGCCCCTTGTGTTTGCCAAAACATCACCCCATATAGGATGTCTACCATTCATATCTCCCAGTAAGAGAAAATGTTGAGGGAGTTGTTGAATGACCTCTGCTAAATCATCAAATAAGATGATATAATTTGGAGGCAAATACAGAGAGCATATTGTATATTTCCTCCCTATATCAATTTGTACAAACACTGCCTGCAGGGTTGTACGTATAGACATAGGTATTTGGGGAACATCTCGACAAATGTACATGAGGCTTCCGCCATGGCTCCCTGCCTGTTGATTATATGGTGTTTTATAGTTAACATACTCTCGAAGACTAGGAGTGTTAGAATTAAGCATACTTTCCTATAGACATACAATTATGGGGGAATGTTCATGAATTAGGAGCTTAAGCTCTTCATATTTCACCCTTAAGCCCTGACAGTTCCATTGCAAAATGGAGGAGAAAACTATGGATTATTTCTGGAAGACATCTTGGATGAGGTTTTCCCATTAGCAGTTTTTAATCTAACATTATTACCTTTAGGTTTCTTCAGAGATGGTCTTGTTATGTTGGGTTTTACGTTTGGGTTTTTCTTTGTATCCTTTTGATCTATTTGTTGAGGTGGATGGTGGACCTCAACTTAAATTTCTGATTTATTCAATTTATCTTCTGGTTCATTAGAAACATCAACAGACAAAACATCAAATTTATTTAATGTCAAAACTTTAATGTTTCTAATGGAGGGGGGAGGGAGAGATGGAGGTGTCTCTCTTTTACGATTAATAGATGGTGGGATTCTAGGTTTTTGCACCTTTCACACTACACGTGCATCAGGTAAGTTGGTCTTTAGTGGAACCTCCATCAAATCAGGGAAGGACACGGCCTGAGAGAGGTCTGTACTACTTTTTGTAATGGGGGACGAAGGCTGTACAGCAATGGGCAATGCCCTAGTGTTAATACACCGTAGTAAAGCCTCAGGAGGTAATATGGTTACCTCGTTTTTGACATTTTATCGGATGGTATACTTTTGTTTGAGCTATTGGCAGTACTAGGTTGGATTGATTTTAATGCCTTAGCATATGTATTTGATTTATTTAATAGTCTTTTGGCATGGGTCACACTTATATGTTCTAAGTTCGATTTGTTGAGGGCAGGTTCCTCCAACTTATATAGCTCGCAGCTCTTGTCTGTGGATTTATGATTTGAGCTGCAATTTAAACACCTGTCTCCAAGTGCACACTCTCCATGGCAAGATTTGGAGCAAATACCACACATTTTCTCATTTTTGCAAACTTTAGAAGGGTGCCCAAATTTAAAACAATTAAAGCATTGCAGTGGCTTCTGCTTGAATGGTCTTACTTTAATCCTTTCGTTCTCAATAATAATATGAAAAGGTACATCACCATCCTGGAACGTAAGGAATATCACTGATGTACCTGGGACTTTATGAACTTTCCATACATTTAGTGGACACATGGCCAGTATCTCCTCCTCTGTAAATTCATATAGATCCCTGTTAAAAACTAACGCCCCCCCCCTTCCGTAGCTAGAATTTAGGTAGGGTTTGACATCTAACTTAATGTCATCATTACTTGTTTTGATGTTGGACAATAATACAGACTGTGTACTGGATTTGGCAAGGATAAGGAAACTATTTTTTCCAAAACTAGATATATCACCTGGTGCAATAGTTCATACTTTTTTTCTGAATCAATTTGCATATTCTAAAGTAATTCCCCGTAACCCCCTTTGATTCAGCTTTAAGCCACATCGGTGGCTTTGGCTTTCTCTGGGAGGGCATAGCTAAATCTTTGTCTTTTTCCAACCAATCGGCAGGCCTATACACATCCAAGTCCTTTGGTACCTTATCGCAGAGAGCAGCCACGACATTCAAGTTATTAATTTTAATATTACTCAAGTTACTTATTGTACTAAATGCTTCGTCATAACTACTGTAAGATATCCATGAATCCCATGTTTCAGCTTCAAGTTTCATCCTTATTTCTTTTATGCATCCATAGCATTCAAATACTTTATATAGATCATCATAATTTGTCTCTATTGAAATTTGGGTATCATAAAGGATTCGAAGTTTCCTCGTGTTACCCAAATTACTCGAGTTTGAAATATCAGTAGAATGGTCCTTTCCCGTTCCGAGGTCATCAACAGAACTTTCTCTATTCCCATTATCAGAGGTCGTCAACAGCGCCGGGAGGGAGTCAGCAAATCCAGGGGATGGGGAGTCAGTATTTGAAGGGTGCATAGTTAGGGGTGGGATTTTCTTTGTTTTTTTGTTGGTTTTGTTAGTTTACCGGCTTGAGAATTTTAAGAAAGTATCATACGTTGGAAAGGAAATTTGCATTATCTACTATCAGCACAATGAGAGAGTATACTTCCCAGATGGTCCACTCCATACCCTACCCGAAGGATAGCATCAAATCAGATATAGAGGCACAGGTGTAAGCTAAACCCACCTGTTAGGACGGACACCAAGGATATATGGAATCATCCTCCCCATATCTGTAATGATGGGCTTCCGGCCAAAAGGCAAGAGTCCCACCTCAAGGATTGGATCTCCCTGGATTCTGATGACCCAACCCTTGAGAGTAGTTCCGGCAAAAAGGTCCAAACCATCTTTGGGATGGCTGAGATCATCCAATACTCTCATATATAGCTTTGAATGCGAGTACCTCCCAACCGTGATCCCTTCTCTCATTCATCTAAGCAGGCGGTAATAACGAATGGGAAAATATCCACGCCATTTAAATAAAAAATAAAAATAAAAAGATAAATAAATAAATGAACAAATAATATATATATATATATATATATATATATATATATATATATATATATATATATATATATATATATATATATATATATATGTATATATAACTTAAGAGAAATAATACTCATAGAGTTAGGACAGCAAGACAAGAGAAAGTTGATAAAATTAGAAGATCGAAGAAATATTGAGCAGAAGGAATGGAGGAAAGGGAGAGAAATTTAGATTCGAACTTGGGGAGCAATTTCCCCAAGTTCGTGAGCCCTCTTCCCGGTCACAATTCTTCAACTATATGAAGAAACCACGACTGCGTCAAGGCAATCTCTCATTAAGAGGGTTGGTTTGTGAGTGCGTAGGATTGTGTATACCGATTTTGCATATAGCTTTAGCTTTAGAGATTAGTAGTCTCGGATCAAACAACCACGTGTCCGACCCTATTTAAATAATTCATTATTGCAAGAGACCTCGTGTCTCTCGTATTTTGAGTGCCTTTGATTTTGCTAAGTTGCATTTCTTTTACTTCATTTTTCGTTTGTTTAAACCTCTTCTGCTTGAGGTTAAGATGTTCCATTTTTCAATGTAAATGTTGCTCAATAAAGTAACAATATTAGGTTAATTACCTTTTTGTATTACTACTCCCTTATTGGATTGATTATATCTAACATGAATATTTAATATTGGGACAGTATACCCGATATATTGAAAGGTGTAAGTCTAAATACTTTGAGAGTAACAGTGTGTTAGCGAGTGGCTTAGTAATTAATCTGTATGCTTCGAAGTTAAAAATCCTTATCTTTAACTTTTAATCTACAATACATCACTGCTCCTTTCATTGCCTTTGTCTATGTTAACCTTGAAGACTATTACCAGAATGAAGGTTCATGAACTACAGCACCAAAGTTATTGCCAGGGTGCTATGCCCTCAAGTGTTAGCGCTCCTATCTTCCCCTGTTGATCCTTGTTGTTTGCTGCAGGGAGACTTTCCCGGAACAACAAGTTCCTACTCAACAATTGAATAAAAATATTTCTTCATATACACACACACACACCACACTATATATTATATATATATATATATATATATATATATATATATATATATATACTGTATATATATATATTATATATATATATATATATATATATATATATATATATATATATATATATATATACTGTATATATATATATATATATATATATATATATATATATATATATATATATATATATATATATATATACAGTATATATATATATATATATATATATATATATATATATATATATATATATATATATATATATATATATATATATAGTGCTCGTGTGTGAGTGAACGAGTTTATACATCTATCATTATAGATATCTTTAGAGTTCAAATACCATACAAGCAAACAGTTCACGCTCGCTCGCTAGCTCGCTCTCTCTCTCTCTCTCTCCTCTCTCTCTCTCTCTCTCTCTCTCTCTCTCTCGGGCGTGTGAGCCCTCGTTACTGACGCGACATTTATCGAATTTGTAAAATGAAATGCCAATTGGTAATGTGCTTGATCTGTTTACCGCTTCTTCCAACCATTCTGTTGTTGTGTTTTTTTTTCTTCGATTAATTTGTGAAATACCACTTATCTCTTTGCAATATCAAGGTTAGGAATGAATATCAAAATTGATAAATTATTTTTTCTATCCTGATCATATCTATAAAATTCTTAGAAGAAAACCAAGAGGTGATCTGCACGAATGAGAATAATGAATGACTTTTAATTTCTTGAAAAGCTAACTTTCCATATTTCATATGGTTACTATTATCATAAACATCTGATGGTCGATTATTAATACTCTATAAAAATTTAACATACACATATAGGTACACGCACATTTAAACTTATATTTCATACTGTTCGTCATTAGATCAGCAATATTAGAGCATCGTCATGTTTTTGCAGTCAATTCTAATTTAAATCGAAACAGCAACTGGCTTAAACATTTTGAGCTTAAATAAACCTATTCTCGCTGTTCGGTACCAACTCTTATCTGTGTCCAGATTCAAGACCTTTCAGCGATAAACGTATCGGAGAAGCGTAAGGAAATCGAGATGTCATTAGGCCGTGGATACTACTGTATATACTTTCATATTGTATGTGGTGTGTTGCTGAAAGATCGACCAGGTCTCCATTGGGGTGCTGCTCTACCTCCTATATATAAAGTCGAATTTGAAATTACATGTTTTCTAGACATAGTTAATGTGTAAAAAAAAAAAAAAAAAAAAAAAAAAAAAAAAAAAAAAAAAAAAAACCAGACGAAAAACAGCGACCAAAAATATAAATGGGTAAAAGGGTAAAAGTGAAAAGCTGTAATCTAATTTATAATCTTAACAACAACAACAACAACAATAATAATAATAATAATTATAATAATAATAATAATTTACGTTAACTCTTGGAAAAAATTCATCTTTAATATCTTCATTTCCTCTTGATAAATAGAATATAGCGGAATATATATCAAAGAAAATACGCTTATGATATTGGGGTATTTATGAAGAGGCAGAGACTTGATATATTTGGTAAAGCAGTTCTTTTGAGAAATAAAATCAACTTTGTTTATCAAATTCCTTATTTTTCCAGTCTAAATAATAGACTTAATTTATATTGGCAGCTCGATACTGCTTCTCTGAATTAACTTATTTTCTCTGACCTAGTTATGAGGCAGCCATAAACTAAGATTACTTTCTCGCCTTGGAATGTCTAGAGAAAATATGAAGCCTTCCTGAGCAACATAATAAGTTTTATTGTGTTTTTACGAGACCATAAACATTTTTCTCTTCATAGAGACGACGCTGAATTATGTCATTTCGTTATAACTCAAATGCGTCGTCGTCTGTAAGGGTAATGTTTATTACCTCCTTCCTCCAATATACCGCGTTCACTAATCTACAAGCTGTATGGTTGAAAAATAATGATAGTTTTTCTCTATACGACTGAAGGCGAGGCCAGCATCAGATACGTCTTCTAGCAGGAAAAACCTAACCCGGTTTAGGTTTCATGATAGGATCTACACTGTTTTGCAGTGACAATTCCTTATAATTTTTGGTGGAAGAAAACTCGGTTGATTGAGATTTATATATTGACGTTTAAAAGGTTAAGAATCTCGGGTAATATTCACTTTACCATAGAAAGATACAGCATTAAACGTTAGAAATCACTTAGCCCTTACGCCCTACAATTCACCAATCTGAAAATGGGTGCCAGCATTTATTTGGGTCAAGAAAACAGAATGTAGCTGGCAACATCCCCTCTAAATACATCCTGATAAGGCGGGAGGCCAATGACCTGATGGTGCAACCTCTTTCAACTCAAAAAATAGCAAAATTGAAAGGGTTGTAATAACAACCCTCGTTTTCGTTTATTTTGTCTACTCTTTCTATTTGAATAGATACTTGTAGCAAGTCTGCAAAGGTTATAAAGCTCTTAGCTAAAGACAAACATTATTAAAATGTTAAAATAAGCATTCCTTTGTGAATATCACTGAGCATTTATAGACATATGTAGCCGAGAATAATAATAATGATAATACTATTACTACTACAAGTACTAATGATAATATTAGACTAAGCAGTATTGGTAATAAAATCAATAGCACGGATAATATGACTCGCAGGGATGCCCTCTTAACTCGGAAAAGTTTCCTGATCGTTGATTGGTTGGACAAGATAATTCTAACCAATCAGATAGCAGGACACTTTTCCGACCTAATAGGACACCGCTGCGAGTCAGTGCAAATACGCCTCATTAAAAAAAAAAAAAACGGGAATGAAAGCTCTGTCAATGTTTTACAGATACGGTATAATCTCTAAGGAGATTGGCGGACTTGAGCCTAAGCAATTATAATGAGCTCCATATACTAAAAGGATATTTGTACATGAAATTAGGGATCTTTTCATTCCCCAAAATAAGACTATTCGTATCTAAAGAACGCTTATGTATAACTTTATCACAAATATCTTTACAATTAGGAGCTATTTACAACATAAAGTAGATATATCCATCGACAATGGCTGCCTCTTGTTTATATGCCATGATATCTTTACTGCTGTGATATTAGGCTTCATTTCTTATGGAAAGTGTTTACCTAACTTTACAATTAATTTATGCTTTCACTAGCTCGCTATAGTTTGTTCCCAATTGTGGGACGATTGGGGGTTTTTCTTCGGCAATTTGACCTCATGTTAGCCGGACAAAGTGCCAGCTTTGAATGTTTAGATTCTTACTGTAGTCTTCATTATTCCAGCGATCATCAAAAGAAGGGCTCAATAATCTTATTGATTAGATGTAGATTTGCTTTTAGGGGACTGGTCTAAAATCGACAAAACAGAAACTACTTATACTAAGAACCCAAATTTGCATTAGCTATAAAGCATAATTAATTAACTTTTAGACCACACCAAGTGAAAAGGCCCCCATTTATCAGAAAAAATGTCAGAATATTTTGTCTCTAAAATTTTTAAATGATATGAACTACACTACCCCAGGCCAGCAATAAAGAATAGTCACTTTAATCTTGTGAAATACAATTACCAAAGCCTGTCTTAAACAGCTATAGCACCTACATCTCTTTTTGATGAAAGTAATATGTAACCCCCTTGATTACTTACGGCGCAAACACTCACCTTGAACTTAATTAAATTTCACCTTCGACATCGTTAATCAATGTATTTTTAGAACCTATGAGGATATATTGCCACTTAAGAATAACGCTTGGAGGTAATTGAAGGATCTACTACTTAATGAAAGTTCAGAAGCGACATCGATATCGGTTTCTGTAATAAAAACATTACCGTCATGCACGAGAATCTTGTCTAAATACATATAATTTATATATATATATATATATATATATATATATATATATATATATATATATATATATATATATATATATATATACATATATATATATATATACATAAGTATATATATATACATATATATACACATGTACATACACACGCACACACATTATATATATATATATATATATATATATATATATATATATATATATATATATATATATATATATATATATATATATATATATATATAGTGTCCAGTTAGGGGGGAAGGAAACAATTAATAATATGCTTTGTTTGCCATTTCATGTTTGTTTTTGGGATGTTGTACCCCTTTTGAAAAAACTAGACATTGGGTTAATGTTTAAATATAATTGTACGTTAAAAATCATGTTGATTAAGAATAGTTCTGGAAATGATAATAATGTAATATATAGCATTCCTTGTTCAGAGTGTAACTTATTCTATGTCGGCCAAACATCCAAAGGTCTCTCAGTCAGATTTAAACCACATTAGGTGGCCGTTTCCAGGGGTTCTCTTAATAATGCCTGTGCCTTCCGCTGGTTAAGGTCAAGTCACAGAATTGAATGGTCAGAGGTGAAAAAGTAATCCATGTAAATGACTATATTGAAAGGGATATTGTTGAATCCTTTTTAATCTCCTGTACCAAAGGTAGAAATTTTGATGTAAGCCCAGGTCTGTTTTCCGTTAATCCAGTATTATCCTTTTATCTAAAATGTGATTTTTCTGGAATTATTAAAAAAACTGACAGCTGTTGGATCCCCTTCTCCTGTATAAATACGATGTTTTTGTATATGAATCCTCATATATATATATATATATATATATATATATATATATATATATATATATATATATACATATATATATATATATATATATATATATATACATATATACATATATATATATATATATATATATATATATATATATATATATATATACATATATATATATATATACATATATACATATATATATATATATATATATATATATATATATATATATATAGATGGATAAATGTATATATATATATATATATATATATATATATATATATACATATATATATATATATATATATATATATATATATATATATATATATATATATACTTATATATATAAATAAATATACATATATACATATATATATATATATATATATATATATATATACATATACAGTATATATATATATATATATATATATATATATATATATATATATATATATATATATATATATATATATATATATGTATGTATGTATATATATACCAAGGCACTTCCCCCAATTTTGGGTGGTAGCCAAAACCAAACAAATGAAAAAGAAGGGCCCTTTCCTCTTTACGTTCCTCACAGCCTGACAAGGGACAACTGATTTTGGCTGGTACTGCTAGGGGCCCACAGCCCACACTTCCCCGTTATCCACCACAGATAAAGCCTCATAACTCTAAATACCCTACTGCTGCTACCTCAGCGGTCATCCAAGGCACCGGAGGAAGCTGCAGGGCCTACCAGAACTGTGTCACAATCGCTCGCCATTCATTCCTATTTCTAGCACGCTCTCTTGCCTCTCTCACATCTATCCTCCTATCACCCAGAGCTTTCTTCACTCCATCCATCCACCCAAACCTTGGCCTTCTTCTTGTACTTCTCCCATCAACTCTTGCATTTATCCCCTTCTTTAGCAGACAGCCATTTTCCATTCTCTCAGCATGGCCAAACCACCTCACCTTGGCCTTCTTCTTGTACTTCTCCATCAACTCTTGCATTTATCCCCTTCTTTAGCAGACAGCCATTTTCCATTCTCTCAACATGGCCAAACCACCTCAACACATTCATATCCACTCTAGCTGCTAACTCATTTCTTACACCCGTTCTCACCCTCACCACTTCGTTCGTAACCCTATCTACTCGAGATACACCAGCCATATCCTTAGACACTTCATCTCAAACACATTCAATTTCTGTCTCTCCGTCACTTTCATTCCCCACAACTCCGATCCATACATCACAGTTGGTACAATCACTTTCTCATACAGAACCTTCTTTACATTAATGCCCAACCCTCTATTTTTTACCACTCCCTTAACTGCTCCCAACACTTTGCATCCTTCATTTATACTCTGACGTATATCTGCTTCCACTCCACTATTTACTACAACGACAGACCCAGAGTTCTTAAACTGATCCATCTCCTCAAGTAACTATCCATTCAACATGACATTCAACCTCGCACCACTTCCTTCGCGTACATCTCAAAACCTTACTCTTACCCACATTAACTCTCAACTTCCTTCTCTCAGACACCCTTCCAAATTCTGTCACTATCGGCAACCTTCTCTTCCGCGTCTAAAACCAGCACAGTATCATCAACAATCAAACCTTATTTACCTCCCATTCATGGTCAATTTCG
>NC_090732.1:147374590-147377090 GCF_036898095.1 Palaemon carinicauda
CAGATAACAGGAGACTTCGCATACTTGAAGCTCTTCTTATTCAAAGAAAAAAGTCGACTCTCAACACTACCCAGGAAATGTTTCTCCTCCCCTCCTGTCGAAGGAACAACACATAGAAAAATAACCCAACCAACCATGACACCTCCAACCAGGACAACCCAACAGATCAAGACATAAACAACCCCAACAGTATTGGTCAGCGGCAGGATAGCCTGCCTAGCCTACATACCCTCTCGGCGAGCGCTCCCACCAATCAGAGCCCAGCTCCCAGAGGACAAGATGGTGACTCAACACCCAGGAGTGAATGGGATGGCAGTCTGACTGTACTACAGCCTCCCTCGGCGAGCGGCTTAGCCCATGACGCTCGAGGTAGGCAATGAAAAATTCGCTGCCTCTCTGACTAAGCCAGAATAGCCATATATAAGGACGTAGCTCTCATCGTTTCCAGCACTCAAGCCTGAGGAAGGGAGACAGCACTCCCGAAACGCGTAGCTTGTTCTCTGTATACTTTTACCTGAATTGTGAATTTTACCTGAATTGTGAATCTTACCTAATTTGTGAATTCTATATTAAAACCTTGACTCGCCAATTATTCCTGAATTTGACTACCCACCATGAAGGATGAATTTTGCTCAGTTACTGGCTGTATGCAGTAGTCCTGAAAAGAAGATATTTAGAGCCATCGAGAAGTCGGAGTATAAGATCAATGCAACTGTTGCGTATATAGTTAGTGATACTCCCTTTAGGCATAGGCTTGTATTATTGAACCCATTAAACAATATTTAGTTACGGAGTTTATGTGAATAAAACAAAATCCCTAAAACACTCGTACGTTTAGAGGACTGGATCCCACCTTATTATCCAAAGAGAAATACCAGAGTATCTTGGGTATCATTCTGATAGTCAATTATGCTCTTCAATTACACAAAGAATGGTATATTGAGAGAATTTCGAGATACATTTAAACATTTTTATCACGATTAAAGATTTATTTTACTTTATTCTATCGTGTTTTAAGTTTATCTGTTTTGTCTCTAGAATCTCTTTCTCGTCCCAGGTCTCGGTATTAATCTCTTGTGCCTTTGTTTTCTGAAAAAAACAATAGGTCACGCAATATTGTGCTGTATGTACAGGTGATGGTTACATACTTAGGCTTCCTACTGAATATGGTTTAAATGTATATATATATATATATATATATATATATATATATATATATATATATATATATATATATATATATATATATATATATATATATACATACATATAACATATATATATATATACACACACACACATATATATATATATATATATATATATATATATATATATATATATATATATATATATATATATATATATATATATATATACAAACATACATTATAATATATATATACATACATATATATATATATATATATATATATATATATATATATATATATATATATATATATATATATATATATATATACATATATATATATATATATATATGTATATGTATATGTATATATATATATATATATATATATATATATATATATATATATATATATATATATATATATATATATATACAGTATATAGTCATTTTCTAAGGCATTGACTTTTTCGTTGTCTGCCACTCATGCATGACCTTTAAGTTTTTAAAACTGTAATTCATGTCAATAATTTAACCCAGAGAAATATTCTGAATGAAATAATACAGCCAGAGAGTATGTCGATTATATATATATATATATATATATATATATATATATATATATATATATATATATATATATATATATATATATATGTGTGTGTGTGTGTGTGTGTGTGTGTATATATGTATATAAATATAAATAATATATATATATATATATATATATATATATATATATATATATATATATATATATATATATATATATATATATATATATATATATATACGTTTACATATATAAGATTTTTTGTGAAGTTCACTTTACTCTTCGTATATTTTCTGAAATATGCGTATATATAGCCTATGTATGTAAATATAAATATTAATATATATATATATATATATATATATATATATATATATATATATATATATATATATATATATATACATATATATATACATATATATATATATATATATATATATATATATATATATATAAATATATATATATATATGTATATATATATATGTATACATATTTGTGTGTGTTTATATATATATATATATATATATATATATATATATATATACATATTTGTGTGTGTGTTTATATATATATATATATATATATATATATATATATATATATATATATATATATATATATATATATATATATATAAGATTTCTTGTGAAGTTTATTTTATACTTCGTATATTTTCTGAAATAGGCTCCTTTCCCTTTTGAACGCTTTGGACTTGTAACATTTAGCATACTTGATATAGATGCTATTTATCTTGTAAAGACAATAATAATTATTGCACAGTTTTATTG
>NC_090732.1:147399590-147404590 GCF_036898095.1 Palaemon carinicauda
GAGAGAGAGAGAGAGAGTTATTAATCCTTATAATGATGATAGTACTACTAGGTAGATCAAGCCCAAGGCTTCATTGGGATGGAAGTAGTAGACACTTTACAGTAGAAAAGTTCAATTTATATTAATTCATTGAGATATACATCTCACCTTTTACAGCTATCATTCAAACGTCTACTGACGTTAAGTATACATAGAGAGAGAGAGAGAGAGAGAGAGAGAGAGAGAGAGAGAGAGAGAGAGAGAGAGAGAGAGCGTCTGATGCCTGTATATTTTTCTTCCGACCCTCCTGTCAAACCTTTTCAATAGTGGTGAAAGATCATGTTAAAATAAAAATAAAATCTAGAATAGCATCTTATTGGTCCTGTGCCAAGAGACGTGGAATCAGTTTCCATATCAGTCGCTGAAATAAATTGGGTGTTTTTACGCTGAAGTAAAGAAGATAATAGGCTTTTCCTTTCGCTTCTGCGGGATTTCATACATATTTCTGTTTAATTTTCTCTTTCTTAAAGGCATAATTTTTTGTATTCAATAATTCAATACAATGTATCACCGTTAGAAAGAGTATGCCTTTATGTGAGTGAGAAACAGAGATAGAGAGACAGACTGAGATTAAGAGACAGAGAGACATTTTTAATTTGAAGTTATATATATATATATATATATATATATATATATATATATATATATATATATATATATATATATATATATATATATATATATATATATATATATATAATTATATATATATCATTATAATTGTATGTTATTGGAGGCGGTGTATTTATTTCTGTCTATTGTATATTATCAAGTAGTGATCACTATATTTTCAACCTAACGAATAAGCACTTCCATTTTTCCTGATTACTAATGGATACTTTCAAAACCTATTAGAAACGTTATTGCCCGCGGGCACGAGACCCAATAGAGATGGGGGTGTGGAGAAGCTTATAGGTTTAGTCATCCACAGCCATTACCTGGCCCTTCTTGATTCTAGTGAGGAAAGGAAATAAGGAAATAAATAAACGATATAAGAAGTAATGAACTATTAAGATAAAATACTTCACAAATATTGGCAACATTAGAACACTTCTTTCATTTATAAACTATGAAAATACTTATGCTATCCTGTTCAACATAAAAACACTTTCTGCAAGTTTGAACTTTGAAATTCTCCTGATTCTACTACCCGATTTAGAAGATCATTCCACAACTTGGTCACAGCTGGAATAAAACTCTTAGAATACTGTGTAGTATTGAGCCTCATGATGGAGAAGGCGTGCCTATGAGAATTAACTGCCTGCCTAGTATTACGAACAGGATGGAAGTGTTCGGGAAGCTCTGAATGTAAAGGATGGTCAGAATTATGAAAAATCTTTTGCAGCATGCACTAATTGATCGAGGTACCAGAGATTATTGTCTAGATCAGGAATAAGAAATTTAATAGACTGTAAGTTCCTGTTCAACAAATTAAGATGAGAATCAGCAGCTGAAAACCAGACAGAACAATACAAGGAACAAGGTAGAATGAAAGAATTTAATCACTTCTTCATAATAGATTGATCACCGAAAATCTTAAAAGACATTCTCAATAATTTCTTATTCAATTGAAGAAGACAAAGACCTAATGCGTTCCTCAAAAAATTAATTTCTGTCGAAAAATCACACCTAAAATTTCAAGTCATAAAAGCTAAAGAAACATTATCAATACTGAGATCAGGATGTTGAGGAGCCATTGTCCGTGATCTGCTTACAATCATACCTTGAGTTTGGTTTAGATTCAGCTTCATGCCCCATATTTTGCACCATACAATAATTTAAGCTAGGTCTCTATTAAGGGATTCAGCAACTCGATCACATCTAGGAGATGGAATTGATGCAATGAGAGTATTCATCTGCATATGCAACAAGCTTGTTTTCTAGGCTAAACCACATGTTATGTGTATATAATACGAAATGTAATGGACAAAGAACACCACCCTGAGGAACACCAGATGTCGCATTCCAATACTAACTATGGCGCCCATCAACAACAACTCTGCGATATATTACTTAAAAATTCAATTATGGTGCTAAGAAACGACCCACCCACTCCCAATTGTTTGAATCTGAAAACAAGGGCTTCATGATTAACACGATCAAAGGCAGCACTAAAATCAAGGTCAATCATACGAATTTCGTGACCACAATCAAAGGATTTTTGTACAGCATTGGAGATTGTAACTAGGGCATCACACGTTGCAAAGCTTTTACGAAAACCAAATTGCAAACTAGGGAACAGATTGTTACCTACAGCTAACTTATTAAGACTTTTTGCTAAAAGACGTTCAAACATTTTAGATAATATATGAGTTATGGAAATTAAGTGGTAACCGGTTGGACTTGAGCTACCACAAACACATTTACAAAATGGTGTAACATTACCAATTCTCCAAAAAGTGCTTAAAGCTCCTCTTCTTGCTAACTTCGGCAAAATAACAGATAACTTTGGAACTAAGAAATCTGCAGTCTTTATGAAAACAAAGGAAAAATACCTTATGGGTCCCCACTCCATAAGCATCAAGGTCCATCGAGAGAGCTTTAATTTCAAAAGGTCAAAAAGCTAAACTAGTTAGTTTAATCTCAGGAAAACAGGATGCAGGAAGATTAATTTTCTCATTACTCTGCTTACTGTCAAACAATCAGCCAAAAAGGTTGCATTTTACTTTGGACATTAAGTGACAGCCATATGGTATAAGTAAAGGAGGAACTGTTGCATGTACACCGAGTGCAGATCTAAGGGTAATCCATCACTTATGTTCCTGGGTTGTACCAAAAAGGGTTTCCTTTATCGTTAAATGGTACTCTTTTTTATTTGAAGCCTAAGCTCTCTAAGCAAAAGCTCTAGGCTGAAGATAGTTATTCAGACTCAAATCTGATCTATAACATTTCCAAAGATGATAGGCTGCCTGCTTTTCCAAATAAGCAGGTCCACAATCATCATTGTATATATATATATATATATATATATATATATATATATATATATATAGAGAGAGAGAGAGAGAGAGAGAGAGAGAGAGAGAGAGAGAGAGAGAGAGAGAGAGAGAGAGAGAGAGAGAGAGAGAGAGATTATGTTGTGCAACAAACTAAGAACAAGGACCATCTTGGTATATTTTTTTGGTTGTTTATAGTAAAAATAAACCTTTATTTTGTTCCTTTTTTGGTAGATAAAGGTTTTCATACAAATATTACACACACTATTTGTAGTAAGTAAAATAAAAAATATTTATTACAAAACTACGACGGGCATTTTTTAAAGGTTTCCAGTATTCAAAATCCGAAAACTTCATTCTTTATTGTATTTATTTATATCTTGAAATACTTTATTAATTGATGATTATAGAATAATTAGAAGCCAAATTTCTCCTAATGCAGTAATTATTATTTATTGTTGAAAGTTTTTGCAAAAAGTTTCTTTTGAAAAGTTATTACTATTATTCTACCTATTTCAAAATTGACAATCTACAAAAACCTATAAAGGGTCTGTGATTCAAAAATTTGTAATTTAGAATAAACAACATATTGCAAATTAAATTTTGTTAAATTTCCAGGGTGAGTTAATTTGAAAAGTAAAGAAAATTTTATCGAGACATTACGAAAAATATTAGGATAACATGGATTTGTTATGTATATAAAAAGTGATCATGAATTTTCTTGATTTTAGCAGCAACATCTACCCGGTAATAATGTAGTACTTTTTTTATCTAATTCTCTTAATATTTTACTAATTTTCGTGTTATCTTTGAAAATTTAATTGACTCTCTAAGTTTCCAGTAGGTATGATTTTCACTATTTTTCTTTCAAAATGAAAATGCACTGTATGTATGACTGGGAACATAATTAGATTTGTATGAAAGAATAAGAATCAAACTAGTCATATTGCACTTGGCTTACTTCACGTTACTTTGATGGTTGCTTTTCTGGTCCCATACAACAGGGGAACCCCACTCTCTACAGGACCTCCACTGTCGTTTTTTCCTTGATCGTTCTGAGTATTTAACGTTTCATATCGCGTATTGTTAGCTAAACTAAAGAAGAAGGCAATTTAGGGAGAATCAATAAAATATTACTATATATGTAGTTACATTGGGAATTACACCTACATAATCATGAATAACATCACATAATATGGAGAAATCGTAAAGCTGATACAGCACAGCTTTGTCGTCAATGTTAAATGTATTATAGGGACATGAAAATGCTAACGGAATATTATATATGGATTCCGTCACTTTGTATATCAATTTTGACTTCCATTTTAAAGAGTATGATCTGGTGAATTAATACGTTTTGAAGAGAAGGGCACCTTCTTCGCCTCCTCATCTTTTTGTCTTGGTCTTCTGTGATCTTCCATGAAGCTACGGCTAATGCAGAGCCACGGATGAATGAGAAAAATAGAATTAAAAGTTAGTGCCACTGAGAACTGAATAATAATCATATTCCTTCAAGAATCTTTCCATTATAATTGAATTATCCTACATGTCAAAAAGGTCTGAATTCCCAAGTGATCATCTGTACGTAAATTAACTACAAGAACTAAATAATTTAGAATAGTGTTAAAACTTTTATATGATCAGAAGTCGCAATTTATAGTTCTATGGTATATTTGAATATGTAAACGTGATAAAGGGATTGAAATAACTCAAAATGACCAGCAAGAAATAAATACTAAATGGGTAATTAAATGGGTTAAGAAACGTGTAAAAGCATTATTTACGTTGCAGCAGAAGCACATTTTACCACCGCAACCATCCTTCAGTACACCGTTGGGGCAACTGGACTTCTTTTTGACGCAGGCTCCCGTCGTACATATATCTTTAACGGTGCAGTTTCGGGCGCAACAGTACTTATTTGTTTCAGAACAGTAGCTTACAACGCGTTCTCCTGGACATTCGTCTGTCGACCATTGGCCTTTGTAATACTTGAGGCACTTCCTGTCATTACAAGGCGATGCTGGA
>NC_090732.1:147409590-147412090 GCF_036898095.1 Palaemon carinicauda
CAAGAGTTGGAAAATAAGTTAGATAACTCAGAAGAGTTAATGAACAGAATCTTGGTTGAACGACGAAGAGGAGCGGTGCGCAACCACAGCATATCAGACGTACATAAACGAAGTCCAAACACACAAGTGAAATTACAAATGCACAGCTAGGTGAAGATACGCAAATCGTAGTTCGAAAGTTGCCAGAACTCCAGGCAAGTGCTAGGCCTTTTGATGATCAGCGGCTAAACGAAGGGTTTCAATCAACTAAGGTGTTTTTGAGAGACTTAGAAGTAATTACATATGGGTGGTCAGAAGGAGAAAACGCTATTCAAGTAATTAGATTGCAGAAAGATGCTCATGCAATGGAGGTAATGTGTTGGCCACAAGACAGTTCAAGAAGTTATACTGAAATGAAACGACGTTTGAGAAATATGCCTTGCCTGATGCGAGGAAGGGGGACATAAAAGAAAAATACAAACCCCAAATTCGGAAGGCCAATCTCCCAGAAGGGGATAAAAAAGCAATTGCCCATAAACATATTAACAGATTCGTAAACCCGTATTCATGTGGTTATTTGTTCGATGACAATCGCTCGTTAACAGACGTATTGAGCGCAATACAAAACATTCTAGACAGTTTGCCAAAAGAAAAAAATTAGTGGGAATAGCTGGCCTGATTCCGAGAAGTTGGCAGCCATGAGAGGCACAAACCAACCCCCCAAGCTGAAGAGGGAGAATGCAATCAGCAGGTGAGAAGTGTCTTCAGAAGCTGGCAGTGTGGGGGAGAGGGGCACCGATGAGTGGAGTGCCCCACCCAAGGATCCTCCCGCTGTTAGACTTTTCAGGCCTACAGTCATCTATCTCGAGAGTGCCCAACAAAAAACGGCTAGGACAGGCGGGCTGTGGCACACGCACACATCCCCTCGCCCAACATCCGAGGAAAAGGAAGCAGAGGAATGGGGACACAAGGGGGGATCAATACTCCCCCCCCCCCCTCCCCTGCATTACATCAGAAGCAGCAGCCGAGGCAGCCGTGACGACGGACATGGTAGAGCAGGCATTGGGACCTCATTCGGTACCCCCAACCTTACCCCGCAGCACTAGGGAGAGGACCAGGGGATTGCGGCGTTGCAGATGAGGTCATTGGCCCATGCCCCATATATTGTAATGGCCGGCTAGGAATGTCAGCAGTTAGGATTGATCTGCCAGATAAATCCATTTGAACTCTGATCGACACCAGAGCCAGCGTATTTGGGTCTGTACCGAGTAAAGATGGTTAAAGCCAACACTGTACAAATAAAAAGCATTATTAATGGCGCAGTGTCTGAACATCATCAGGCACACATACATATGGTGCCTGAAAAGGTAGTTTTCAAAAGTGTCAATCAGAGGGTTCCTCCTTACCCTTGCATACATGACATTCCTCGAGTTGATGAGTTGAGTTTTTTTTCCCCCCCTTTGCTGCTGTTGTTGTTTGAGCAGACCTCATTTCTTCTTTTGACATGTTTTAAATAAACTTGATGATAACAATGTGTTCTTATGTTGATGCTTAATGTATACGTAAAGTGTTGATGTAATACGTATGACATACTGTTGAGTGAGCCTTAAAACAACTAGAGGTTAAATAGGTCAGGTGAGATCTGTCAGGCAGATGCTGTATTATTCATGTATTTATATGATTCCTGGTTGCTGAGGCCGGGGCGGTTCCCGAATGGCAAGAAGCTGAGGGATTAGAGTTCAGCCTTAAGGATAAGCAGTGTTGGTGAATGTGTAGATGTGAATACCTTATACTTTATGTTATAAGAGAAGGGCGGAAAGAGTAATGATTTTTTCAGGAAAATGGCTAGTGGCCACCGGTTGATAGTTTCAAGTGCAAGTTTAGTAATGATTTTAAATTAATGGCAAAATGGTGGTAGTGAGTTGTGTTGGGAAATTGTGCCGTAAACCCGGACAAGTAGAATCTAGGGATGAAGGAATATGTGTTCCTAACCCTGTCCTGCCCCAAAAAGCCCGTTTTGCCCACAACTAGAGGGAGGTTATTGATGAGGTTGTGTAATACTAATGTTGAGATGATTTTTTTTTTCACTTTGGGTATTCTGTATTTTAGTTGCAGAGGTCATAAGAAGAAATGAGTGGCCAGAGTGTACTACATTGGATCCTTCTCTCTGGTTACAGATCATTTTTCCTTTGACTACATATTCACACCGAATAGTCTGGCATATTCGTTACATATTCTCCTCTGTCCTCATACACCTGACAACACTGAGATTACCAAACAATTCTTCTTACTGCACTGTAATTATTCAGTTGCCACTTTCCTCTTTGTAAGGGTAGAAGAGAGACTAGCTGTGGTAAGCAGCTCTTCTAGGAGAAGGATACTCCAAAATCAAACCATTGTTCTCTAATCTTGGGTAGTGCCTTAGCCTCAGTACCATGGTCTTCCACTGTCTTGGGTTAGAGTTCTCTTGCTTGAGGGTACACTCGGGCACACTGTTCTATCTTATATCTTATTTCTCTTC
>NC_090732.1:147417090-147434590 GCF_036898095.1 Palaemon carinicauda
GCTTCCTCAGTCCATTGACGAAGGCAGGCAGCATACCTGCCGCCTCCTTTCTCCCCAGTGAACTATAAGACCCTTCCCACCTCCCCTTTTTGTTCTTTAGTTTCGGCATTACTGTCACAACATTCTTTCTCCAGTATTCGGTCAGCCATCCCGACGTACCGGGTTGTCTGCGTTGCTGGCCGGGACACTACCGGCGGGGTGGTATCCGCCTCAGTCACCTTCCCCCTTATGTCCTTTCTTCACCGGAAGTGAATGTCCCGGGGGGAAAGATTGAGCCGGCCCTGACGGCTGCCAGTGGGAAACCCAGCATACTTTTGAGAAGTCTTGGTCTGCCATCCATAATTATTGCCGCCGGCTGTGCAGATGGTGCCAGGCCTTTTGTGGATGGATGGAAGCTAGAATCAGATGGATTCTTATCCCTTCTATTAGAATTTTCATTCTGGCAAGGAGACAGTAGGCGGCCTGTCAGTCCTCCTACACTTCCAATTGTTGTGCTAAGCCATAACAATAGGAAACTCTCCTGCCTTAATACTTTTTCTCTCTCTATCAGTTAGTGCCGCCAGGTACTAACCTAACCGCGGTAGTGTGCCGGCTGAACTACAGTATATAGAATATACAGTAGTAAATTTAATTTCTAACACAGTCTATTGTTGGGACCACGATATCATGTTGAGGTTGAGTAATCCCTCAATACCCAGATAAATCCTGTGATCATCGGGATCCTAATAAATCACCGCTCAATATTAATATATTACAGTTGGATATAGTTAGTATAAACACTTAATAACCCTAACTCTAAGTACTAGAGTTTCCTACACCTTGTTTTCTTCCTAACAAGGAACCTAAAATATTATTATTGACAGAGGTCTCAGTAATTGATTGGGGTGGGAAACGTAGGTATGTGTCATTCCTATTTCCTTTCCAGCTTACTATCCTAAGCTACCATAAACAATAGTAATTACTATTGTTGATAAAAATTGTATGCTTTTATATCACGGATATAAAAAATTAAATACTCATTGAACCCCTTTTCCTTTACAGGAGGGGCCAATGTAGAAGTGTGCAGCTTTAGCCTGCAACCACAAAGACAAAGACTCTAGTGGCTACACGAAGTGCAGAACTCATGCCCCTTGCAGCATTGTGTTGGGAGTCCTCAAGTATTGGGACCCGAGGGGTTGCCCACCTGTTCGACCCTGCTGGCCAACGGCTTCGGAGAAGCTCCCTCAGTCAACATGGAGACTAGAGATACGGCGAGGGAGACCCTTCGCTAATGGGTAAGTAAATTCCAAAAGAATTTTAAAGGGACCGTACTTACCCGACGACTCCCAAAGGTACATACTGTTCCCCTAGGCTCTACCTAATGTGGTGGTGCCCCAGGAACAGGTCCTGTCTCCCCTCATACAAATGAAGATAGACATGGACATAGACAAGGCACTAGAAGGCATGGCCATCCTTCAAGAAAGGATGTCAGAAGTGTTCATTGACACTGAAAAGGCCCTACTACAAGTAGGGCCTGAAGAAGACGTGGAACATCCACAAGCAGAGGAAGAAGGATCCGTTTCAACGGCAACTGAAGACCCTCAGTTTGCCGGGATGGCATACCAACCTATGCCGTCAACCTCTTCAATCCCAACTCCATAACCACCAGCATAGGCCGTCATGAAGGAAGAGATCCTCACTTCGATTCAACGGATAATGGAGTTGTTCTAAAAGGTACAAGAGACAATGAGAGAATCACTCAGACTGCAACAGATACTATTGCAAGAGAGGATGGATATTCCAGGACCTACAAAGAGTTCTACTAGGAAGCTCCTTAAAGTGCTGAATTTCTCTCACCGCTCTGAAACTAACCCCTGGAGGTATACGGAGCATATGCCCATGATGAATTGGAAATTATTCGTCTCAGAGAAGTTGGGGACCAAACTGATTGAAGATCTTGAATTCTGGCCCAACTTTTCAGTTTACCTAGAATGTTACATGAGACTGCAGGATGAACATGCAACCCGCGAGGAAACTGTACCCAAAGGTCATTGTCCCCGAACATGGCAGGGCACAAGCCATCATTGTGAAATCCTTGAAAGCAGCTGGGTACACCAACTCCAAAGTCTCAGCACTGAGCAAGAGACATCCCACGTTTCTTGCTCCTTCCTCCATCTCTTTCCCCTGTTCGGAGAAAGCACTAAACTTTGCCGTCAAGGCAGTCGACAAGGGCAATACTTGCCCAACCCTAGAGGAATGCAAACCATTCTCTCTAGCACTACCTGCCTGCGAGGAGAAGTGGATGGATGTCCGTCTAACCTTCTCTATCTCTAAGTTGAATCCAGGGATAGCAGGCCAGTAGTTCAATGAGAACCTTCCAAAGTTGCCAGACCATCTTCCGAGGAGGGAACAGGAGACGAAAGAGAGACTAGCGGCCTCCCTTTCTCATCAGAACTGCCTGGAAATGAGTGCAGGTCTACAGAACACCCCAGAAAGGATAGTTTTCCTGGCTAAGTCCCACATGGGTACCATTTTGAAAGACTTATGTGCTTTCCTTAAAGCGAGGAGACCCTGCAGAGAGTCCATTTTGACCTCAGCAACCATAAGACACGAACTAAGGAAACTGATTACCTTGAACATCTGGGTTAAAGACCTTTTTCCCACAGGAACTGGTCGAAGAGATCATAGCCAGAGCAACCACAGAGAACGGGAATCTTCTCCAAAAGTGGGGCATGAGCTCAAAGAGGAAATCTTCCTTAGACAGAGGTCCCCAGCCTAAAAATAAAAAAAGCAAGGAGACCGTGCAGATCTGCACAACTTGTTGCCGTAACTACAACCACGAAGCCTCAGACAACTCTCCAGATGGTCCCTCAACAACTGATGGCTCAGTCACCAATCTTTAACCCCAACGTTGTGAGGCAATTGACTTCCTTTCACCCTAAGTCAGAAAGGAAATGGCCCTAAGAGAAGTTCACCCGGAGATAACTTCTCCCGGGGCCGAGTAGGACGTGGTCACGAAAACAAATCCACAGGACCCCACACCCAAAGAGGAGTTCCAGGTAGGAGGCAAACCGTATCACTGTCGGGATCGCGGGACCTTCGATCCCTTGGCCCACAGCCTATTAACGAATGGACTCAGGTGGAAATGGAACAGAATTCCACCCCGTTTTCCAAAATTCTTCTAACACTCCACCCCCTCGTGAGAAGAATATACCTCAGAACTCTTGAACAAAAAGGTAGGAAGGAAAGCAAAGTCCTTCAAATTCCAGGGAAGGCTGCTTTGTGTTCCCAATGAAAGACTCTGACAAACTTAGTCATTCTAGACTTGTCTCCACTCATCAAGTTCATCGAGAACAATAAGTTCCGGATGCTTACTTGGCAACACATAAGGACCCTTCTACCAAAAGGAGCAAACACACCCTCAATAGACCCAACAGATGCTCACTGGCATCTTCTATTGAGCTGACCTTTCGCCTCCTACCTAGGATTCATGCTACAGAAGAAGTAATTCTTCAGAGCTATGTCCTTTGGACTGAATACAGCCCCAAGGATGTTCACGAAGCTGGCAGACACAATCATCTAGCAGCTAAACTCCGAAGGAGTTCAATTACTAGCATATCTAGACGATGGACCAGTATGGACAGCATCCAAGACTACTTGTCTGCAGGCAGCCAACAAGGTGATCCAGTCTCTGGAACACCTGGGCTTCAACTTCAATTTCAAGAAGACTCGCCTTCCTCCAGCCCAGAAGTTACAATGGCTAGGAATCCAATGGGACTTAAAGTCACACAATCTCTCCATCCTTTTCAAGAAGGGAAGAGAGATAAAGGGATCTGGCAAGAGACTTATCCGTCACAAGAGGATTTCAGAATGCCAACAGGAAAGAGTATCGCACTCTCTCCAGTTTGCGGCAGTGACAGACCAGTACTAAAGGCACGTTTATAAGATGCATCAAGAGTCTGGGGAAGATACGCATCAAAAGCTCGAAGAGATCAACCAAGGCTGGCACCGACCCTATTGCGCACGCTGTTAAGGGCGTGGTCAACCGCCAAGAGCCTAGCACGAACAATTCCCTTGCAATCACCACAACTATCGGTGGAGGTACACTCTTCCTCGAAAGGATAAGGTGGACATTCTAACGAGAGAAAAGTGCAAAAGAATTGGTCGTACCAGTTCAAAACCTTTCATATCGACGTTTAGGAAGTCCTGACAGTTTACCTGATGTGGAAGAGACTATCCCCTCGCAGAGCAATCCATATCCGATTGGCCCTGAAGAACGGAGGGATTGTAAAATGTATAAATAGACAAGGCTCGAGATTATCTCACATAGGACATATGATATTAGCCACCTTCCACCTGATAAGGAAGAAGGGATGGCATCTATCAGCAGTTCCACTACAAAGGTTCCACGACGAGACGGTGGATGCTCTATACAGGCGAAAGCCCATAGAGACAGATTGGTCCCTAGACGCAGACCCATTCTCCTTCACCTCGGAAAAAGTCCCGGACCTCTTCACAATGAGCGACAAGAAACTACCTCGTTATGTAGCCCCTTAGATGGACCCTTAAGCAGAGGCGATGGACATCATGTCCCTTGAACGGAACAAGTGGAACCACATTTACCTGTTTCCACCAACCATCCTCCTGCTAAGAGTCCTCGACAAGCTAAGATCCTTCAGAAGGACAGCAGCAGTAGCAGCTCCCAAGCAGCCCAAAAGCAACTGGATTCCTCTAGTTCTAGAACTGAAACTGAAGCTGTTCCCTCTGCCAGACCCAGCATTGTCCAATCTGGTCCAGAAGTCGACTGCTTGTGTTTCATTCTTGAGAACCAACAACCTACATCTCACGATTTTCTCGCCATAGCGGCGAACAAAAGTTTTAGAATCTCTAAGGATAAAGTTGACTTCATCGAAGAATTTAAGTCAAGTTCGACTAGGAGACAATAGGAATCATCATGGTAGAAATGGGTGTCCTTTGTGAAAGCAAAGGAACCGACAGAAATATCGATAGATTTCGGTCTAGTTTTCTTCATATTCCTATTCGAACAAGGCCTGGCTTCCTCATGAAAGTCAGCCCTGGCTAAACCACTTCTGTACACCTTTGGAGTGGACCTCTCTAGTGAAAACTTTAATAAGATCCTAAAAGCATGTGTTAGACTCAAGCCAGAAACCTTTCCAAATCCCATTGTGTGGTCTTTGGACAAAGTCTTGCACCATGCTTCGAATCTAAACAATGAGAATTGTACTCTAGAGGATCTAACAGACTCAAGCCAGCAACCCCTCCAAAGCCCATCACATGGTCTTTGGACAAGTCTCGCACCATGCTGCGAATTTAAACAATGAGAATTGTACTCTAAAGGATCTAACTCAGAAAGTTATTTTTGTTTGTCATAGCGTCATGGGTTAGAGTTAGTGGATTAGTGGCCTTATCTAGAAATGAAGGCCATATTCAGTTCCTAGATAGGAGAACTGAACCTCTTTCCTGATCCTGCTTTTCTTGCCAAGAATGAGCTACCCACCAAGAGGTGGGGTCCTTGGAGAATCTGCCCACTAAAGGAAGATACCTCTCTCTGCCCAGTAGAGTATCTTAAAATCTATCTTCGAGGAACCTCAAACTTCAAGGGAGGACAGCTTGTTAGAGGCAACTGAGAGCAAGGCTCCTACCTTATTTGCAGAGCGGATCCTGAGAGTACACCCGCAGGTTACGATCCAAGGAAAGTTGCTATTTCGTTGAACTTCTTCCAACACAAGGGCTTTGGGAGACTCCGCTCATACACTGGGTGGAGATCATCCAGTCTTTTCCAAACACTATACGAAGCAAGTACATGAAATAAACATGTTGTGGTGACGGCGGGCAGTGTTATAAAACCTGTGAACTGTTTTGGGACTTTCCAGTGCATTGGGTGCAGGGGTACATTTACCCTCGAGTGCAAATCACAAATCATATAGGTGCATATCTGATCAGTAACACCAGTGCTGAGTGAACGTTGCATCATGGTGTTCATGCAATACCAAAATCTGTACAAGTCAGTCAGATTTCGTTTCACATCTCCATTGAGTAGCATCATTTCGATGAAATTACATATTTTATCGACAAGAGAAAATATGGACCCTGATGTGTTTTCAATGCTGGATCAGATTCATACCCTAATGTAATTACATTTGATATTCTAGTTGCAAGGTAGAAATACTAAACCTATTAGCGTCTTATTGTTGCTATCTCACTTACAGACGAATAAAGCCTACTAGAGTTTTAATTATACTCCAGAAAGGCCCAACTTGAAATCAGAGTACAGATTTCCAAGGTATGTGAAAGTTAATCTCTAAGTGTTACCTTCCATCCCTACGGAAAATCAAGCCTTGATTCCTTATTGTCGATGTCGACACTTTCCCTGCAGGGGTCAGGAAGCCCTAAGCCAGTTCCAATCTTAGTGGAAATGACAGATAACGGTAATGTTATATACAGGTCTAAGAGACCAGATAAGGACCACATTCAAGGTAGAAGGCACTTATACAAAACCACAGATATAGTACTTTCAAGTTAATTCTCTGGTAAGCTTCCATCAGAACGAAATGGCCGAGCCCCCCAAAAAATGGATTTTGAGCAAAGCGAAAAATTTATTTTGGGGTGAGAGAGCCATGTCGTCCTGATGGACCCACCCTTTTTGCTGACCCCACCCCGAACTACTCTATCTATGGCTATTCCTGCTTAAACACAAGTAAAGGAATGGCGGCTGGTAGAAGTGCGGATAGGAGGGCCACCGGGTATCTAGATCGGCACCCCTTTCTTTAGCCACTATTCCCCCTCAAAGAGTTAAATCTATCCGGGGTGAAGATTGCTATGTATTGTATCTAAAAAATACGTCCCCTGATATTATGTGATATCCTTAAATTTTTCATTATGGATAAATCGCGCCAGGAGTTAGAATTCTGGAGACCTTCGGTTAATTCTCTGGGCATATCACTATAGCAAATATCCCTTAGAAAGCTACCTAAAGGAAATTTACATCAGGACGACATGGGTATCTCGCCCAAACATAGATTTTTCACTTTGCTCAAAATCCGTTATATATACATATATATGCAAATATATATATATATATATATATATATATATATATATATATATATATATATATATATGTATATATATATATATATATATATATATATATACACTCCAGATAGCAAGGTTGGTAGCGTCGCGGATCTCTATTATAGAGGTCCCGAGTTCGGTCCCCGCCTGGGACGCGAATACCATGAAACCTTTTACGGGGGGGGGGGGGGGGGTGTTACTCCCAGGGTAGGCGCCTGGGGGGAGGTTAGAGGGGACTAGCGATACTCCCTGCTGGCTAATGGTCGCCCGAGAAGGACGATGTAAATCGTCTCTGTGGAGACCTAAAACCCGCAACTTTAACTATTTAATTTTTTAATGCATATATATATATATATATATATATATATATATATATATATATATATATATATATATATATATATATATATATATATATATATAATGCATATATATATATATATATATATATATATATATATATATATGTATGTATATTTATATTTATATATATATATATATATATTTATATACATATATATATATATATATATATATAATGCATATATATATATATAAATATATATATATATATATATATATATATATATATATATATATATATATATATATATATATATATATATATATATATGTGTGTGTGTGTGCATTTATATTTATATATATAATGCACATATATATATATATATATATATATATATATATATATATATATATATATATATATATATATATATATTATACTGTGTATATATATAGGTATATATATATATATATATATATAGGTATATATATATATATATATATATATATATATATATATATATATATATATATATATATATATATATATATATATATATATATAAATTTATATAGGTATATATATACATACATATATATATATATATATATATATATATATATATATATATATATATATATATATATATAGGTATATATATATATATATATATATATATATATATATATATATATATATATATATATATATATATATAGGTATATATATATATATTTAGGTATATATATATATGAAATTTATCATTTCTATTAAAGTTTCTAAGGAAGTTTTCATTCTAAACTGTAGACAATCAAGATAATAATCCCCATTGCTGCTATTGCTTAGCGAATGTTCTTCATCAAAAGAAAATGAAACTGTTAAAATACATGTGTATTTAATACACTCTTATACACTGTAAGGCTATTGCTTTTTTATTATCTTCCGCTTGCTACAAACTGATAATATAAAATCTTGTTTAATCTTGCCATTGCATGTTTCACATTTTTGGAATTTTTATGCCATTGGAGACCTCAAGCATTTTTATATAAACTTGTTATCTTGTTTGAATACAGTCAGTTATGTCTAGGCCGTCTTTTCATTATGACCTTCATCAGTTTGTCTCATTGGTGACTGCCCGGGGTGACTGCTGCTCGCCCCCACCTTCCTGCTCACAGTTGTCCCCTACACTTTTACGATGCCGCCCAATGAACCGGTTTTTACCCAGGTAGCATCAATGAAATGGCTACCATTTATGAGCATAGAAACTTTTGCCTAGTTTCAGCGCCCTAAAGTTCAGTTTCACATTAAGGGCATGACTCGCTCAAGCAGCAAAGCAAACTTAGTTCCTATGGCAATCCCCAAGGACAATCTCTCTGAAATCTCTGATTGGCTTGCTACCAAGGGAACACCCCAATAGAGTATTATGTCCTCAAAACATACCTCCTGGAACAGTACCTATCACTGTTTAGCCAAACTTTTTCACTGCTCTCAACAACCATTGGGGACTAAAAGGCTTCGCTCACCCTCGGGGAAATGACCAATACCGCTCGCCTACAACCTGCCATAGATGGCTTTCCTCAGGAAGTGAACGTACTTCATCCCTTTTTGTACCATGCCTACCTGAACCTCTATTCCCCTCAATCCCCAATGTTGATACCTTGTACATGAAGGACCTGATCAGCGAAGTCGACACTCTTATGGACAGCCACTTCACCACCTTTAAGACCTCCATCAATGCCTCCAATCCTGATGAAGAGGAAAACCATTCAACACCGATCAAAGCTGACATTAAGATGTAGAGCCCATACGCCCGCTTCATGACACGCTTGAGTAGCAACAAGAGCCAGCCACCATCCATGTACGCAGACTCCAACCGATGACCTTTACAGTCACTTAGGCTACTACCACAACAGATTCGGGGCTGCTGTGAAGAAATGTGCCGACAGTTGTTAGTGGCCAAAAAATTTGTAAGCATGTGGCAGTGTCCACAACTGTCACTAATATTTTCTGCAGGTACAGATGTGTGGTTTTTGGTATGCACTGATGGTTGCCACTCCTCTCTACCAATGTTACTCTTCTGGACACAATCCCCATCCACAGGTACGAGGCACTCATACTATCATTTGGGAGGGCCAAATATCGTTAGTTCCTTAGTGCCGACATAATGTTGCTAATATTTGGTGTGAATATCCTTGTCCATTTCTACTTCCTAGTTGATATGACTCATCGACGTCTAGTCAAGGCAGACTCATACTTGTTGACCCTTTTTAACCTACCCCTCCTACATCGCACTCCACATCAGCACACCTACAGAGGCCTTTGCTCACCTCCTATCATGGTACATGGAAGTCTTCCAACCAGAACTTCACCAAACAACCATGGTTCCAGCCAAGCACAGTATTTATCCCCATATCAAAACGACGGGACCTCATGTGTTTGACAGATTCAGGCGTCTGAGCCCTAATTGTTTGGCAACCTCTAAATGAACGTTCGCTGGAATTGAAGAAATAGGCTCTTACCAAAAGGCCATTAGTTCATGGCCATTACCCTTACACATCATCCTAAAGAAGGAAGGCTTCCCACACCCTTGCTGGGATTACAAACATCTGAACTTGCAGACAGAACCAAATCACTACCCCCTCCCAAACATTGTCGGTTACCTCCTACTTGCACAAAGCGAGAATGTTCTCCACTCTTGACCTCCTGAAGAGGTATTATCAGGTGCCCATAAACCCAGAAGACATCCATATAAACTGTCATCACCCAACCCCCTTTCTGTTCATACACATTCAATAACTCCTGTTTTAACCCTCTTATTCCTGGGGCCATTTCTTAATGTCTCATGGATGGCATGTTAGGGGAAATCTCCCTCTGTGTATGTTATGTGGACGACATACTTGTGTCCTCTTCTTCCAAAGAGGAACAGCTCTATCACCTAAGCATCATTCTTGACCGCCTACAACAGAACACCCTTGTAGTTTTGTAGGAAAAGTGTACCTTTGGTGCCAACGAAGTACCATTCTTAGGGCATCGCATCACTCTTGAAGGCGTCCATCCCCTCCCTTAGAAGATATCACCTATTCAGATCTTCCCCATGACAGTCAAAATACTAGAGATTCTTGGTCCTGATAAACTATCATCACGGGGTCCTGTCAGCCATTGCCGCCACTCTTTCCCTTCTCTGCGCCTGCCTCGAGGGCAATCCAAAAGAAATGAAGTAGGGTCCTCTTCGGAAAGCGTCCTTTTGCAACGCAAAGAATACCCTAACAACTACTGCTGCTCTCACTTTTCCTGTGCAACATGCCCTTTTCCTTCTCTCCACCGATGCCAGTGACATTGCTATTGGTGCATTACTTGAACAGGTGGTTGGCTACTCTACCTTCAACCATGAATTGCTGGTTCACAGTCACTTTATTCACTTCTTAGATGGGATGCCCTTCTTCATTTGCACAGACCTCATGACACTGGGCATGCCTTCACTCAACAGTACGGTGCCTGGTCTCCCCATCAACACAGACATCTATCCGTTATGACTGAATACAACTGCACCCTTCAACACATCCCTGGGAAAATAATTCACGTTGCCAATGCCGTGTCAAGAAACACATTGGCCACCATTCACCTAGGATTGAGTTAAAATGCCTCAGCAGACGCTCAACAGACGCTAAAAATAAAAAGACCCAGAGTACCAAGCATGCAGGACAACCTGCACATCTTTCCATTGGGAGGATGTCGCCTTTGACAACTCAAACGCTACCCTCCTCTGTGAAATTAGAATTGGCAGCCCATGGCCGTGGGTACTTGCCGCACTGTGGCAATAGGTGCTTAATTTCATCTTTGACCTCTCACATCCCTTGCATTAATCTACTGCACAGCTACAGAAGACCAAGTTCATTTGGTACGGCATTACTAAGGATGCTAATGATTGGGTTACAGCCTGTACTTAGGCTAAACTCCAAAAGTATATCAACAGACTGATCCGGTAGTGGGGACCTTTCCTCAACCTCGGCATTGTTTTCCCACATTCATGTCGACGTACTAGTTCCCCCACTCACATAACATGAACACAGTTACCTGTTAACTAACATTGACTGCTCCACTTGTTGGCCTAAAGCCATCCCAATGCAAACTACAGCATCTGCTTCATGTACATTTGTCTTACTCTCAGGATTGATAAAAAAATTTTGTATCCCTGAGCATATTGCTTCTGATTTGGAAGTTACTTTTACCTCTCAATTGTGGACATTATTAGAGAATCTCCTAGACATCACATTACATTAGACAACCAATTACTACCCTGCAGGCAAATGAAAGATTAAACATTTTCATCGCATCCTCAAAGCAGCTTTGATATCCCGCTGCAATGACTCCAATTTGTTTGCTCCGCTTCCCTGGGTCCTCCTGGGATTAAGGGCCACGCCTAAGGATGCCCTGGATGTCTTGGCAGCTGAAATATTGTTTTGCAACCCATTGGTCATCCCTGCTGAATTTTTCCCATCTGCAATCTCCTACAACATTCTCCAGTGCCTACGTCATGTTGTAGGAGAAATTTACTCCCTACTACCAGACATAAAAGACCCCCTACGAAACAACGCATAACAAAAGATTTAAACATTGCAACACATGCGCACTGAGACCGCTAACACCCCCTTATACGGGCCCTTTCCTCATTATCCATTGTAAACTGAAGGCTTTTTTAATTAACATTCGTGGCAAGGATGGGTCTCCATTAATCAGCTAAAACCTGTATATCTCATGCAAAATGACCCATCAACAGTTTGCCTTTCTAGGGCAGGGTGCTCTATTTCACATTTTATTTTGTAAGGGGGGAGCCATGTAACGCACCTGTATTTCATACACGCTCATTCACTTTAATGCTATTGTTTTTAGCTACCTCTGGCTCTCTCCCATAATGATGATAAAAAAAAAACCTGCTTAGGTTTCCCAATTCATGTTTCACATTGTTGTAATTTTTTTGTTATTGTTGCCCTCAACTGTTTTTATATAAACTCGTTATCTTGTTTAAATATAGTCAGTAATGTCCAGGCCGTCTTTTCGTTAAGAAACTTATCAGTTTGCCACACTGTCAACATATCAACAAACATTGCCAATATAGTTTAGGGTGCATCTTACTCGAAAAGAGAAAATATCAAGATACTGTCAACGGATATTTCTGTTTATGGGAATTAAGGATTACTTTATTCGAAAAAGGGAAACTACTAAAATATCACCCAACATTTCCATTGAGGTTTTTAAAAGTTATCGATTCGAAAAAGGGAAAAAAAATGAGGTACCAAGCAATATTGTTTAGATGGATTATAGGAGTACTTCATTCAATGTTGTTGCGATGGGTTGTGGAGTATACTACTAGAAAAAAGGGAAAATATCCAGAGATAAGCAATATTGCTGCTATGGGCTTTAGGGAGTACGGTAACTAAACTAGCAAGATTTGAACCAGCATTCTAATATGGGTTCTGTGTTGTACTTACTACGGGAAAATAGTAATTTATCAGTATACAGTTCTGTTATGATTTTTAAAGAGTGATTTATTCCTAAAATGAAAAACCTTGAAACCAACTTAGATAACCGTAAAAGGGATAAGAGGTATAGTACTTCCAAAATGAAAATGAAATCTTTCAGTTTAGTCCAAAGACCAGGAGAGTATGTATACTCGCCCATGGGTATTCCTAGTTGATTGAAGATGACACTGTCGTTCCACTCCTCTGGATCAGTTGCACCGATTGACATCTATCGCATAAGAAATATATAAACTCTTATAATCTCATATGTAAACTTCAAATGTATAGAAAGTTGACATTTTTCTTTTATATAACTTAGATTAGGATTCGTTGGTTTTCTATTGTAATAAGTTGACTAAATTTTAAAGATTTTCACGTTAATAGCTATAGTAAGCATTCAAAATTAAAAATTCTACAGTTGTAATTATTATTATTCGATGACATATTATTATTATTATTATTATTATTATTATTATTATTATTATTATTATTATTAATCGCTGACATATTATTATTTTTACTATTATTATTATTATTATTATTATTATTATTATTATTATTATTATTATTAATCGCTGACATATTATTATTATCATCATCATCATCATCATCATCATCATCATCATCATCATCATCATCATCATCATCATCATTATTATTATTATTATTATGATGATGATGATGATGATGATGATGATGATGATGAAGATGATTATTATCCAAAAAATACGCACTTCAAATATATCAAACACCTGAAATAAGTTTTCAGAGTAAAGTATCAGCAAAATATACTAAAATTATATAGTTTTAAAGAACTGCATAAACGTATATTAAAAAGCTTAAATATATAGGAACATACGACAACGATAAGCAAGACTATGATTCGTGATACTTTGAGGAAGGCCTACTGCCTCATTGAAATAAATAAATTTGTTAGCTTTATTCCTATCGGATTCAACCAGTGATCCTCATCAGTAACAAATAACTCCCTTAAGTAAAACGACAGTTTGAAGTCTCTTGAGCAAACATTAAGAATTATTTTGGATAAAAGGGCAATGAAAATTGTAAAATCTTACATATCAATACGCCAACTTTTTCTTTCTCGAATGTCTTTACATTTCCTTTAGCAATGAAAACGCTCCTTTGCCTATAAGTGAACGTGGACTTTCAAGAAAGAGTTGATAATTATATAGACAAAAAGTAATTTCATATGAACTGGGGAATTATCCAAAGATATCTTACCATAATGCATGCTGTGATGAAAAATGCAAAGTGTGTCGTCAGTCTCTTCATTCTAGTTGTTGATGTTTGTACCTGAGAAAGTTAAATTAGATAATTCCTAGTGTATATATATATATATATATATATATATATATATATATATATATATATATATATATATATATATATATATATATAGATATATAGATATATAGATATATAGATATATAGATATATAGATATATAGATATATAGATATATATATATATATATATATATATATATATATATATATATATATATATATATAGATAGATAGATAGATAGATAGATAGATATCCATCTCGCTTATCGACAGGTCAAAGCCCCTTTGAGAAAGAAGTCACGTAAAGGGGCGATGATCACTTTGCATCTTAATCGACTGACCTAATAAAAAGAACCGATGCCTCTCTAGAACCCAAAGAATAGCCATATTCTCTTGATCAAATGTACTATAATTCTTTTCTGCCCCTTTTAATGCCTGGGAAGGAAAACAAATGTGTAGCTCTCTATCTTTATCATCTCGTTGAGAAACTACGCCACCAATAGCTACGCTACTGGCATCTGCTAGTTAAGGCAGCTTTCAAATAGTTAAAGGCCCTTTCTTCTTCCACTCCCCAATTTATTACTTTTTGTTTCTTTAAAGAATCTAAGGGTCTCGCTATCTCTCCAAAATCTCTTATGAATTTTCGGTAATACCCAGTGAGTCCAAGGAACCCAGCTAATTCTTTAGGGTTACGTGGCCTGGGGAAATCTCTAATAGCTGATACTTTACTGGGGCAGGGTTGGATACCTTCTGGGGTTATTATGCCACCTAAAAATTTTACTTTTTTTACGGAAACATTTGCACCTTGACAAATTTATTTTTTATACCATTATGTCGCAATGCTTCTAAAACTTTACGAATATTATTGTTATGTTCTTCGGCCGTTTTCCCTGTAATTGTGATATCATCTAAATAAACAAGAACATTATGGCCAATTAAGGGAGACAAAACCGCCATCATTACTTTAGAGAAATGACTTGGAACCTTTTTAACACCGAAAGGAAGAAAATTAAACTGAAATAGTTGATCGTTAGCTATAAATGCCGTTTTACATTTACTGTCTTCCTAAATGGGTATTTTATAGTATCCAGATTTTAAATCAACAGATATAAAATATATACTATCCCGTACCTTCACAAGTAATTCTTCGATCGAGGGCAATGGAAATGCATTATCCTTAGTGACTGCATTCAACTTCCTATAATCAACACACAATCTTACCGAGCCATCCTTTTTCCTAACAGCTACAATTGGAGAAGCCCCTGGGGATTCGCTCTCCCCGATCATCCCTTGTTCCCTCAATTTACTAATTTCTCTTTCTATCTCTCCCTGAAAATGAGTGGGTACCTTATAAGGCCTTGGTCTGATCGGCTCCGCCTGCCCAGTTTCAATGCTAAAGGGAAATCGATCAATTTTCCCGGGTGGCTCATCTCCAATTGCATTTACATCGGCATAATTATTGACAATGTCACTAACTACAGGTTGATATTCTGACAGACATAGTTTTCGCGCTTATATAATCAAATTTTTAGTGCGTTTGTCTGTGCGTGCTGGAGTTGTGGCTCCAGCATCCCATTATTAGCAATTTCACGTAACTCTAATTCACACACAGAATCAATTCCTAACACAACTCTTTCATTTGGCAAATTAACTATCGTTATATCAGCTCTGTTCCCATTTATTTCCGACAAACCTTCTAAAATTACACGCACCCAATTGTCATGGGGTTTAACAACGGCCTTGGTTCCTTCCGGAAGAGAGCGACACAGGGTCACTGATATAGTCGTAAGTGTATGGGGAGACAACACTTCTCTTTCAGGTTCAGCTGTTACCTTACTTAAATGTCTCTCCGAGCCCGCACAAGAACTTACTCTCTCATTACCTTCTATCGGTAAAAGGTACCCTTCTGCTTTTACTGTTATTGTATCTTTTCCTCCAGAAATTAATATTTGATTATTAGAGATGAAATCAATTACTAAAATAGCCTCGATTCCTGGAATGCCCAAGGTGAGCAAGACCAAAAAATCATGTGTAAACTTCACAGATCCCCCCCCCTAAAAGTTGACAATCGGTGTATGGTTTATTTTCTCCTGGCATGTCAAGGACGAGGGATGCCGCTGACTGTAAGGGGTTTGAAGAGAATCTTTTTTCAATCGGTGAAACACTGGTTCCTGTGTCGATCAGCGCTCAAATGGATTTATCTGGAAGGTCAATCCAAACTGCTAACATTCCTAGACGGTCATTACAATATATGGGGCACAGGCTAATGACCTCAGCTGCAACGCCGCTGCTCCCTAGTGCTACGGGGGTGAGGTCGTGGGTACCGAGGGAGGTCCCAGTGCCTGCTCTAAGTCCGTTGTCATTAGGAGAGCTGCCTCGGCTGCTGCTTCTGATGTCTTGGGGGCGGGCATCGATCTCCCTCGTCTCCCCCTTCCTATGTTTCCTTTTCCTCGGATGTTCGGCGGGGAGGGGGGGGGGAGGTGTCTGTGTGCCACAGCTCGCCCACCATTAGCGTTTTTTGCTGGGCACTCTCGAGATAGGCCTGACAAGTGTAACAGCGGAGGGATCCTTGGGTGGGGCACAGCGGAGGGATCCTTGGGTGGGGCACTCCACTCGTCGGTGCCCCTCTCCCCCACACTGCTAGCATCTGAAGACACTTATCTGCTGACTGCATTCTCCCCTCTCCCTATTTGGGGGTTGGTGAGTGCCTCTCATGGCTGCCAACTTCTTGGAATCGGGCCAGTTATTATTATTATTATTATTACTAGCCAGGCTACAACCCTAGTTGGAAAAGCAAGATGCTATAAGCCCAAGGGCTCCAACAGGGAAAAATTGCCCAGTGAGGAAAGGAAATAAGGAAATAAACAAATGATGATAATAAATTAACAATATATCATTCTAAAAACAGCAACAGCGTCAAAACAGATATGTCTTATATAATCTATTGACAACGTCAAAAACAGATATGTCATGTATAAACTATAAAAACTCATGTCAGCCTGGTTAACATAAAAACATTTGCTCCAACTTTGAACTTTTGAGGTTCTACTGATTTAACTACCCGATTAGGAAGATCATTCCACAACTTGGTAACAGCTGGAATAAAAGTTTTAGAATACTGTGTAATATTGAGCCTCATGATGGAGAAGGCCTGGCTATTAGAATTAACTGCCTGTCTAGTATTACGAACAGGATAGAATTGCCCAGGGAGATCTGAATGTAAAGGATGGTCAGAGTTATGAAAAATCTTATGCAACATGCACAATGAATAATTGAACGACGGTGACAAAGATTAAT
>NC_090732.1:147439590-147444590 GCF_036898095.1 Palaemon carinicauda
TCTCCTCTTTACGTTCCTCCCAGCCTGATAAGGGACTCAACCGAGTTCGGCTGGTAATGCTTGGGTGCCACAGCCCACCCTCCCCCGTTATCCACCACAGATGAAGCTTCATAACGCTGAATCCCCTTCTGCTGCTACCTCCGCGGTCATCAAAGGCACCACAGAAAGCAGAAGGGCCTACTAGAACTGTGTCACAATCGCTCGCAATTCATTCCTATTTCTAGCATGCTCTCTTGCCTCTCTCACATCTATCCTCCTATCACCCAGAGCGTCCTTCACTCCATCCATCCACCCAAACCTTGGCCTTCCTCTTGTACTTCTCCCATCAACTCTTGCATTCACCACCTTCTTTAGCAGACAGTCATTTTCCATTCTCTCAACATGGCCAAACCACCTCAACACATTCATATCCACTCTAGCTGCTAACTCAGTTCTTACACCCGTTCTCACCCTCACTACTTCATTCCTAAGCATATCTACTTGAGATACACCATCCATACTCCTTTGAGACTTCATCTCAAACACATTCAATTTCTGTGTCTCCATCACTTTCATTCCCCACAACTCCGATCCATACATCACAGTTGGTACAATCACTTTCTCATACAAAACTCTCTTTACATTCAATGGGATGGAAACGACTGAAAAATTAAGTAGTATTTATATAGAATTTTTTTTTGCATATCTATGTTTTACTTTATGCTGATGATACTATTGTAATAGCTTAATCCCCTAAGGAATTACAAAATGCCTTAAACAAAGTAAAAGAATATCGTGATACTTGGAAACTTAAAATTAATGTTTTCCAAAATTTAAGTAGTTGTATTTCCTAGAGGAAAAGTTAGAAATGTCTAGAATTTTAAATAAGGTGAGGAGAGCATCGAAATTGTAGATGATTATGTTTATCTTGGTACTACGTTTAATTATAATGGTAAAATGCATACAGCTATTAAGAAACAAGTCTTTCAAGCACGTAGAGCATTATTCAGTATGTTGATTAAATGTATAAAACTTGAATTACCCATTGATATCAACTGTGATCTATTCGATGCTCTAGTTGTACCAATTTTGACTTACGGTTGTGAAATATGGGGTTACCACAAACTAGATCATGTTGAAACATTTCACAAGAAGTTCATGAAAAATCAGCTCTGTGTCAACAAGCGAACAGCAAACTGCATAGTATATGGGGATCTTAGCAGATTCAAAATTGAAATATCTATTTGCAAACGGATGATTGGAGTTTTGGTTGAGAATTGTAACATCAAAGGCGTCTAAATTGTCAAATGTTTTATCGTTTTCTTAGAATTCTGTACAAGTCGAATGAGTATAAGTCTAGTTGGATCCATAAGATTAAAACTATCCTTGATGCATGTGGTATGTCAAATATATGGGAACATCCCGAAAATTTCAATCACAAGTGGATAATAAATAGCCTAGAAATGAAACTCAAAGATATAGAGAGACAACAGTGGCATGCAGAATTAGAAAGAAATGTATTGTGTAGTGATTATAAACGTTTTAAGATTGAATTTGGCCAAGAAAAGTATATTATAAATTTAGATATACCAGAGAGAATTGCCCCTAGTAAATATAGGTGTGGTACCCACAAACTTCCTGTAGCAACTGAAAGATATTCTGGGCGGGAGAATCAGCACCCTTGCCGACTATGCAACAGTATTGAAATTAGGGATGAATATCATTACGTTTTAGTTTGTCCTATGATTAGAGAAATAAGAGAGAGATACCTAAAGCCCTACTATTGTAGAAGACCTACCACTTTTAAATTCAATCTTCTCCTCAATACAAGTAGTGCTAGAGAATTGAAAAGACTTGCAAAGTCTGTTAACCTTATAATGTCTTTATTTTAGATTTAATACTTTCTAGGATTTTCATTATTCTGATTATTTTCAATGAATGTACTTTCCTTTGTCAGAATACCTTTTATGCTTTAAATATGTACTTGCTAAATATATGTGTACATAAATATAGTTGTAATCTATTGGTCTCTTCTTTTTGTAGTTTCTGTGTAAAATATATATATTTGTATAATTTTGTAATTCTCATATTCTGGAAGGGGTCGATAGAATAAAATTTGCCTTTGCCTTTGCCCAACCTTCTTTTTTTTACTACTCCCTTAATGGCCCCCAACACTTTGCATCCTTCATTCACTCTCTGACGTACATCTGCTTCCACTCCACTATTTGCTGCAACAACAGACCCCAAGTACCTAAACTGATCCACCTCCTCAAGTAACTCTCCATTCAACATGACGCTCAACCTCGTACCACCTTCCCTTCTCGTACATCTCATAACCTTACTCTTACCCACATTAACTTTCAACTTCCTTCTCTTACACACCCTTCCAAATTCTGTCACTAATCGGCCAAGCTTCTTCTCCGTGTCTGAAACCAGTACAGTCTCATCCGCAAACAACAACTGATTTACCTCCCATTCATGGTCATTCTCGTCCACCAGTTTCAATCCTCGTCCAAGCACGCGAGCATTCACCTCTCTCACCACTCCATCAACATACAAGTTAAACAACCACGGTGACATCACACATCCCTGTCTCAGCCCCACTCTCACCGAAAACCAATCGCTCACTTCATTTCCTATCCTTTCACATGCTTTACTACCTACGTAGAAACTTTTCACTGCTTGCAACAACCTTCCACCAACTCCATATAACCTCATCACATTCCACATTGCTTCCCTATCAACTCTATCATACGCTTTCTCCAGACCCAAAAGCGCAACATACAACTCCTTATCTTTTGCTAAATATTTCTCGCATATCTGCCTAACTGTAAAAATCTGATTCATGCAACCCCTACCCCTTCTAAAACCACCCTGTACTTCTAAGATTGCATTCTCTGTTTTATCCTTAATCCTATTAATCAGTACTCTACCATACACTTTTCCAACTACACTCAACAAACTAATACCCCTTGAATTACAACACTCATGCACATGTCCCTTGCCCTTATATAGTGGTACAATACACACAAACCCAATCTACTGGTTCCATTGAAAACACAAAACACACATTAAACAATCTCACCAACCATTCAAGTACAGTCACAACCCCTTCCTTCTACATCTCAGCTCTCACACCATCTATACCTTATGCTTTTCCTACTCTCGTTTCATCTAGTGCTCTCCTCACTTCCTCTCTTGTAATCTCTCTTTCATTCTCATCTCCCATCACCGGCACCTCAGCAACTGCAACAGCAATTATACCTTCCTCCCTATTATCCTCAACATTCAGTAAATTTTCAAAATACTCAACCCACCTTGCCTCCTCTCCTTTTAACAACCTTCCATTTCCATCTTTCACTGTCTCTTCAATTCTTGAACCAGACTTCCTTACTCTCTTCACTTCTTTCCAAAACTTCTTATTCTCTTTATATGAATGACCCAATCTCTGACCCCACCTCAGGTCAGCTGCCCTCTTTGCCTCACTTCCCTTGCGCTTTACTTTCACTTTTTTCTCTATATATCTTTCATACTTCTCTACATAATTACTCTGCAGTCATTCTTCAAAAGCCCTCTTCCACTTCTACCTTCACTCCTTCATTCCACTATTCACTGCCCTTCTTCATGCTGCCTCCAACAACCTTCTTGCCACATACGTCACTTGCAATCCCAACAAAATTCTTTTTACTAACTTCCACTCCTCCTCTAAATTACCAGTTTCTCTTACTTTCACTTCCTCACATGCCATTTTCAACCATTCTTGGTATTTACTTTTTACCCCCGGTTTTATTAGCTCTTCAACCCTCACTAGCTCCCTTTTACATCCATCTACTCTATTCCCCCACTCTTTTGCTACACCTAATTTTCCTTCCACCATAAACTGATCAGACATACCGTTAGCCATACCCCTAAATACGTGCATATCTTTCAATCTTCCCAACTTTCTTTAAGTTATCAACACATATTCCATTAACGCCCTTTCTACCACTCTTCCATTTGCCACTCTTACCCATGTATACTTGTTTTTATCTTTCTTTTTGAAAAGCTAGAACTTATCACTATCTCTTGCTCAACACACTTATCTACCAGTCTCTCACCACTCTCATTTTCACTTGGTACGCCATACTTCTCAATGACACCCTCTACCTCTCCAGCACCCACTCTAGCATTTAAGTCACCCATGACAACTACATAATTCCTTCTACCCAGTCCTTCCACACACATAGTTAAATCATTCCAGAACTCATTCCGTTCTTCTTCACTTTTCTCATAACCTGGCCCATACACACTGACAAATGCCCAACATTCCCTACCCAACCTAACCCTTACCCACGTTAACCTAGATGATATCTCATTCCATTCCACTACTTTACCCGTCATCCATTCACTAGGCAATAAAGCCACACCTTCTCTTGCTCTTCCCCTTTCAATCCCAAAAACTCTACCAGACATTTCAACAAACATCACGTCACCTTTCCCTTTTATCTTTGTCTTACATAAGGCCAATATATCCATCCTTCTATTCCTAAACATACTTCCAATCTCACATTTTATACTCTCTATCGTACTACATCCACGCACATTCAAACACCCCAAAACTAGAGTGTGGGGAGCAGTGACTCTCCCCCCAGCTCCACCTCTTTGATGTCTCACAGGATTTTGATACAGGAGAGGGGTTTCCCAGCCGCCTCGTCAAATCCCTTTTAGTCGCCTCTTACGACATGCAGGAATACGTTGCCTCTATTCTAATTTTTTTTATGCCTTGTACCCACAGGGGGCATATATATATATATATATATATATATATATATATATATATATATATATATATATATATATATATATATATATATATATATATATTAATTTATGTATTCATATATACAATAAATACACATTTATATATGAATATCTAATGTATATACTATATATGTGTATGTACATATGCTTTTCAAATAAGCCAAAAATACCAATTAATATCAAATTTGTTCTGCCATAGGCTCTCAAAGGTAGGAGGAGAT
>NC_090732.1:147447090-147449590 GCF_036898095.1 Palaemon carinicauda
GAGGGAAATCTTATAATAATTTTTTCACAATTTTCATGCTCATAAATAACAGTTAACCCCCTCTATACACTGTGCATCATTCAATTACATATTACACATACTCCTGTTCGTGTTCTGGATATCAAGGCGCTCCTTTCCAAACCTTTTTCATACAATCTATCCAGAGGTTCCTTTATTTTTTTTTTCTCATTTTTTTTTAACTCCTAACAAAAATGAACCATAAGCTCATCCTCATTTCATCATGATGCATTCTTTTCACATGATCAAACCATCACATAACACGCAGGGACACCCTTTAACAAGTGCTAGAGAAAATAACTTTATTTACTAATTTTCATCCATTTATTCGTCGTCGCTAAACCACATAGATTAATCTAAAAACATCAACCTATTTTATTACATTCAAATTTATCATTCAACGACCCTGCTATAAAGAACATTAGAATCAACAATCCCTTCATGCAATCTAACCAGGGCATCCATAGATGTTCATAATGATAGAAGGATGCAGAGTTTATGGTTCATTTTGTTAGGATTTAGGAGGAGAGAAACGATAAGGAATCACGGAATAGATTGCTACTTTCCTTGGTTCAAATGTTATGTGGTTCATCTGTCCTTCCATCGTAACCCCATCTGTTATGTTTAATACCAACTATTTGTTTAAGTCATCTATTTATTCGTTTGATATTCAGGCCAATATGCAATGCTCAATCTTCCAGGTTTCTATCAAACTATACTTTTCATCCGATTTGCTCCCAATGTTCCTCTCTTGTAAAAACTTCCAAAACTCTCTCAATAGTTTCTGTAGTTTATATTTTGATATCCTAATCAATATAGCATCACTTACAAACAGCAAACATTACTTTATTAACCATTAATTTTCTAGTTCATACATCTGTAGTTTCTCAGAGTCCTTACATCAATGCATACTTAAAGATATCGAAATAATTTTCAAATTATAACACAACTTTTCGCAAGCCTATGATTACCCCAAACCTGACGCTCCATATATTTTATATTTGTTTTGAATATTTTGTCAACATTCAATCGTTTAAACACTAATCTTTACAACATATTCTTAATTAAACCATCCTCATATTCACTATCGAATCTGTTGCATTTTTTCAATTGGTTTTTCCTTTTGACTTTCATAGCAAACTTTTGACCATCATGCCCACCCTTTACCAGTTCTTCTGGCACTTGTTTAGCTAAATCAAAGATTCTCATCATCTACCTTAGTGGGTATAACCAGTAATATGTCCTTATAATTCTTAAAGACTTTTAGCCTATTCACTATTATACAATAGAACCGATACTGTCCCCATTAATTACTTCAAAACCTTTCCATCGTCCAGAGTTATTTTAAAACTCCTGATCACTCCATTAATTACGAAATCATTTCTTGGTACACCATCTTTCTTATAATCCCTTCAACTGTTGCCATCTTTCATTTTCATATTACATCCTCAAAAGCAACTTTTAAATATGTAGTAAGCCTATTCACTCTTGTGTTAATCAGCTCTGATTTCGTTATATCTATCAAATTATAAAAAAAACTTCAAGATACGTCGGTTTATTGGGTCAAAACTGCTAGTACTACATATATGGCAAATGCCTTTGGATTTTGATAACATAGCGATCCCATGCTTTCATATCATTAAATAAAACTTATTAGCATAGATTCAGACTGTAACATGGATATACTTTTATTTTCTATTCATAGACTATTATGCACTCCTGTTATAACATCACCTTAAAATGCACATTTAACTCTTTCGCCTCTCTCCATCGTTTTCACTACGCTACAAATACTATTCCTTCTCTAGTTTTCCACCCTTTTGCTACCTCATAAGCAATTAGTTTTCATCTCGGCCATTCCTCATTTCTGTGTACGCTACCATTTTACCTTTTGACCCATTACTGGGAAACACTAATGCTTTTCTAAGCAAATCAACGAGCAACAACATTTTTCCTCTGTACACATCCACCCACATTCAAAACTCTTTTGTTTACCCTGTTTTGTGTTATACTACCTCCAGTAATTTTGTGAATTATTTTGCAAACACAGTGAAGCTATATTGCAATTTACTTTACCTGGAATCTAACAGAAAAGGAAATCACGCTTTTTATAATCCTCAAGAGAATACGCTCACTATACGATTCAGCTGTGCATGTCTACATCCTAGAATTACTCAAAGGACTTTATTATTCCTTGATGGACTGCTATTAAAATGCCTCTCAATTTCTCTGGGATACATGATCCCTGTACCACCAAAAATATGCACTTCTTAGGACAACAAAAGGGGCACTCAGTAGAGCGCAGACCTTCGCCGAGGTAGCTTATTTCTCGATGTTTTGCTGGACCTTGACCTCGACTTTTGAACTTAACATGTATTAATTGGCGTGGATTATCCTACAGTCAAATGAGAACCAAGTTTGAAGTCTCTGTGACAACAAAGTCCGAATTTATGACTGATTACATTTTGAAAGACCGTGACCT
>NC_090732.1:147454590-147471283 GCF_036898095.1 Palaemon carinicauda
CCATACACCATTTCAGCTGCCGAGACGTCGAGGGCGTCGTTAGGAGGGGTCCTTAGTCCCAGGAAGACCCAGGGAAGCTGAGTAAACCAGTTGCAATCCTTGCATCGGGACATCAAAGCTGCTTTGAGGGTGCGATGAAAACGCTCAACCATTCCATTGGCAGCGGGGTTGTAGGCCGTTGTCTGATGTAGGGTGATGCCCAGGAGATTCGCTAATGATGTCCACAATTGAGAGGTGAAAGTGGTTCCCCTGTCAGAAGTAATATGCTCTGAGATACCAAATCTTGAAATCCATCCAGAGAGTAAGGCAGATGTACATGAGGCGGACGTTGCAGTTTCCATGGGAATGGCTTCAGGCCAGCGAATGGAGCGGTCAATGACGGTAAACAGGTAACGATGTCCTTGTGATGTGGGTAGGGGGCCTACAACGTCGACGTGAATGTGTGCGAAACGACGCTGAGGTTGAGGAAAGGTGCCCACTCCTGAATCCGTGTGTCTATGTACTTTGGAAGTTTGGCAAGAAGTACAGGCGCGGACCTAATCCTTGAATGAAATCAAACACCTGCCGTCACATGGGAGCAGGAATCCAAGGTCGCGGTCTATCAGTACTGACATCATAGAGGAGGGGAAAGTCTTCCCAACGGAGGGACGTGCAGGATGTCCTACATGCTTGATACTCTGGATCCTGTCGTTGGGCTTCAGCCAGAGCGTTGTAATCCGATCCCAGTTGAACGGCAGCCAAAGTGTTTCTTGACAGGGCACTGGCAAAGGGATTCATTTTCCCAGGGACGTATTGAAGGGTGTAATTGTATACAGCCACGGCGGAGAGATGTCGGCGTTGACGGGCGGACCAGGAGTCAGCCTGTCGAGTGAAGGCGTGCACCAGAGGCATGTGGTCTGTGCGAATGACGAAGGGCGTACCTTCTAAGAAATGGTGAAAGTGACGGACAGCCAAGTGCACTACCAGCAATTCTCGATCGAAGGTAGAATAACCCGATTCTGCCTTGGACAGTTTTCTGCTGAAGAAGGCCAATGGGCGGGGCGAGCCGTTGACCACCTGCTCGAGTACTGCACCAATAGCGACGTCGCTGGCATCGGTGGAGAGAAGGAGAGGGGCGTGTGGGATAGGAAAAGTGCGAGCTGCAGCAGTTGATAGGGCCTTCTTTGCATTGCAGAAGGCTGCTTCTTGAAGGGGACCCCCCTTCAGGTCCTTTGGCTTGCCCTTGAGGGAGGCGTAGAGGGTAGAGGGGAGCAAGAGTGGCGGCAATGGCTGGCAGAAAAGGGTGATAATAGTTGATCATGCCCAAGAATTCCTGCAGAGCTTTGACAGTCGAGGGCGCGGGGAAGTTCTGAACAGCTGCTACCTTCTCAAGGAGGGGATGGACTCCTTCAGGAGTAATGCGGTGCCCTAAGAACGACACTTCGTTGGCGCCAAAGGTACACTTGTCGTACCAGACTACAAGGCCATTTTGTTGCAGGCAGTCGAGCACGATGCGCAGGTAACGGAGGTGTTCCTCTTTTGAGGAGGAGAACACAAGTATGTCGTCCACATAACATACACAGAAAGGGAGGTCCCCTAAGATGCCATCCATGAGACGTTGAAACGTGGCCACAGTACTACGAAGGCCAAAACAGGAGTAATTGAAGGTGTATGTACCAAACGGAGTGGTGATGGCGGTCTTGGGAAGGTCTTCTGAGTTCAAAGGCACCTGATAATACCTCTTCAGGAGGTCGAGCGTAGAGAAAACCTTTGCTTTGTGCAGGTAGGAGGTCACGTCGGCAATGTTTGGGAGGGGATAGTGATCCGGTTCTGTTTGCATGCTCAGGCGCACGGAGGGAGCCGTCTTTCTTCAGAACGATGTGTAAGGGTGACGACCATGGGCTGGAGGCCTTTTGGCAAAGGCCCATTTCCTCCATTTCGGCAAACGTCTGTTTGGCGGCTGCCAATCGTTCCGGTGCCAGACGTCTGAATTTTGTGAAGACTGGTGTCCCGTCATCTTGATATGATGATAAATACCGTGCTTGGCAGGTACCGTGGGCGTTTGGCGAAGTTCTGGACGGAAAACTTCCGGGTACGACGTGAGGAGGTGGGCGTAGGCATCCGTGAGTGTGCTGATGTGGAGAGCGAGGTTGGAGGGGGCGGGTTGAAGAAGTGTCGACAAGTACAAGTCTGCGTTGACCAATCGTCGGTGGGCGACATCGACCAGAAGGTGGAAATGAGAGAGGAAATCCGCACCGAGGATTGGCAATGTGACGTCCGCAACGAGAAACTTCCAATTGAATTTACCATTTCCGAACGATAATGTGAGGTTCTCGTAACCATAGGTGGGTATCACAGATCCGTTGGCAGCTACCAAGCGGACGTCGGGACGGGAGATGTAGACAGACTACGTACGTCGTGCCTTGAAGAGTTTCCTTGGCAAAAGAGAACGACAAGCACCCGTGTCTACCAAAAATCGCACGCCCGTTCCTGCATCCTGTAAAAAGAAAAGATTAGAAACACGGGAGGCCACCGCCTCGAGCGATGGCCTACTTACACGTTTTTTGGCCACTGACAATCCTTGGCACATTTCTTCGCGGTTGCCCCAAATCTGAAGTGGTAGTAGCAAAACTGTGGCGGATGGGAGGTAGTAAGTGGCTGTAGAAGTTGTTTGTTGGGGCGCGAGCGATTGGTGGGTGGTGGGCGGCTTTGTCGCTGCTTCGGCACGTCACGGGGTAGGCATGTATGTCCTACGGCCTTCATGTCAGCTTCGGTTGACCTTGAATAGGCATCCTCTTCATCAGGGGTGGAGGCGTTGATGGAGGTCTTGAAGTGGCTGTCCATAAGGGCGTCGGTTTTGGTCATCAAGTCCTTAATGGGTAAACTATCGACATCGGGTATGGCAGCGCGTATAGGTCCGGGTAAACGGCGTATCTAAAGGGCACGAAGTAAGTTCACCTCACGAGGAGAGCCATCTGCAGCAGGTTGAAGGCGAGCGATACTGGTCATTTCCCTGAGGGCAAGCGAAGCCCTTTGGTCTCCCAACGGTTTTTGCGAGAGCTGAAAAAGCTTTGCTATACGGGCGGCTGGTGACAGCGAGTACTGCTGCAGCAGGTATGTTTTGAGGGTGTCATACGCTATTGGGGTGTGTCTTTGTTCACAAAGCCAGTCGGATATTTCTGGGAAGGTGTCCTCGGGTATCGCCGCGAGAACATAATCTTCTTTGGTGGTTGAGCGAGTCCCGCCCCTGATGCGAAACTGGACTTCTGCGCGCTGTAATGAAGCAAACGCCTCTTGTCTGGCAAACGATGAAAGTTTGAATGGGTCGGCCGCAGCGCCAACTGCCGTAGAGTCCGCCATAGTACCAACGATGGAGGGGCGAGGGGGTGGGGGTGGAAGGCAGTGGGAGCGAGTCGAAATCCGGGTTCACCAATGTGACGGGCCGAGAGAAAGGTTGCGACTCAAAGGCAGGAAGCAATCAAGTGAGTAACTTTATTATAGAACACTCTCCTATATATACAAAACCTCAAGGCAACAGGCATTTTCATGTTCACAAGACAGACAATGTTACAGAGGAAAAGCGGAGACATGATTATTCAGGTTCATTTTAGTGCGAGGGAAGAGCGCAGGTACAAGCATAATATATACAAAATAATTTATGTAAAATCCTTACCCTTACTGTTCTGTGATATTGTTCTTATATATTTTCATATTTCTTAAGCGAACTTATTTTTAGGCTACATATACTAGGACAGCTATTCATTTTTACATCTTTCGCTTAACTTTCTTCATTCAGTATCCACAGTTCAATGCTGTAAGGGAAAGTTTGATGAACACTCTCCTCATACATTAAAATATTGTTTCATGGATATTATGCGTATCTTTCCAATCTGTTTTACAATCTTGTCGCCTTACTTACCTGACTTGTGTGCATGTGTCTGTGTGAGAGAAGTGAACTGTACTCATTTCATTGAATATTTTTTTAGAAATTCCTATCATTATCCTGTGTTGGTGTAAAAAAAAAAAAAAAAAAAAAAAGACATTAAAAACTTTTAATCTAAATGAAAAGAATAATGAAAATTCTCCACCCTCAACTTTCATAATAAAAAGAATATTTTTTTCAGTTAAGCGAAGGAAATTAATTCAAGCAAAAAAATGCAAATTATTTTTCTCTTGTTTAACATCCAGTCGTTATCAGGGAGAAATCTTCCGTCTTGAGACGTTTAGCAGGAAATTAACAAGGGTTGTTAAGGTATATGTCACCTAAAAACAGTATTTTCATTTACATTATCTTTGAAATCATGACTTTCAAATATGAAATGTTATTTCCCAAGTTATTAGAGTAGATAAATATAAAAGAAATTAGCTGCGTTAGTTTTCCCCTTCTAAGGGAAATACTGTGAATTGCTGAGAAACTAAATCTGGTTTATAATTATTCTTTTTTAAATGGAGAACTGAAACCTTAATGGGATATTAAGCAAAAACATTTATTATTTTAAATTGCATTTTACATTTTGTGAGACTTTAGGAGGAGAATAAAAATAGAAATGGAGTTATAGATGTTATTGCATGCAGAAATAAAATAGGGAAAAAATATAATAGAAATGGAACTATAGATGTTATTGTATGCAGAAATAGAATAGGGAAACAATATAATAGAAATGGAACTGTGGAGGATTTATTTTTGCTTTATTTTTATTTTGTTTTGCCAAATCCTGTGTGTGAGAGAGAGAGAGAGAGAGAGAGAGAGAGAGAGAGAGAGAGAGAGAGATATTGTGTTAGCGAGCGAAAGTAGTTAGTGTAACGATCGTTTGTGGTGAGGAAGACTGTTGGTATAAATGAGATTGTTTGTTTACATTTTTAGTAAGGTTACGACAGTGGTGAATGTTTCGGAGCGAATGCTTTTTTATTTGACTGCAGCTTAAGGCAGTTGTGTGAGTGCTGGATAACTATTTATATATTTTCGACCAGCGTGGAAGTGTTTTTTGATTTTCAAAGTAAGTACAGTTTTGTTTATCTTTGCTTGTCGTGATTGTGAATGATAGGAACAATTTATTATTTATCTTTGATTATAGTGCGATAGTTCAGTTAGCTAGAAGTGTTCGTAAGTGTTTTTCTTTTTTATTTTGGCAGGCTGCGATTCCTCCTTTGGAGAGACCCAAGTTTTTTGAAAGTGGATGTATTGTTGATGACTTGGCTTGTATTACGATTTTGTTTGGACTGCTCATTTGATTGATCAACTGTTGACGACCTGGCCTGTTTATTACAATTAAGATTTAGGATGATGATGATGATGATATCGACGACGATGACACCCATGACCCCGAGGAGTTAAGTCCGTTATGGAAATTGAAAACAATCTTCGGGTTTCATATAGTGGTGTTGTGCCATAAAAGACAGTTGGCTTGTGTGTATAGACAGTGTTGGTGTCTATAAAATATATATAAACATATTTATTTGGGTGTTGGTGTGCGGGTGATTTAAGTTTTGTTAGGGGTTTCGTTGATTATTTGAATGGTGGTTATTATATATTTAGTGTGAAGTTTATGATTAGTTGTAAGTGTGATTATTATTTTGATTGTGAATGGTTCCATGTTAAGTATTGTGGTATTAGGAAATATAGTTTTAAGGGTATGTTTTGTTTTGTTTGTCCTTTTGTCCAAGAGTCCAGTTGATAAAGTAAGGGGAAAGTTTGTGTTGTGGGACCATTGTCAGTAGGTGTGATTCAGGGTGTGGGGCTTGTTTTTTTTAACATCCCGCCACATTATTTTGGCGCCCGAACAGGGACTGCTGAGGTGGGATAGAAGCTGGACTGTTGGACGAAGGACGGAATTAGGTTAAGAATTTAGGATTAAGGTTGATGAAAAATGGAAGAGCAGAACAAGTTACTGAAGGAGGAATTGCGGCTGAGTAAGGAGCGTGAGGAGAGGTTGCTAATAGAGAATGAGAGGTTGAACTGGGAGAATGCGGCGATGCAGAAGGAGCTTAGGGAGTTAAAGGGGACAGTAGAGAGAGTGGAAGAATGTGTTGAGATGAGGATGCGAGAGAATGAAGAACGAATGGAGAAACGAATGGAAGATATGATGGGGCAAGTCATGGGGATGATGAAAACTATAATGGGTGAAGGTGCAGTCGGAGGAGTGTCCTCAGCTTCGGGTAATGGGTTGGTAGTGAAAGAGAAGGTTAAGGTAGGTGATAATGGGAAAGGAAGTGATAGTGATAGTAGTAATAGTGATGGTGATATTGAAGATAAGGGAATTAGGCATAGTAAGGATGAACAGAAAGGGGAGAGGAAAGATGAAAGGAAAGGTAAAAGTGATGTGAAGAAAGAGAAGAAAAAGTATCAGGCTGATAGCAAGGACGATCGTGAATGGGTGAAAGTGGTAAGTAAGAAAAAGGGTAAGAAAGGAATGGTTAAGGATAGGAATTTAAGTGTGGAAGTGGATTCATTATATTCGAATGAGGAAGAAGGTAACAAGGGAGTAGACAGTGATGATAGCAGTGAGAATGAACGTGATGTGTGTAAGACTGTGTTTATGAGAGAGGTACCTCGGTGTGAAAGGTTCAATGAGCATAGCAGTAGGGATGTAAATGATTTTTTCAAGGAGTATGAGAGGTATTGTCAGGATAAGTATGGTGATAGTAAAAGAGTTTGGGCTAGGGAGTTAGGAGAATATTTGACTGGGTATTTGTTGACGATGTATGGAGTGATAATGAGTGTAGGGGACGTTGATTATGAAAGTGTGAAAACGAGAATAATTGAGCAGGTAAAACGTATGAAAGGGAGTGTTAAGTATAAGCGTAAGAATGATTTTGATGAGGCAAGGATGAATGCAGGAGAAGCTATATCAATGTACGTATGTAGGTTGGAAACTTTAGCTAGGAAGAAGTATGGGGATGAAGGTATAAATGAGAATAAGGAGTTAATGAGGAAGTTTTTGGCAACAGTACCTGAGAATGTGTGTGAATTTATTAATTTGAAACGCAAAGAGAAAATGAGGTGGACGCAAGAGAGATTGACATGGGATGATATACTAGAGATAGTTGAGGATTATGAGTTAGATAGGTGCATGAAAGAAAGTAAATCTGTGAGTGTAAGAACTGGAATGGAAGAAAGTGTAATAGAATTTGGTAGTTATAAGGACGCAATTTTGAGAGGACCAATGAGGGTAGCTGATAATGTAGTAGATAGGAGTGTTAGGGCGAGTAATGTGGGAATACCTGTAAGGACAAATGAAGGGTTTAGGCAAGGGAATCAGGTTTGGAGGGATAGGAGTGCTAGTGCGCCGCAAGATAGGTCAGGTAGTTGTATCCGTGAAGAGAAGTGTTATAGATGTGGGAAAGTAGGACATAAGAAGAATGAATGTAGATGGGCTCTTGGTGCTTGTTTTGGATGTGGTGAGGTAGGGCATAGAATTAGCGAGTGCACGAAAGAGAAAGGGGTAAAATGTTATCGGTGTGGTATGACAGGGCACATAGCGAGTGGATGTCGGAGTAATCGTACAAATGTGATTTGCGGTAATTGTGGTAAGGATGGGCATTATGCTAGAATGTGCAAGGAGCCACGGGGTAAGTGTACTGAATGTGGTGCAGATGGGCATGTAGCTAGAGTATGTAGGAAGAAGGGAGTAAGCCAGCCAGGATGTTCGGGAAACTAGAGTGTAAGAGGGTTCAGCTGGGTGAGTCCTCCTGTGTGTGTGAAAGGAATAGTATTAATGTTTGTGAGAATGGGATGAGTAATTGGTTGGAAATGAGCAAGTATGAACCTAGTATGCATGAGAAGTTAGGGCTGGAAAATAAACAATTAGTGTTAGTTGAATATAGGAAAAAGAGGCGTTTGAAAGTTTTAAGTGAGGAGAAAGTGCAAGGGAAATTTATAGGTATAGGTAAGAATACGAATAAGTATGACAAGGGTGTAAATGTGCAAGTGTGTATGGAAGATAAATGTGTTAATACAGATGAATTATGGCTGAGTATGAATGATACCTATAGTGTGTGTGGCTTTTCCTTAGGTGATGTAAAAGAAAGGATGACGAATGCGAGAGTGAGAGATAGGAGAATGATTAGTAGTATGAATGAATCTTTTACTAAAGTTGAGAATGTTTTTGATGAAATGGATGAACTGTTTACAGAAATGAGTGTAATTATAGGGCCAGATGAGAACGAGGTAGATATGATTGTACATGATATATTAGATGATAGGGATTTAGATAGGAATAGTGTTAATGTAGCTAATGATTGTGATAAGGAAGAAGTGAATGAGAGAGTATATGGAGGCCCAGTTACTCGGAGTAGAGGTCCCGTTCCCGACTGCGACTGGGTTATGAAAAAAATAATGTAAGTGTTGTGTGAGAAGGATTTGGCAAAGTAAGGGGGGAGGAATGTGGAGGATTTATTTTTGCTTTATTTTTATTTTGTTTTGCCAAATCCTGTGTGTGTGTGTGTGTGAGAGAGAGAGAGAGAGAGAGAGAGAGAGAGAGAGAGAGAGAGAGAGAGAGATATTGTGTTAGCGAGCGAAAGTAGTTAGTGTAACGATCGTTTGTGGTGAGGAAGACTGTTGGTATAAATGAGATTGTTTGTTTACATTTTTAGTAAGGTTACGACAGTGGTGAATGTTTCGGAGCGAATGCTTTTTTATTTGACTGCAGCTTAAGGCAGTTGTGTGAGTGCTGGATAACTATTTATATATTTTCGACCAGCGTGGAAGTGTTTTTTGATTTTCAAAGTAAGTACAGTTTTGTTTATCTTTGCTTGTCGTGATTGTGAATGATAGGAACAATTTATTATTTATCTTTGATTATAGTGCGATAGTTCAGTTAGCTAGAAGTGTTCGTAAGTGTTTTTCTTTTTTATTTTGGCAGGCTGCGATTCCTCCTTTGGAGAGACCCAAGTTTTTTGAAAGTGGATGTATTGTTGATGACTTGGCTTGTATTACGATTTTGTTTGGACTGCTCATTTGATTGATCAACTGTTGACGACCTGGCCTGTTTATTACAATTAAGATTTAGGATGATGATGATGATGATATCGACGACGATGACACCCATGACCCCGAGGAGTTAAGTCCGTTATGGAAATTGAAAACAATCTTCGGGTTTCATATAGTGGTGTTGTGCCATAAAAGACAGTTGGCTTGTGTGTATAGACAGTGTTGGTGTCTATAAAATATATATAAACATATTTATTTGGGTGTTGGTGTGCGGGTGATTTAAGTTTTGTTAGGGGTTTCGTTGATTATTTGAATGGTGGTTATTATATATTTAGTGTGAAGTTTATGATTAGTTGTAAGTGTGATTATTATTTTGATTGTGAATGGTTCCATGTTAAGTATTGTGGTATTAGGAAATATAGTTTTAAGGGTATGTTTTGTTTTGTTTGTCCTTTTGTCCAAGAGTCCAGTTGATAAAGTAAGGGGAAAGTTTGTGTTGTGGGACCATTGTCAGTAGGTGTGATTCAGGGTGTGGGGCTTGTTTTTTTTAACATCCCGCCACAGAACTATAGATGTTATTGTATGTAGAAATAAAATAGGGAAAAAATACAATAGAAATGGAACTATAGATGTTATTGTATGCAGAAATAAAATAGGGAAAAAATACAATAGAAATGGAACTATAGATGTTATTGTATGCAGAAATAAAAAAGGGATAAAATAATAGAAATTGAACTCTAGATGTTATTGCATGCAGAAATAAAGGAGGGAAAAATATAATAGAAATGGAACTATAGATGTTATTGTATGCAGAAATAAAAAAAAAAGGAAATAAAAATAGAAATGGGACACTAGATGTTATTTTATGCAGAAATAAAAAATGGAAAGAAAAATAGAAATGGAACTATTGAGGTTATTGAATGCAGAAATAAAAAAGGGAAATAAAATAGAAAGGGAGCTATAGATGTTATTGTATGCAGAAATTAAAATAGAAATGGAACTATAGATGTAATTGTATGCAGTAATAAAAAGATATTAAAATCTTAATGAAAACATAATTTTGTTGAAATTAAAGCATGTTAATTGAACATTGTTATATAAAGTTATAAAACTGTAAAAGCCAACGCATATTAGTGTGTGCCGCAAATTTATTTAAAACTTTTTACTTCAGGCTCACCAAATGAATCAGTCAAATTCAATAAACAATATTTTCAGAATGAAATCCCCCCCAAAAAAGGAGTTTTAGTTTATTTCAACCAAAAATAATGCATGTAATGAGTAATCATAAATTTAAAATTAATATATTTGAACAGCCAACTAATCTTTGATATTATTATTATTATTATTATTATTATTATTATTATTATTATTATTATTATTATTATTATTGCTCTCGCTATCGTTATTTTTATTCTTATTGTTATTTTTATTGTTGTTTTTATTTTTATTGTCGTTATCGTTATCATTATCATTATCATTTGTATTAAAATTCTAAAATGTAATCTAAACGACAGATTAAATCAAATAACAGCAATAAGCAAAAAATGCAATCGCATGTAGAACAGAAAAGGTGAATGTGACCTAATAATATATTTGTATTTCTAAAGAATTTTGCCCTTGTCAATTTCTGAAACATTTAATGCCTGGTGTTCTATTATCCATATGATGTCCTGAATTTCAACGAGTTTAAAAGTATTACTATTCTGTTTACTGCCTAACCTTGTCCCAGTTGCTGGCAGTTGGGAAGCTAAGTTCTTTGTTCAAATATATATATATATATATATATATGTATATATATATATATATATATGTATATATATATATGTATATATATATATATATGTATATATATATATATGTATATATATATATATGTATATATATATATATATGTATATATATATATATATGTATATATATATATATGTATATATATATATATATATATATGTATATATATATATGTATATATATATATATATATATGTATATATATATATATAATATATATATATATATATAAATATATATATATATATATATATATATTCACCAGCCTTGGATAGCATTGGAAACGAGAACGGTAGATTTTAGTTTATAATTACTACACTCCAAGGGAAAGGTAACTTTTGGAGAAGGCAAAATATTGCTTGATTTTTAAGTTGCTAGTCGAAATATCTTTTACCCATTAATGAGGTGAAGATTTTCTAGTTGATGGCTTGGGATAAAATTCTAGTTTTGTTATTTAAAATAATAACACCAAGGGAATAAAGGTGTAAGTATTTAAATTCTGCAATTATTGTTGTCTGATAAATATAAAAAAACTTTGTCTTGTGTTTATTAGGTTAAAAAAAAAGTTTCAGTATGTAAAGATTCAATAATTACATCTGTGATAACGATTGAATTTCCTAGTTGTTTCTCAACGACAAAGTCCCGTGATTATTTTAATGTAACCCTCTGTACTCTCTAATTTTGCAATGATTTGCAGGGTTTGGTTCTCTAAAGGATAGGTTTTACATGAAATTTCGTTAGGCAAGAAAATTAATGTCTAAAGTAGCTAATGGTAATGCAACTTAAAAGCACAAAGCTTAGTAGTCCTGAACAAGCTGTAAGTCTTTAGAAGAATGTTTCTTGTTGAATTATTTCTTCTTTCCCACCGTTATCCCTACATTAAGGGGTCAGTTTCCTGATGCGCCTTCACTAACGCCTTCCATCAAAGGCATCCTCTTCCATCAATCCACCTCTCTCTATATCATCCGTCATATTATCTCGCCAACTAATTCTCTGCATCCGTATATATTCTTTTAAATATTTAGAAATGCATACCAATAAACACGGTAAAATCCCAAGATAGTATAGAAATTTCTGCAGACAAAAACAAATATTTAGATGTATGTATGCGCCTCTACACTGACTCGTTTCCAACCTCATGTAAGCCATTTCAGTATAGGCGATGACTCCTTGTCGAGGAATTGTCACAGCTGTGTCCCAATCGATCTATATCTTACTCAAAGGGTCAACAATCGTGTATTGTTATTTCAGATGCTTCGTCTCTTTGAACTATGGAACGAATTTATCTTTTTGGAACTATAGCATAGTGGATTTTAGTCGAATATTTTTAGAAATACATTTTCTTTTACGAATAATAGAACAATCATAATGACAGAATCTCTCTCTCTCTCTCTCTCTCTCTCTCTCTCTCTCTATATATATATATATATATATATATATATATATATATATATATATATATATATATATACATATCCATATATATGTGATGTGTACATACGTATATATATATATATATATATATATCCTCTTCTTTGTCTGCATCTTTTCCCACTTTTATGTGGGGTCGAAGTTTCTGACCAGCTTTCTCCATCTACCTCTGTCCCACACTTCATCACCGGTTAATCCCTTTGATCGAAGGTCATCCTTGATAGAGTCCATCCACCTTCGTTTTGGTCTCTCTCTTCTTCTCGTTCCCTGTACCTCCATTTCCATCACCCTCCTCCCAATATATTGTTCATCCCTTTTCATGATATGACCTTACCACCCCAGTCTACTTTCTTGGATCTTATCTGAATCCTAATTACTTCATTCCGTATCTTATCTCTTCTTGTCACCCCACACATCCATCTCAACATTCTCATCTCTGCCGCATACAGTTTCTTCTCTTCTGTCTTCTTTATTGCCCACGTCTCCGCTCCATACATCATTGCCGGTCTCGCAATGGTCCTGTGTACTTTACCTTTCAACTTCATCCCTATTTTCCTGTCACATTGTACTCCACGCACCTTTTTTCCAATTCTTCCATCCTGTTTGTATTCTGTAGTTTATTTCTGCCCCCAGATCACCGTCTTCTGCAACTTTTGATCCTAAATACCTGAAATTTTCAACTCTTTTCAATCTCTCTCCCTGTAAACTAACTTCCCCATTCTCCCCATTTTTCAATCTCAAATACTTGGTCTTTTTCCTGCTGATCTTCAATCCTCTATTTTCTATTTCTCTCTCCACTCCTCCAGTTTCTCTTCTACTACCTCTCCCCTAGTGCTACACAGTATAACATCATCAGCAAAAAGCATACACCAAGGAGACTGATCTCTAATACCTTGTGTTACTACATCCATGACCAGATCAAATAGGTAGGGCTCAATGCAGACCCCTGATATAGTCTTGCATTTACTGGGAAACTTTCTGTTAGGCCTATAACTGCTCTTAACATTTGCTTCTGCCCTCTCATACATATCTTGGGTGATTCTTACGTATTTCTCAGGGACTCCCTTTTCACTCATACATCTCCACAGCGCCTGACGTGGTACTCGACCGTATGCTTTCTCCATGTCAATAAAGACCATATGTAATCCTTTCTGTTTCTCCCGATGTTTTTCTATCATCTGCCTCAAAATAAATATTGCCTCTACAGTTCCTCTTCCAGGCATGAATCCAAATTGTTCCTCACCAGTTGTTGTTTCATCTCTGAGTCTATTCTCAATGATTTTCTCCCATATTTTCTTTGTATGGCTTATCAACTTTATGCCTCTGTAATTGCCACATTCCTGGATGTCTCCGTTCCCCTTATAGATGGGAATGATTAGACTTCTTCTTCATTCCTCTGGCACCTTTTCCTGATTGAAGATTTTCTGCGTCAGGTCCCACAAGATATCTATATCTTCCTCTCCAAGACTCTTCCCTACCTCTACTAGTATATTATCCGGTCCTGCAGCTTTACTATTTTTCCTCTTCTTTACTGCTTGTTCTACTTCTCTTCTAGTCACTCCTATGGTAACTGCCTCGTTTGGGAGTCCATCTTCATATACTGCTCTTGGGTTCTCCTCATTCAATAGTCCTTCAAAATAAGTTTCCCACCTTCTTTTAATTTCCTTCTCTTCTGCTATAACTATACCATTTCTATCTTTTATTTGCCTTATCTGTGTCAGGTCTTTAGATGCAGCATCTCGGGCCTTAGCAATTTGTAATATTTTCTTCTCTCCTTCTGGTGTTTTCATCTCTTTATAGACTTCATTTAATATCTCTGCCTTTGCCTTTACTACTACTCTTCTTGCTTCTTTCTTTGCCTGTTTATAGTTTTCTTTATCCTGCTCTTGTCCTGATAGATCTGCCGTCTTCCTAGTTTCTTTCTTGGTTTTTACCCGTTCTTACACCTCATCATTCCACCACCACGATTCTTTATCATCTTCCTGATGACTTTCCAAGTACTTCCTCACCGATCCTTAAAATCACTTTATTATTCTCGGTCCACCATTCTTGTACATCCTCATGTAATTTTACCTCTTCGAGCACTTTTTCCTTAAACAAGACTCTCAGTTCTTCCTCTTTCGATTTCCACCACTTAATCTTTGGGTCCATTCTCGTCTTTTTACTTCTACAAGTCCTTAGTCTGCAATCAATTAACACTAACCTATGTTGCGCTGCTACACCCTCCCCATTTATCACCTTGCAATTTCTAACCTCCGTCAGATGGTCTCTCTTACACAGCAGCAAATACATGTGGCTCTCCCTGCCACCGCTACTGTAAGTAATCGGTCTGTTAATCTTTTTCTCAAAGAAGGTATTGATCATTGCTAGGTCAAAAGCCACTGCAAAATCAATCACTCTTTTTCCCCCATCACTTCTCTCACCCACACCCTAACCTCCATGCACTCTCTCTATCCCTTCCCTACTAATTCCCAAGTGGCCATTCAGATCTCCTCCTATAATTACCCTTTCCCTTGCAGGAATTATTCCAAACTTCTGGTTCATCTCCTCCCAGAATGTATCCTTCTCCTCCTCTGTACATCCAGTTTGCGGGGCATAAGCACACACCACATTGACTATTGCTGCTCCCAGTCCCAGCTTTAAACTCATAATTCTGTCATTTTTCCTATTCACCCCAATCAAACCTTCCTTCAGATCTTTCGATATTATTCTTACACCATTTCTTCCTTCCATATTTGCTCCACTGTAATAAAATTAAAACCTTCGCCTAGTTCTCTTGCCTTATTTACCTTCCATCTGGTCTCCTGCACACACAGCACTCCAATCTTCCTTCTTTCCATGAGGTCAACCAGCTCTCTCCCTTTTCGAGTCATTGTCCCCATATTCAGAGTTGCTACTCTCATCCTCTCCTCAGATATTTACTTGTGAACTTGCCTCTTTAACCCAGCCCGCCCATGACTGGGTAGCCCTTGCCAGTTTTTTGGAGGGATCAGGCGAGGTCCTAACACGTCGCCTGCGGGGAATGCCCTAGCATTAATTTCATTTTCACAACTTTCACTGGTCATATTGGTTTTGGCTAATTTTCCATGGCCGGATGCCTTTCCTGCTGCCAACCCTCTCCATTTATCCGTGCTTGGGACCGGCACCAAGTTGAAGCTGGCTTGCCCTCCCTCAGTGGCTGGGTTTTATATATATATATATATATATATGTATATATATATATATATATATATATAGATTCAAACACTTATATACAATTCTTTCGGCAAATACCCACACTCTCACACACACAATAAATATACATACATATATATATATATATATATAGGTATGTATGTATACATGTGTGTATATATACACATACATACATACATATATATATATATATATATATGTAAGTATGTATAAGTACATGTACATGTATTTGTGTGTATATATATACATATATATGTATGTATGCATGTCCATATACATGTAAATATATATATATATATATATATGTATATGTATATGTGTAAGTACATAAACATGAATATGTATATATATATATATATATATGTGTGTGTGTGTGTATATATACACAAATATAAATGTGTATATATATATATATATATATATGTTGTGTGTGTGTATATATACACAAATATAAATGTGTATATATATATATATATATGTGTGTGTGTGTGTGTGTGTGTGTGTGTAAATGTATATGTATATGCAGATGTATGTGTGTGCGGGTGCCTTTTCTGAAAGAGCAATATGGATATTTAATGCAAATGAAAGATCAAATCTCGAAAAATGTTGCTGAGTAGATGTCATTTAGAAATAATTGAAAGAGCGTGAAATGTGATGATACGAATAAAAGGTGAAAGAGTAGAGCTGGAATAGATAGTAATATGACAAGGCTTAGCTCCCTTGTCACAAATATGGAGGAGGATATGTTGGCAAAAACTGTATTTTTCTTATCCATTGATTATACTTTTGCAGAAAAGGACAAGAATATAAATTTTCTGTCAAAACAACACACATAAACAAACATTCATATATAGGATTTATATTATGTCTTATTGTTGAATGAAAATCGTAGACAATCTCTTTCTTGACGAACTGAGTTCCTGTTATGCTGTCCAATCTTTCAGGCAGGGATATTTGCATAATCTACCTCGGCATTCTCATCTCTGTTGTCACAAACTTTGCATCCTCTTTTCTTCTTTATGCCCAGGTTTCTGATCCATACATCAATACTTATCTTATTACTGTGCCATAGATCTTGACTTTTAGCTTGATTGACATTTTTGCATTACATACCCCTCCTGCGACCTCCCTCTACTTCACCCATGCTGGTTTTGTCCTATTCTCAACTTCAACCTCACATCTTCCTTTCTGACTTACAGTAGATCCCAAGTATCTAAATTCATGATTCCACTGCTACAAGTTTTTCAGTTAATTTAAGCGCAAAGCTTATGTATTACATATGAAGGTATTTATACACAAGGTCATTTATAACGGCCTCGCTAGTTTATTTTATTTTTTGTGTGTATTCATTAGTGACAGAGTTCGGAA
>NC_090732.1:147474283-147486783 GCF_036898095.1 Palaemon carinicauda
TATTAAAATAGATTGATTCGTTAGATAGTTGCTTGAGGAATTTTTGGGTCTTCAAAATCATGTTTTGGAAGGAATTTTTCCTGAATATTTTTCGTGTGCTGTAAAATATGGAACCATATTCTTATTCTAACTTTAACTGTTAAACCAGACAATTTGTAATAATGTCCAATCATCCGAATTTTTAATAATGTCCAACCATCCAATTTTTTGTTCAGAATCACACCCAGGAACGCATGCATATATATATATATATATATATATATATATATATATATATATATATATATATATATATATATATATATATATGTGTGTGTGTGTGTGTGTGTATGTATATATATATATGTGTGTGTGTGTGTGTGTGTGTGTGTCTGCAAAACACTTGGATGATTTAGCCTTAATTTTATGACTTTTTATAACATAAGTGAAATTCCATTCCTCAAAGATCAATCCTATCTTTAGTGAAGAAAGCGGTAGCCCGTTCCACTGGCCACCTTAAGTTGAAAAGCTGTCCAGCCATAGTTGCGAACAATGATATACTGTATAGAAATGTAGATTTCTAATACGAATAATTGTGGATTTTGCAAGTTTTTTGGCATTATACCCTTCAGGGACCTAGATACGGCAAATATCCTTTAATGCCACCTAAATGCTTAGATTATAAAATCCTCTGATTGTTTTTTCTTTATTTCAGTGATTGATCACAGCGGACCGAGTTTCTAGGCGACGATGGAATTCTTGATTATATGTAATTTCCAAGCTATCTAACTATTATATTATGGAGAAAATATTAAAAGGATCACATCGAGATGAATACGTTTGAAAATTGAAGTATTATTACTGAGAATTGGCATTTCATTGAAAGATGCTTGAAAGAAATACAAATGATATTCATGAGAACCTATGACACTTAATAAAAATGCAATTTAAAATTCTTGTTTTATTTTCTAAACAATTGGAGTGAAAAAATATAACCTTTTTACAAAGAAATTTATTGGTTGCTCGAAGTCAAAGTCAATTTCTCAATTTTCATGACAGGAACTTTCTTGGAAGGAAGTTTCCTACCACTACAGACAATTTATCTTTGTAGATTCTACTTTTATATATATTTTTTTTTCATTATTTAACATATATTTTTCTCTACAAGGGCGATATAGATAAACTATCATTTGCATCTTCTTTCGAAATAAAAAATTAAGGTCATCGATAAACATTACTAAATCTGTACACTTTTTTTGTCATTGTAACTTTGGAATTACATATCCTGTCCTTTTTTTGAGGTATATAATTAGTCTTCTAACTGAACTCTTACATTTTTGCATTGCACATTATTCACTCCCTCCACATTTCAGATCTGCCAATTTTGTTATCAGATTTCTCTAGGTTCACATACCTCAACATAAAATATGGTATAATAGCTTAGCTTGTAGCTTTCACTCAGTAGCATTACTGTATTACGTTCCATAATTAAAGCAATAATCAACACATTATCAGTTACACTTAATCATGACATGCTTTTATAATGCTTAATATTTCCCCTTTCCCTTATCCTTAAGTAAACAGAATAATTTACTTCCTACATATAACTTTTAGCCCTCTTGCTCATCCAGAAACTGTAAATATAGATCTACGTATCAATTCCTAAATTACAAATATAATGTAAAATGTAATAATTGATCATATCTATTTATATGTCTCTTTGCATCTTTAAGTTTCTATGTATTTCCTTGAAGTTTTATTTCAAGGGATTTTAAGATAATTTCAAACTCCATAGAGACAGATGAATTCATACCTCCACTACGTCTGAATAATCCATAGTTTCCATTCATTTTGCATCTGACGCTGAAGTTACTCCCTCGTCCATATACCACAATTATGCCACCTTCATATCATTCTCTCTGAACCAGAACCTTCACACATGGAGTTTCTTTCCTGCATGTATAGGAGATACTTTTCACTTGACAACATTACCTACTTGGTGAGCTGTAAGAGGTCTTTCCCTCCTATACAATATCTTTCTTTCTGGATAGATTCCAACAAGAGAAAACTTGATTTTCTTTTCTCTTGCTCTGGTCCACTTTTTTGAGGCGAGAAAGATTATTTTATTAACTTTTTTCTCATACAATCCTCTCGCACAGATTCTCGATGAAGCTTTTGACATGAATTTGACTTGGGTATATTTCACAAGATAACTTATTCTTTTGCTCTGCAACGACATTCTTTTCCAACTACTCTCATCCCCTGAACCCTTGATAAAGTAACTGATAGCCTAGATAGATTGCAAAATAATAGCTTTAACCTATTAGATCTCTTAGAGGCAAAAAACCATTATTACTCCCAGCCATCCTGAGGCACTGATGCCTATTCTTCTCTTTCTCATAAAGAATGAGAGCCTTCATTTGCTTTACAGCCTTTTTGTGATAGCCTGTGTCTACCTTGTACCAACCGTGTGTCACACGATCTTACTTAGTTCATTTTGTGTATATATTATGCTAGTACCTTCGCTCTTCCCTAGCCCTAGAATGAACCAGATTAAACATGTCTGCTTTTTTCCTCTGTAACATTGTCTGTTTTTCAAACATGAAATTTCTTGTTGCTTTGAGCTTTTGTATATAAAGGAGAGTGTTTTATAATAAATTTACTCAGTTGCTTGCATCCTGCCTTTGAGTCACAACCTTCTCTCGGCCCGTCACAACCTTCCACATTGCATATCTGTTTGTAGTAATCTACTTTATGAAAAGGATGTATATTTAAAAGCACTGAGAACAGTCAGGCCCTTTCCACCAGTCAGGCCCTTTCCACGGGTGCTGTCTGTTGTCCTATAAACAAAGCTGATCTGGGTCTCTCTATAACAAGAAACTTACTGTGAGAGAAATAACCCCTTTTTTACGAATATGCAGTTGTTTGGATATTCATTTCGACAGATTTGTCTAGATGTAGGATGTTTGAGAATCATCTCATTGAGCAAACCCAGCCAATTCAGCATACTTGTATTGTTTTTAACTTAAATGTTGTTTGTAGATAGGCAAAGCTGACAGATATTGGGATCCTCTGCGGATTCCGAAATATAAATAGCCTTCTTCTATGGATTCTCCCTCATGATATAATTATATTGACTTATTAGTTCTATCTATGCATACTAAGATACTATTTTCTGTCCCGTCATTTGATGAATTGTAAGAAACTTGACACAAATGTTTCATTAGCGTACCTTCTTATGCGCTGGTACTAGTCCTTAAGTATACCAAAGCTCGCAACCCAAAAAGGTAGTTTTGACAAAAATACAGGTATTGTTTGTTCCCCACATGGCTCATTCCTCACCAGAATCCTGTAAGAAAGTGGAGATCTTAAATAATGGCTACTTTTATTTTGGAAAAAAGATTTACTGTTTGTTCCCCCAAGTCCCTCCTCCGTCCCTAGAATCCTGTAGGAAAGTGGATATCCTAAGTAAGGGCTACTTTTATTATTTAAAGAAAAAAAAATTCTTCAGTCACACTGCAATCTTCTCGGTTAGTAGAGTTTGACTCGGCAAATGTAACAAATGAGAACCGAAAATCACCCCTACAAAGGACCCATACTTAATAAACAACTAATATTATATGGGATTTAACTCCTTATTTCTGAGGGTTCAAATATGACCACTCTTTTTTTTATTGTTAAATATATATTTTTCCATGAATGTTTTAACAATATATATTTATCAGCATTGCTTATACCTCTTTGATGTTCATGAATCATTTAATGTCTCACAGTCAGAGAACTATCTTCCTTTATATGTTATAGAAGGGTTAATTGATAATTATGTGTAATATTTATTAACATTATCCCACACTAAACTATGTCAAAATTACAATATGGTTAAACCTATGGTATGTATCTACACTAAACACTGCTTGCATATGCAACAAAACGTGTATTCTTATCCTCCTGAAACCTTTCTTGACGAATCACTTTATTTTATGTAACTTTGGCCACAAATGAAGAGTTTTTTCTTAAAATAACCATTTTTAGTTCCCCATTTCTTCGTATCATTGAAACTGTGCTGCTATTACAATTATTGTCTAAATGACCAATTGGTGCTATCATCATTATCAAGTGACTTTTTTTGGGAAAGCAGTTATCACCTACTTTCATTATGGCAATGACTCTTGTTTTTTCATGTAATGCTTTCATGTTATAGTTTTAGTAGAATATTTATGTGCCCTGGTTACGATCACTCTTATTGTACGGTCATTTACATTGGTTTTGAATAGGAAGAAGCTACTTTTAAGTTTTTTTGTAACCATGTATTGTGTTAAAGACCAGAACTGTGGTAGTTAGTGTATATAAAGGGAAAACATATCGTTTTGCGGTTCCACTAGAAATTCTGTATTTCAAAGACCGTGAAATGGCGCCATTGTACTTGCTGTTTTGGATTCTAATAGCACTTTTTTCTTTTAAAAGAAAAAAAAGTTTTGAGCCATGGAGGAGTGTACAATTCATTAATCACTTTCTCTATCAGAAATGAGACCTCCACACTGTAATGGATAACCTAGGATTCATTCTGCCAAAACAATAAGGTAAGAAACTAAGTTTAGGACACGTCTTAGGGAGGGTAGCCAGGTGGGGCAGAGATACCGATCCCGTCCTTCGTAGAGGGATCCTCAGGTTAGGTTGTTTTCCTGTGTTTGTTTCCCTAGTGATATATGGGTTTTCCGGTAAGACAATACGTCTTGAGCTTCAAATGGTGGCTAGGTTCTAATGGTAAGGGAAAATGAGAAATTAAGAATTATTATAAGACTGAAACTTCGTTTAAAACAAAAACTACTGTTAAAAAAGTTAGCCGACAAGAACAACTCCAAGAGGATATGAATACATGCATTACCGTAAATGTGGGTGAAGTTGTTAATATTTATCAATTTCATTAAGACTTGCCATGCATCTGCTAAAGGCAAGTTAAGTTTGTGCTGTATATCAAATGTTTATATAAATTTAAAACTATAACTTCCTGAAGTAAATAAGCAGCAGTTAACAAATAGATGATAGATTAGTGCCATTTATTGACATTGCATCATATAAAAGTGGGTGAATGCTTGATGAATTCAAACAGTATTTCGGTTTTCCTTTTATTGTCTTTGGTGCTTCAGCAGCGTGTTATGTTGTCACCTAGCAGACGATTATAGATACTTCTCTTTTTACAATCTTGCGATATATGATTTAAGATTAGGACACGAATTAAGTACTGGTATGTTATGATATAAAATATTGTATAGTGTTCCAATTTTGATTAATGAGGCTACATTTGATTATTATTCATGGAATAGATTTGAAAAGAAAGTCGAAGCTACCTAACACAAAGGAGTGAATATTCTAGAGGGAAATCAGCATTGTAATTTTAAGTTTTAGTGCGTTAAGACTGAAAAATTAACAACTCGAAAGATTATGAAGTTAGAAAAATTGAAATTTTGAGGGAAAGCGATCATAATGGACTCGTTTGAAAAATAGGGATTTTTTTTTTTTTTTTTTTTTTTTTTTTTTTTTTTTGTGGCTGATCCTTGTCGAAAAGTTGGCGCTATCATGTTTTAATGAAATCCAGAGTAATCTTTTAGTCTTTTAGTACGCCCTAGACATGTCCATTGTCACCCATGTTTGATTGTGTGTGTAATCTCTGGTTGGTATTTCTTCCAAATTTGACAAATTGATGATCTTTCCTTTGGGCTGCATTGCATTATTATTACTATTGTTTTTTGTTTTGTTTTTTTTGTAACACGTCATCCATGTGGGTTGGTATTGCTTCAATTGCCTAATCTAATTAATTATCTCGATCGGTCTTGTGGTTGATTGGTCATTTAAGTATTTCATTAACTGAACAACAATGAAAGTCAAAGAAAAAAGGAAAAAAACGATATCAAATGGTTTAATGTCAGATATAACATTTTGAACAATGGTGGTCTTAGGCACCATTTTAAGATTAGCAGTCCCTCAACCGAACAAACCAACTGTTCTTTAGAAGAACCGAAATAAGTGAAAACAGAACAAGAATTTCTGGATATTCCAAAAAAATACAAGAAAAGAAGATTGGCTGGGGTATTTGTAAAATTTGGGAGACTTGATATCAGTTACGAAAGGTTTGAAGAGTTGAAAGAAAAATCATGAAGCAATTGCTTGTTATAGATTTATTCACAATGAAAAGAGAAAATGCGTAATCCAGTCGACTCTGGATTTGAAAAAAAAAAAAAAATAATCCTTCAATACATTTGAGCTGGTTGAAGGCTAATGTCTGGTTTCAGTTCCGTTCATATATCGCCTAAAGGGATGCACGCCAAAATGTCAGTCGGGGTGCTCAGCTACAGCAGTAGTATCCCTAGAAAAAGCTTAAACTTATGGTCCCTCGCTAGAATTGATCTTTTCCCATGCAAATGTAAGGCGGAGGCATTACTGCTGTACTTGTCAGGTTGCTAGTGGAATGCCTTCTGTACCTCATGTGTTTACAGAAGGGAAAAAGATGAAGGGTGATTAAATTTTAACTGTGACCAGGGGAAGAAGAAGATGAGGAATTTTACAACTGATATCCCTATTCTTGTATTATGTCAAACCTAACCTTATTATTTATATTTCAGCCTCCCATAACCAACTATTAGCCATATAAGATAACTACAGAAAAGTTTATTGCTATGTACCGACACTTTGACTAAATAATTGCTTTTGTTGTTCCATCATTGTTTTGGTAGTTATTGTAAATTATCAATATCAAAATGTCTTCTGTTAAGAAACTAAATAATGTATTACACAATTTTAACGATAACCGTTCAGTGAGACTTTCAAGTTGGATAGGCGTGACTCAAGATAGTTAAGCTGGGCTTGGGTTAATATGAACTTACAATGGGATTTTCTGAACGAAACTCTTATTGTAAGTAGACGTGTATATGTATAGTATTGGAGGTACTATGCCATGTTTCTAGAAAGGCTTGAATCCATGGATTCTATAGATCTTTCTGTAAACATCCCCGTGCTGAGGCATTAATACACTGGCCCTAGACTGGAATAAGAGTATTTTTGTGGCATATTGTGTTACACTAGATTCCTTGTTAAAGCCTAACAGGCAAATCATTGGTGATCACACAGTCGTCGTCGTCTTTCCTACCATTATCCCTACATTAAGCGGCCGGTTGCATGATGTGCTTTCCCCAATGCTTTCTATCAACGACATCCTCTTCTACTAAACCTCTTCTCCGTAACATCCCTCTTAACGAGAGAATGCCTTGATGAAGTCATTGGGCTTCAGCACGGCATATCATTCCCGTGCTGAAGGCTTGTGACGGGCAAGAGGGCTCTCGAACTGGGGAATTTCTTTTCCTCAGTTTGACTCTAAATTTCTCTCATTCTTTTTCTATTACCTCTTATTGCTTATTCCTCCTTCATAATTATCAGCTGTCTCCAACCTTGCTGTCAAAACTCTTTTACCCATTTCACTGTCCAGGTTTTTTAGAGGGGACATTGTATCCATGATCGGTTTTTATTTCAAAATCAATTGTGGGAGCTGTGGTGGTCTTGCCAACTGCCCGAAAATGTTTGGACACCTAGGAGTGTCAGTATTCCCATACTGGCACGCGGAACTATCTCTTAGGAAATTTGGCCTTCGGATTCCAGGGGTTGGCGATTTTATAGAGATAGGACTCTCGGCATTCTGTCCGGTTTGCCTGCCACTATGATTAGAGTGGGGATGATTGTTTTCATGAAATGCTCTCAGTCCCATCAAGCGGGTTTGGCATACACTTGAGCCACTCTAATCATAGTGGTACCATCCCTTTGTGGTAGGGTAGGGAGTGGACATTTGGTAAGCAGCTTTCACAGGTGTCATTGGTGGAGAAATTAATTCCAGGAAAGGCTAACGGTGTCTTCTTTGGAATTTCAGACAGTCTTAATTTTTTCTCTCCCTTAAACTATATTTTTTTCCATTGTTTTTTTTTTTTCATTGTTATTATGACCCCTTCCCTCCCCCTGAAAAATAATTAATGAGTAAACTTAATATTCCCCGTACCCCTGGATCAAATGGCGAACCCCAGACACCGTTGACGACTTCTGCTTGTTTAAATAGGGAAAGCTCTGTTGACAACCTCGGCAATAAAAAGGATTCCTCCAACAATACTTTTTTGACCAGTGTTGTTAAAGACAATTTATCGGCACTGGTGGAAAATGATGCTTGTAATAACCGTAATACTTTACTCTCTGGTTCTGGCTCATTACCAGATCCAACAAAAAATCTGAAAATTCTCCACTTAAAAAACATACCAATTGGTTGTAGCTATGACATAATTCATGAAGCCTTCTGTAGATTTGGAGCAATCAAAGAAATTTTAATGGAGCTTAATGGTAGTAAAGGTTTTTGGGAAGCTTGGGTATCATTTTCAAGTTTTGAGATTGCTTTAGAAGCAAATAAAAATTTAGAGAGCATAAAAATTGACAATTGTTTGATTTCCGGGGCTTTATGTGATAAAGCACCAAGACACCTAGAGGTATATAAACCAGAAGAATGGATGGAAAAAGAAATAGAGCATAGACTTCCAGAAGTAAGAACCCCCAAGCCCCCAACATGGATAATTGCATCTGGAAAGATAGATAATTATAACTATTATAAGATGAGTAAATTTATACAAAAAAAAGTTGGTTTAATTAAAAGTAAGGATATTAGTAGATACGGTAAGCAATCTGTTTTGATTAATGCAAAATCAGATACTCAAGCTCACATGCTTTGTGGCATGAAGATTGCAGAAATTGATCCTATTAAGGATATTAAACCACATATGAGCTTCAGCTATGGTAAAGGAGTAGTTTTTGATAAAGATCTATATGAATTCTCAGAACCAGAAATTCTGGACATGTGCCCTGCTAATGTTTGGAAAGTAAGTAAGATTCCTCAAACAAGCATGGTAGTTTTAACATTTGAAACCCCTGTTATACCAGATCATATAATTATTGAGAATGAAAGAGTACGTGTTCGAGAATATAAACCTAGGCCTTTACAATGCTTTAATTGTTTCAAGTACGGTCACCCTTCCCGGTACTGCAATAATACGAAGATCTGTATTAACTGTTCTTTGTTAGAACATGGCCAATGCAACAGAGATACAACCTGTGCAAACTGTAAAGATAATCATAAACCAAATGATAAAAGATGTAGAGAATACAAGAATGAAGAAGCTGCAATCTTGAAAGCAAATGCTGAACATATAAGTGTAGGTTATGCAAAGCATTTACTCAATCGGCAACTTAATTTTGCTCGCGCGGTTAAGATGCCAACAAAAGATTATAATCCACTACCCCTTACTACCACAGGGGGACCAGTGGCAGCACCTGGCCCGTCAGGTGCATCTCCCTTAGTGGTAGTAGCCCAGCCATCTGGGTCAAGTGCTCAGGCTATAAAAGCCAGAGCACAAACCTCCAAAGAGGTCAATATGGTGTCCAACACACCAAAAGTATTGTCACCGATAGGAGCATCTCCCCTAGAGGTAGTAGCCCAGCCTTCTGGGTTAAGTGCTCGAACTGTTGAAGTTCTAGCACAATCCTCCAAGGAAGCCAATGTGGCTTCCACCACCTTAAATGTATTGTCTCAGGCAGAATCTCTACCTGATTTGATGGAGATTGGAAAACAAGATCTTCCAAAGAGGAAAAGGTCCCCATCATCCTCACCTTCATCTAAGTCAGGTAAGTGCCCTACTGCTCATGATCCTAAGGTTGACTCTTATAAAGATCCTAGAAAGAAAGAAAAGAAGAGTGGTGGCCTAGTAAAGCCTTCCATCTCCAGGCCTTACATGGCTTCATCTGAAAAGTCCCAAAAGACAAATGAGACAAAGAAAAATAATAACAAAAGATAATGTCTATCATCCAGTGGAATTGCAGAGGTCTAAGTACTAGCATTGAGCAAATAAAAACTTTAACCAGGGACTCAGACACGAAGGTAATTTGCCTACAGGAAACCAAGATCAGTGACAAACCATTTAATCCTGGACTCAATTATCATTTTTGTAGATCCCCTCCTTTGCAAGCTGCAAGAGCTCAAGGTGGTACAGGTTTTATTATTCACAAATCTGTAAAATTTGAAACAATCCCACTCAATACACCACTACAGGCATGTGCAGTTAGAACTCATATCGGGAAAAAGATTACTTTATGCTCGCTATATATTGAACCATCCTTAGAACTTTTCCTCTTAGATCATGCTGGTAATCCAAGAAGGCTTAGACTTTCTGACCTCCAAGACTTGATCAATCAGCTTCCTGCCCCTTTTATTTTAATGGGTGATTTTAATGCAAAGCATACTTTATGGGGTGGAAATGTGTGCGATAGATGGGGTAATCTTGTTGAAGAATTAATCGACAACAATGATGTAATACTAATGAATGATGGTTCTCCAACTAGGTATGATGTATTCCACAACTCTACATCAGCCATTGATTTGTCAATCTGTTCCTCATCCATTCGATTGGACTACCTTTGGTCAGTAAATGAACACCTACATGGCAGTGACCATTGGCCAATAATGTTAAATTATGTCCATAATCTTCCTTCTCAGTGTCCACCAAAATGGAAGATAGATGAGGCAGACTGGGCAGCTTATGAAAACTGTTCACACACTGATAAAGAATATGATGAATTTACATCTCCAGTGCATGCCTATCAACATCTTGAAAATATTATTGATGATAATGCTAGCAAGTTTATACCTAAAACATGCGGTTTACCTCATCGCTCTGTAGTTCCTTGGTGGAGTAAAGAATGTGCCAACGCAAGAAAAGTGACCCGAACTTGCTTCAGAAGATACTTGAGGACAAACTATTTAGCAGATAGAATAGCATATCTCAGAGCCTGTGCCAAACAAAAAAGAATTTTTAAAAAAGCAAAGAGAGCATCTTGGAAGAAATATATATCTAATATTAATACCAAAACTCCTTCAAAGGAAATATGGGGCAAGATTAGAAAACTTCAAGGTAAATTCGTCCCTAAGCCTCTACCAATATTAAGGGAAAATAATAGATATATATCTGACCCCAAAGATGTAGCAGAGGTTCTTGCTAAGCACTTTGCTCATGTATCAAGTGCTGACAACTATTCCCCAGCATTTCAACAAATTAGAGCATCAACATCTGTTGTTCCTCCCGCTTCTTCAAATACTGAAGCTTTTAACCTGCCTTTTAGTATGGAGGAGATGCAAAATGCTATCTCCAGCTCTTCTTTAACTGCCCCAGGTGAGGATGGCATCCGGTATGAAATGATATCACATCTTCCAGTGGATACCAAGGAATTTTTATTAGAAACCTTTAATGGTCTATGGGCTTCCCATACATCTCCTGATTCCTGGCATACTTCAATTGTAATTCCAGGCCACAAGTCTGGTAAAGACCCAGAACTGCCATCTAGTTATAGGCCCATATCCTTGACCAGTTGCATATGCAAACTATTTGAGAGAATGATCAACAACAGACTTGTGTGGTATCTAGAATCAAAAAATCTTTTATCTAACAGACAGTTTGGTTTTAGGAAGAACCGAAGTACTCTGGACCCTTTGCTGATGTTATCAAGGGAAATTTCAAATGCTTTTTCTAACCAAAACCAGGTGGTGGGTGTCTTTTTTGACCTCGAAAAGGCATATGACACCACCTGGAGGGGTGGTATTTTAAAGCAATTGGCCTCGTGGGGTATAGGAGGACATATGTTCTCTTTTATTGAAGAATTTTTATCAAACCGCTCCATTAAAGTGAGAGTAGGGTCAGAACTATCTTCATCCTACATGCAAGAAGAAGGTGTCCCCCAAGGCAGCGTATTGAGTGTGACCTTGTTTGCTGTTGCAATTAATAGTCTCATTAGTCACATACCTCCTGGCATACAAGGATCACTATTTGTCGATGACTTTGCAATTTATTGTAGTGGATCATCTGCACTACAAGCATGCCAAAATCTTCAAATTGCAATAAATGCTGCTTCCGCATGGGCAAATTCTCGTGGATTCATGTTTTCTCCTCAGAAGACCAAAGCCATTCGCTTTACTCGTACTCGTAAAAGGGAAGAGATCCCCACCCTTTTCTTAAATGATTGTATTTTGCCATATGAGGATAGTGTCAAGTTTCTTGGAGTCATTTTCGACAAGAAAATGACATTTGGTCCCCATATAAATGACCTATCTATCAGGGTTAAGAAGTCACTGAACATTCTGAAAGTGATATCGCATTTTGATTGGGGTGCTGATAGAACAACTTTGCTTAGAATTTATACATCTTTGTGTCTGAGCAAGTTAGACTATGCATGCCAAATATATGGGTCAGCTACAAAGACTTTACTTGGAAAACTTGATATTGTTCACAATGCTGGGCTTCGCATCTGCACAGGTGCTTACAGAACATCTCCCATTGACAGTCTCTATGTTGATTCTGGCATACCTCCCCTTTCCATTCGCAGAGAGGAGTTGAGTTTGAGGTTTTTAGCTAGGTCCCTTGCTGTGAGAAACAATCCTAACTGTAAATATG
>NC_090732.1:147494283-147496783 GCF_036898095.1 Palaemon carinicauda
AAACAAACACTAAAACAATAACAAATGCAGCCGTATCTAATCCATTGCACCACAAAGACCTCACACATGTCCTTACTCATGTCTGGGAGACTTTGGTCTGATCGCTTATAGCAAATCAATCAAATATGGATGGTTAATATAATGAATATACATCACTATCACTCATGATTTTAATAAATATAAATATCAACCAGAATGGCATTCAATATCGAATTCTACTTTTGGGAATGTATATCCACTGGAAATTCCTTTTTCATAACAGATTTTGGCTGGACAAAGATTCACACCTATGCCTTTTAGCCGAAATCATTCCTTCGGGGACTCTACCCAACTGTGGTATTAAGAGAGATATAAGTTTATTTACATTAATTAAAATCACGAGCGTTAGTGATGTATAATCATAAAAAATAACCATGTGTTGAAAATTCACTAATCGGCTATCATGGTGGAGATGAGTTGATTTCAAGTCTAAGAACAGATTCTTGAATCCAGAAGGAATAAGTACTTGGGTTGAACTTATATCTCTATCGATAACATGATTGGTCATAGTCCCTAAAGGAGTGATTTCGATCTTTTCCGAGTAGGCCGCTGTTATCAAGAATGAATTTTCAGTGTACATACATTCCAAAAGGGTAAAATTCAATATTAAATGACTTTGCAGTTTATATACTGTATATATATATATATATATATATATATATATATATATATATATATATATATATATATAACTATATATATATACATATATATATATATATATATATATATATATATATACATATATCTAGATATAACTATATATATATATATATATATATATATATATATATATATATATATATATATATATATATATATATATATATATATATATATATTACTATATATATATATATATATATATATATACTGTATATATATATATATATATATATATATATATATATATATATATATATGTATATATATATATATATATATATGTATATATATATATATATATATATATATATATATATATATGTATATATATAACTATATATATACTGTATATGTATATATATATATATATATATATATATATATATATATATATATATATATATATATATATATATATATGTATATATATAACTATATATATACTGTATATATATATATATATATATATATATATATATATATATGTCATTCATCGAACTCCATCGTCTCCCCCTAATTCTGTTTCCTTTTACTCAGATGTTGGGCGGGGGGAGGTGTACGTGTGCCACATCCCGCCCGCCATGGGCGTTTTTTGCTGAGCACTCTTAAGATATATGACCGTAGTCCTGACAAGTGTAACAGCAGGGCGATCCTTGGGTGGGGCACTCCACTCATCCGTGCCCCTCTATCTCTCTTTGGTTGCCAACTTCTCAGAATCGTGCCAGTTATTTCCAGTCATTTTTTCTTCTGGCAAACTGTCTAAAATGTTTTGTATCACATTCACTATGTCTCCTAACAAACGATTGTCATTGAACAAATAACCGCATAAATTCAGGTTCACTAATCTGCAAATATGTTTACGGGAAATTGCTTTTTTATCACCTTCTGGGAGATTGGCACTCTGTTTCAAACGAACAGCAATCGCGAAAAATGCAAGTTGCAAAATTAAGAACTGATTCACCTTCCGGTATTTTGGGATTGTGATTTTCTTTTGTCTCCCATTCTCGCATCAGGCAAGGCATACTTCTCAATTAAATGTCGTTTTATTTCGGTATAACTTCTTAAACTGTCTTGTGGCCAACACATTAACTCCATTTCAGGAGCATCTTTCAGCAATCTAATTACTTGAATAGCTTTTTCTCTTTCCGACCTCCCATATGTGGGTGGCTACTTCAAAGTCTCTCAAAAATACTTCAGTCGATTGAAACCCTTCGTTAGGCCATTGATCATCAAAAGGCCTAACACTTGCCTGGAGTAATAGAAACTTTCGAACTATGATTTGCCTATCTTCACTCGGCTGTACATGTGTACTTTCACTTGTGTGCGTTTGAACTTCGGTTATGTACGTTGGATATGTTGTAGTTGTGCGTCGCTCCTGTTCTTGTTCCACCAACAATATGTTCATTAACTGTTCTAAATTTTCTAAATCATTTTCCAATTCTTGCGTTCTAATTTCCTGTCTATATTCTTCATTGGGAACGCTATATCCCTTGCTCTTTCGTTCTCATATCCTGCAGCAGCAGCGTCTGCTATGTTAGTCCTTGTGTATCTTGGCATCTTGATCTTTTATTTTACCAGCTCAAAGAACAAATTCGCTCACAGCATACACAAACAGACGTATTTTTACACCTGACACCGGTATGGCCCATATAGAGGGATAATGAGACGTCGGAATATGGGTTTCCTTCATTTATTACAAAAGGTTCGTTCGTAAGTACACCGTACACAGCTACCCTCTCAGGTGAGGGACTTGTCAACTCAAGCGCCCAAAGGCCACCAACTCCCTTCGCTACCA
>NC_090732.1:147514283-147534283 GCF_036898095.1 Palaemon carinicauda
TTAAGTGCTGATCCCGCGTTTGTTTCACTTCTCAGATATGATATTTAGCCATACCTTTAAAAATTATAGTACTTTGACGCCACTTATTTCTAACTGTTTATCTTGAGTTTATTATGCACATCTGACGATTATTACTGCTGTAAATCACTCGATTTGGGCATTTCTCTACCCAAAAACCCGGTTTCCGTTTGGGGTTCCCCATGATTGTTTTAATATAAAGGGAGTATAAAAACACATAAATGGGTGGTTTGTCCCAATACTTATGGCCAGAGTTGCATAAAACAAACGATAGTGAGTAGGAAAAATATATGGTTCGTGCATTTGGCTAGAAATTAAAGTATCACACATTTACCGAAATTTTTCTATTAAACTGAAGAGCTAAGTTTGTGACAGATTCTCAATTTAATCTGCACTGGGATATTAGTCTGATATGTTAGTACGAGAAATGAAGAAATTAAATTTTTAAAGACTACACAAAGAATCTAATTCCAATGAAGGATAAACAAATTCTCGAATTATACATCTACACGGCTGGAAAAATAAACTAACTCGATACTACTCTAAACGAAAAAGTTACAGAAGCAAATGAAAATAACCTCGAATAAAATCTAACGAAGAAAACTCGCTCACTCTCTGTACCTGCCCTCAAACCCAAATACTGTAACTACCGATATCTTCCTTTTTGTTTATCTCGGCAGTTAAGAAAACTCTTATCCTGAAGCATTAGAGACAATCCTTCCCCCACTGAACCTCCCTCACCGCTCATCCCCTCCGACCCTCCATCAGTTCACCCCAACCCTCCACCCCCCCCCCTCCCCGACCCTCCACAACAACCCCCCCCCCACCCCCGACTCTCCACAACCCCCCCTCACTGACCCTCCACAAGCCTCCGCCCCCCCTCCCACAGAATAGGAAACCCTAATTCTAAAGATGATTAAACTTAAAAGGTCCCTTTCTTTCGGTGTTATATATTTCCTTTTTTTTTTTTTTGTCTTAGATTGGGAACTAATATAACAAATAAAATGATAAAAAATATCTTGGGAAATAATCTTAGATTGCGCACTAATTTATAAGAAATTTGATATCGGAATTAAATTGACGGGAAAGAGAAAGTTTGGCTTTTGGTTAATGACCCTGCCTGGTGTAAAAGAAATGTGATGATAAAACTCGTAACAAATTCTGGAAGTGTCATAAACAGCAAACGGCTGTTTTTGGGGCCCAAACGCTAGCAGTGAGAATGCCAAATAAAAATCTGTACAATTAGAGTTGAATAGTGATTTATTTTCCAATAGAGAAAATCTTTTGAAAGTTTTCTATAAAAAATAATTATTTCGGAAATTATATAAACTAGACTTTATATTTGTTAATAATTCTTGATCAAAGAACAAAACTTTTTGAAAGAAAAAAAAATACATAAAGACGATAATAACATCGTTTATTTTTGGACAAGTTGTCTATATCATCGGCTAAAATCCCATTACTATCAGAACAGAATGGAATTATTTTAACTTAAAATATTAGCCATAGTTATATTGCTTTTTTATGTTCTCGTTTATTGTTTCTATCAAAATATGGATTCACGCTATATAACTGAACCATAAATTTTTCTAACTGTTTATCTTGGGTAACTTAGCTGAAATCATTCAAAATGTTTACAAGAACATAAAGCTTAAGGTAGCTGGTTTTAGTTCCATCATAATTGATGCTCACTAGAACGTTAACCGAGCAAGCCAAAGAACAGCAGTGGCATCATCAGTAAACGGCTTAAACTCACGGTCCCTGGCTGAGATCGATCTGCTGCCATGCGAATACTAGGCGAATATGTTATCACTGTACTATTCTCCTCTATTCTACTAGCAATTTCTCTGTGTGTGTTACATTTCCGTTAGCACATGACTATGCTAAGTTTTATTGCCTGTTCCTGTAACATTTTATATAATGCAGTACAGGTGCAAGAAATCTGCTTTCATTTCTATTAATCATCTTCATCCAGATGCCCAGGGAGGTAATGCCTTTGGCTTGCGTTGTATGCATTAGCCAAAGGATCTCTACAGTGTCCATTCACCCCCTAGCTACTCCCACTTTTAAGCTTTTTACTCTACTTTCGTTGGTGTTCCCATTCTGGCATCTCGCTCCCCAATAACTTTATCTTTAACTAGAATTTAAAACTGTGTTGAATGACCTCCCCAGCCCCTATTCAGAGAAATATAGGCCAAATTCCATTAATTCCAATAAAGAAGGCTGTTTATTCATGTACGGGCCCGTCAACATGGCAGTTTCCGGATAAGAAGTCGATATAATCTACTCTCACATACATATTTCACATCCCGTGAAATATGTATTTTCAAGTTCCCATTATACCGTAAACCCATTCTTACTTGTAAGTGGTGGCTACAATTGCCAATATCCCATTAAATTTGTTAAAATACGTATTGATTAAGGATATCAAAGGATCAAGTAAGTAAACGAGCTAAGGAAATTTTCTTGTATAGACTGGCATAAAAAAAAAAACTATAATCAAACGCGTATGGAAGGACATATTTGAGGCTTTTGTCCTGCAGTAGACTAGCAAGGGCTGATGATGAAGATGTGTAGGTGTGCGTGTGGAGAGAGAGAGAGAGAGAGAGAGAGAGAGAGAGAGAGAGAGAGAGAGAGAGAGAGAGAGAGAGAGAGAGCATTCAAACCCCTAGTTCTCAAATATGGACAACTTCTCAAATTAGTTCCTCATTAGTTACGTAATATAGTTGCCCGAGGTCTAAAATGATGTCTTTTTTCATTTTTCTTTATATGCGATATGAACATAAATAATAGTAACGAATTTAATTATCTGGTTTGTAGTTTATTATTATTATTATTATTATTATTATTATTATTATTATTATTATTATTATTATTATTATTATTAGTATTGTTATTGTTATCATGCATTAACTTCATTTTCCATGTTTGGATAGCTTTCCCTTGTTTATCCTTCCACTCATAATACTTTTCTTTTATGGCAATTGTTGCAAATCCCTGAATGAAAGGTCTATAAAACCTACTATGGATAGAAATCTCGTTAATCTCTTAGAATTTTGTAGAACAGGATACTCGACTATTGCCAGTACCTTGTCAGATTGCATGCGTTGTCCTGCACTTCGCACATGGCCAAAGTATTCTAATGACCTCAAGTGTCCCAGTTCATTACAATTGTTGAATTTTTCTACGACACTCGGCTGTGGTGTGGATGTTATAACCACAATTTGCACCATCTATTTAATGAGGGTTTCACACCTGATTTCATACTACCTCATACAAGTTGGGATAGGAAATTTTGGTTGTTTGCGGACATCTGAACAGCTGTTCGAGATGCTACGTATTGAGTCCGGTATTGTGATACTGGCCTTTTCAAAGCTATCGGAAGTCGATTTCGAAATAGAAATTAAGCATGTTTAATGTTTGGCTATAGACTCGCTCACACTGTCTGGTACGTAGTCAGTCCGAAATTGTACGTATTCATCTGAAATGTACGAGATTACTGTGTAATCACTCCGAACTCATCCGAGGTTTTGTGCGTCTGATTTATCCAAACTGACAACATCTCAGACACCAGAGTATGCTCTCGGTTTAACCTCGCAGGACTTCGTATGACTGCTGACTGACTTCATGCTCACTTCGCACTGAGTAGGTAGTGTCAGCACCATAAGATTGCATGTCCCCTATGGCGGTCTGTCGCAGACCGAGCTCGGGCTGGTTACGCATGACTGGGGTCTGGATACTCACGGCAGTGCAAACTTTACAGACTACCTCGTACGATCTAGCATGGTCACATGTTCATGGCGTCCACACTGCAGTATAAAGCTAGACACTTCTGCATTAGAGCGCCATAGTTCACTACAATGAGGATCTACCACGACTCAAGAGACCTCTTAAAAAAGATCAGAGGAAGGAAGCAGGCTCTTCCTCATTAGTTACATGAAGAAGAGGGATCTCCCCGAAGAATGCCCAGTGATAACGATGAGGAGGAAGAAACTTCTGTTTCATCAAGTGCACCAACAAGTCCTGCTATTACTGGTGTCCCAACTGCTGATAAAGAGGCCTTACCTTCTTGCCTTATTCTATGTTTGGGTTCCCCCAGGTCCCTCAGTGTGAGGCTACACACAAAGGTGTCAGCCAGACTTCTTCTAAGGGAAAGGGCAAGAAGAAGATCCCTGCATTGAATATAACTACAAGAACTGAAGTTGAATGTTGCAGAATGGTTCAGGCAGAATGAATTAGCTATTGAAAACTGGACCAGGCTGGATCGATGTATGAGGACACAAAGATGAAGTCGGTTGCATTACAAATTGCACCAGGATCCCTTCAGGCTCTGGCCCAGACCAGCTCTGCAACAGGCAGCACTGTATGATGCAGAACTTTAGCTTTGTTTCCATGTATATGTAGCGACATGACATAGCAAAGAGGAAGGTTATAGGCATTTCAAGACCTTCCTGTTGCTGATGACCCCAATGTATTTGATCCTTCTTCTTTGCTGCCTGGCCCCAGGTTATGGACTTCTTCAGGGACATCCGCCACAACTATGACATCCACCACACTCGATCTGGTAGCAGGAGTAGGGGAATGAGGATGTGGCCTTTGTGAACTCTGTAGGCAAAATGAAGGATATCTTTCTGAGTTATGTAAGCATGAATTACTTTATAGATGGGACTTTTACAACTGCTGTTCTTATTGCTCAACATTCATGCGTACTTTTTCAATTTGCAGCTCCTCAGACATACCAGCAGCCTAGAGACCCAGTTTCACTCCAAGTCCTACAAGTCGAAGACAGACCCTCTGTTGCAGATTAGGGTCACGTTTGTCGAGTATCTCCAGGCAGGGACACTTACCATGGATGAGGGGTCTTCTTCAGATTCCAGATGGATGTCATAGGAACCTTACAGAAACCAAAGATGGAGGAGAGGCAGCATCAAGACTTCCAGCAGTCTTACCAACAGCAATCCTACCAGCAGTCGCAGCATCAAGATTTCTAGGAGCCCTACCAGCAGCAGCCCTACCAGCCGCCTCAACAGCAGTTCTACCAGCAGCCGAAACAACAGTCCCACCAGCAGCATACGGGATATTCTTCAACCTTCACAATATTGATGCCTCCTACCTCCACCCCTGCATCACAGTCACTGCTTTAGACCAGATCATCAGGCAAGATGGAGGTTTCGTCTTCCCCCCCCCCCCCCCCCCGTATCGACCAGCAGTGCACCTCGGCTACCCACATCATCCTCACCAGAGCAGTCAACTTGAAACATCATCAGCCAATTTAATGCTAAAACATCTCCCATCAGCTTTAACTTATCTCGAGGATCAATTTCCTTTTTATATGGACATAATCCTAACGATATGCAGGACCCTAACAGGAAATAAATTTATAGATGTAAAAGGACTGTAAATTGGTTTTCATATTTTGTATTTATTATGACTAAATATTTCACATTTCAACTGATAGTAATTTCCACATTTTCCAAAAATCATAGTAATTATGGCAACATAGCATTATTACAATAAAGCTTTGAGGTAGAGGATCAAAATGCATGTAAATTGTACATTGATTGCACATTTATTTGCATATATGTAGGCTACATGGTAAACAATGAATATTGTCAAGCTTCTGTCGCTCTGTTTTATTATTTAGTTACTTGATCTTGTCATTCAGTGCTTTCATCCTCTGAGCTGAAGTAGTCCTACACCCTCTGAGCTGAAGTAGTCCACCAAGTAGTTCATGTTCTTGACAGCTGTTGGTCGATTGGTATGGAACTGAGTTTCCATGTCTGTCAAGTGAGTATTATGTCTGCAGTCTCCAAGTTTCAGGAAGTAGTTCATGGTGGTCAGGATGCAATTCATCAACAGTTGACGTGTCAAAAGCTGTAAAGAACAACAAGCATGTGTGATGGTTTTAGACGTGATCCGGAGTTTGTGGCATTATAGTAAGCAGACAATAGTATCTTGAAGCAATTAATCTGAAGGCATTTTCCACAACTATTCTGGCTCGGGAAATTAGTTTTTTATAGGAAATGTTTCGAAGTGATAGGGGTTTCATCAACCAGGCCTTCAGGGTAAAGGCATAATCTCCCCCATGTAGAATAGAATAGAGTACTTTCTTCATCATTAGGTAATGGTTCAGGTCCTGGGAAGTGCAAAGCGTTGTCCTCAGTGGCTTGCTTCAGAGGTGTAGAAGCAAAAACCCCTGCATCAGAGGTGCTACCGATGTGACCAATGTCAACTACAGCCAGGAGAACAATGGAGAAAAGCTTCTCGTAGTTGAAGTAGAAACAGCTACATTTTGGAGGTTCACAGTGCTACATACTTGCAGTCTATGACTTCCAAGCAGTTAGGCAAATTCCATATTCTGTAAACCAAGTCCAATATTTCTTTTGAGGTTGTTGGGCATGCAATCAATTTTTCAATCTCATTGATGATAGCTAGACTAAAGAGACAGTGTTGTGCGTGACTGAAGGTATACTGTGAACGCTTTTGTAGCTGTTCCCTGTTGCCAGGTATTGCAAGGGGATATTTAACTAAAGTTCACATGACAGAGCCTGTTTATAATTTGTATCCTGCTTCGTAATCCTGTATTGGGTCATGTGCAGCAATTCTTTGTCTGAATCAACTTATACTGACAAAGTTTTTAAAAGCTTTAAGGTTTAGCTCTGACATCAGATGATGTTATTACCCAAACATAGGTCTCCTCTGCAGCCAAGGTTTCAAAGATATGAGTTACAAATATAAAATGTTTAGGGAGAAGCATAGAATTAGTCAATGAATTATAATTGCGATTACCCAACATCTTTTCCCCATTTTTTGTAGTGGCTCTTCTTTTTTATCTTCATCGTCATCAGAGTCTAGGAGATTGATTGATTGATTTAAAGTTTTCAGGCATCCTGACATGAGTCTAGGAGATAAGTTGAAAAAAAGAGCATGAAGTGCGCTGCAGATGTAGCAGAATCTGTATTTATAGATCTTCATCCATCATGCACTGGATCAGTTTTCATGTGTAGCGTGCAGAGGAAAAAGTCCAAGTGATTAGTTGTTTTATTCAGCCAGCCTTTTTGTACGATTTTGGCACCATGTAAAGACTTACGCAGCTGTATATAGCATCAAGGTGTCATCCACAGTGAAATTTTGCAATTTATCCACCAATAGTCTGTTATCTTTCTGCAGCAGTACCCTATCAAACATAATATGCCGAACTCCCTGCTAAGTGGCTAACCACACGTAGTGTAGGGCATCCCTCCAGCAGAGTGCTATATACGGAACCAGCACCTAGATGTACTCAAGACTTGTGAGCTCATACATGGGCCCAGTACGTAGTCAGTGCGTCATGGGTATGCCAACTCTTCATCACCTGTATGCCAACTCTCCACTACCCTATATACTGCTCTGCAGTGAAACAGCAATGACTCACTAGATTGTTTTTTTTTTCTTTTTCTTTTTTTTCAAACTCGGCCCACGTACAATAAGTTCAGTCCATCCGGTGTGAAACCCCCTTTAGGCCTAGCCCACTAATTTTGGTAATTTATTGTTTTAGCTTGAATAGTTATTTGTTTTTTTATGGAAACCCGTTATTTCTACCCGTGTTTTATAAGATCTACGAAAAAAATACCATTCAGGTGTATTCATACCTCTAAAGAAGCTTATTTGTCTAAACCCTAGCTGTTTGTACCATCTGTGTTTTTATGTATCCATGTTTTTTTTTTTTCAGTGCCACCTCTTCCCTTTTTGCTTTAGAATTTTGGAAAGTCTTATTTATTACAACTAATTGTTGTAAATGTACTATGTTGTGGCTTTATTTCTCTTTTTACATAACCACTGTTACTGTATTTAATGTTTATTATTCTTTCAAATGGTACTAAAACAATATATTTCATGTCCCTCATTTCGTTATCTCCAAATGCACTATACATTCCTTTGTAAGTCATATATGTAATTATTTCTGTAATCAACTAACATTCTAGCACCGTCATCAAAAGCAGTCTTAGGCCCCATCATTATATCTGGCCTCTGTATTAGGCAGACATGACCTCCTGTAGGTCTAACAGCATATCCCTCTCCCTTGCCGACTTCCATAGAAGAAAGCACTAGGATTTAATGTTTGCAAAAGTAGTAACATTCCAAAAGCGTGTGTTATTTATTGAAAAGTAGGCATCTACATGGTCTACATCTGTTAATAATAAGTGTTTGTTTTTTTTTTTTTCTTTTTTTTTTTTTTGGCGTTCTCGTTGGTTATATAAGAAACGTTAATTCTACTTTCTACATCAGCAATCCAAATTTTGTCAGAATCTACTTCTACAGCCCCCACAAAATCTGATGGATTGGTGTTTGAACAGTAGTTCCTGTCATGGCGATACTTAGTGTAGGTCGTGATTTTTTTTTTTTTTTTTTTTTTTTTTTTTTTTTTTTGGCGTGGGTGTAATTACTGTTATTTCTGTTAGTGCGGCAGTTTGCACTATTTGTTAGTCTAGATGAAGTCTGTTTTCTGTGAATTTTTCCTAAACTGTTACTGCAAAATGTTCATCGTCCATCAACAGTATTTAAGTTATAATCAGTTATAACACTTAACAAATCCTAAATTCACTTCGAGAAAGAGAGTAAAATATTCTAATTAAATAATAGAAATAAATACACGAGAGAAAATCCATGAACTGGCATGTTCTTCGTAGGGAGCATAATCATTCATAAACTTTCTTATACAGGTCACTTGATAATTTTGCATTACTTAGTCTTCCTACGATATTCAAATTGATCAATATATTTGAAAAAAAAGGATCAAATTTATATCCCATTCTTCAACATTCTTTTTATAATTTGACATGCAAGAATATTATATAATTTGTACTAGCAATTATAAATAGAAGAAATAAAAATCTCTGTAGCAATTACTCAGTGATGGAATTTATGCTCATTAATTCATTATTAGTTAAAATTCTTCTATCACTATTTTCTCGTGTGTCTATGCTTACCTGAAGTATTTGAAATGTTATATTAAATAGCTATAATCATTTTATAAAAAAAAAAAAATAATAATAATAATTCTTCATGCATCGTTTCTTTTCTCCATACGGGAATTGTCAACTGATTTCTCTTCAGTCTCTTCACAATCCACTAATCGAGATTTGATGCTACCGTAGTCTTGATGCATTTTTTCTCAGGGTTAAGTTGACGTGGAGTAAAGCTCGTACTTTTAATAAACAATTATATCTTATTAACTTTCCTTATATTGATCTATCTTATCGCAGGCCACCATTATAATGTTTCTTTATTTTATAGCATTATGCGTTAGGGTTGACATTGTTTGAAGTTTTATTCGCCTTAAAACTTAGTCTGTTATAGGAAGTATATTTACTTATGATCTACTAATTTCACAATAAACCAGCAATATGCGATGTGGAATTCTGAATGCCTGAGATTGCATATGATAAAATGAATGAGAAGGTCCTGTAGAGAGTAGGGTTCCTCTGCTGTATAGGACCGGAAAAGTAGCCCTTTAAGTAATTCTTTGGTTCCATTGAATTACTTTAGAATTGTTATTTTAAACGCAAAGGTTTATTTTTTCCTTCTTATATTCGACGTTCTCAATAATCGTAGCCTCTCAGGAGATTTAAAATAAACTAGGTTGTAGGAGTAAGGCATTATGGTTCATTTTGTTTAACTGTATACATTAGTCTCCAATGGGCAATTATAGAATTTCGCAATACAAGACACGAGTTCACTCTAACACTAACTTTCAAGTTATTCTCATTGTCCTAAAAGTTTCTCTCTCTCTCTCTCTCTCTCTCTCTCTCTCTCTCTCTCTCTCTCTCTCTCTCTCTCTCTCTCAATGCCACACCTTAATCATATGATTAGGCTTCCTGTTGGCGTGATCTCTCCTAGCCATGTTTTGGCTATATTCGTTACCAAACTTCAATTGTAGGATTCTGACTTCACATTCACTCCTGAATCTGACATTCATCATTCAAGCTTCTTCACGTTATGAATTTCTCTCTCTCTCTCTCTCTCTCTCTCTCTCTCTCTCTCTCTCTCTCTCTCTCTCTCTCTCTCTCTGTAAATTTTTAATGTCTGTTAAATATTATAAACCTTGTATGGTCGCCTTACATTATTATTATTATTATTATTATTATTATTATTATTATTATTATTATTATTATTTTCTAATCTTATTCTTATTTCTATTATTAGTAGTAGTGTTAGTAGAAATGATATGAATAGTATGATAGATTATAAACTTTTGCATCTAGACAACTGCAGACAATTACACGAAGACACGTTGAAATCATTATCAATCGTTCATCTGAACCTAGTAAATCCATTCCTTTTAGCGTGTTTAATATCTTGTTGTCATTTTACGACTAAACAGATTTTTATATATTTTAATAATTTGTTTTTTTCAGTTTCATCTCGTCAGGTTTTCGGTATAGATTTTCTGAAGACAAACCTGACTTGGAAACATTTCTAGTACTTATTTTTCCCCTCACCAACACTGTTGAATTAAATTGTTTATATTTCTCGATGCAAGAACACTTTTTGATGCCCTTTTCCCTATGACAGCTATGACAGAAGCATAAATAAACATAGTGTCTTAGAATGAGCTTACAGGGTCAGTTAAAAGTATCTCGTTTTGTTTTCCAGAGGAAACTAAAATCAAACCAAAGTAAAAAAAAAAAAAAAAAAAAAAAAATGTCTATGCGTTCTTTTGCCATATATTTCAACTCGCCAGTAACAATGACAAAAACTATAAGTTTAATTTTTTTTTCTTGTAAAGAATTTATATAAAGAATATATGGAATCTCAAAGGAAGCCGGAGGGGAGTCACAAAACTCTTGGCATAAATTAAAGAATTTTCCGTTTGGCGAGGCAAAGCCAACCAAAAAAATGTGGTATCCATTTTTGTAATTATATGTAAATTTTATGGTTTCCTGCACTTAGATAAGCGAAACTGTTTTTAGTTTTATAATCCGTAAAATTAACTTTAGATTATAGAACCTTGATGTGAAACATTTACATAAATATAATTTTCCACTTTGTTTATTTAGGTTGCCCTTTTATTTCATTTTGAGTAAGACGTCTTATTTATAAACAGCTTGATTACCTTATTAAATGAAACTAATCATACCGGGATGTGATATTCCTTCTTTACATTTTACTGAATTTTTATGCAGTTCAAGGATTTAAAGAAAAATATATAGCGAAAGATAGTTAATCTAACAAAATGTAGATATACAAAACGCCGTTTTTAGTATTAATGCTAGATGATAACTTTTATTTTTGAACTGGAGTTTACATAACAGATTTTTGGTCTCGAGATTACAAATTCTTATACACCTGTCTTTTTAAACACAAAACTTACCCGGTAGTTATATATATACTGTATATAGCTTACGTCCCTGACGTCAACGGCAGAAAATTCGAAACTCGCGCCACCGCCAGTTGGATAGCCAGGTGTACTACCCCTGCACCCTAGCGAGGTACCTGGGAACCATTCCAATGACCCTCATATATTCCCTGCCGTCGCTAGCGGCGACACGTGAATTCTACTCCGTCATTATTGATCGTTTATTTTGGTGAAGTACAAATCTTTGGTTATTGACTCTCACTTGTTTTTGATCTCGCTTTGGATATTTCTTGATTTTGTTTGGATTAGATGATTTTTTACCTTTGCTTGTCTGAATTCTCTTAGATTTTTCAAAATGGCCACCCCCCCCCCCTATTACTTTTAGGTTATGTGTGACTAGTGGGTGTAAGACCCGTATGGCTAAGGCCTCTCTTGACCCCCATTCTCTCTGTTTGCATGTAGGGGTAAAGAGTGTGATTTAGGTGATCGCTGTGACGAATGTGTTTTGTTGTCAGAGCATGAATGGATTGATTTTGATAAATACAGGCGTAAACTTAAAAAGGGTAGATTGAGGCGTAGTTCTTCTCGCTCTTCTAGAGATATTTCCTCCTCCCATGTCATTAATCCTATTCCTTTACCTGTAGTGGTAGATCCTGATCCCACTATCGCAATTGCTAATGAACCTTCACTAAAAGATATGTTAGTGGCGATTCAAGCTCTTGGCGCTAAAGTTGAATCTTTGGCTGCGGACAGGACAAAGTTGATGTCCGATGTGCGTCTTTTGAAAGGTGAAGGTGCAAGTGCAGTGAAGTTAAGTGCAGTGGAGGGTGCGCCTGCTCGTGTCTGTCGTCCTCCTAGTCCTAGACCTCTTCCAAGCTCCCCAACCCCTGGGAGAAGGAATGTCGAAAGGCGAAAGGAGACGAGAGACTGTATCAAACAAGCAGTCGTCCCCTCGAACGTACCTGTGGGCGCCTCCCAGGACGTTCGCCCTCACCATCGGAAAGGTGAGGTTAAGTGTTTTTTGTCGTCTTCGGATGACCCCTTGCCTAAAAGAGGCTGGAAGCTCGCTTTCAGGCCTCTTAAGAGGTCCTATGATACGGCCTATCGACGTCCTGCTAGTTCTAAATCTGGATGCAGTCATTGGGATTCTCCAGAGCCTTTTGAAAGCCCCCCGACCAAACGTCCTTTTAGGACTCTGGACGTTTCCAAGGATCCTTCTGTGCACCCAGGACCAGGCTTACCTCATTCCAAGCTCCCAAGCGGCCTTCAGACTGGATTTCCCCTTCTAGGCGCTCTATTCCGTTTAGCGGTGAGGAGAACGTTATGACATCGCCGTTTTCACAACGTTCGGATCCTGACTTTGTTTTTTTCAAGACATGCAAAGCAGGCTCTCTTCCTTTATGCAATCATACCAGCGCAGCGACAAATCTCGATCAGCGATCGTGATCGGAGAAGTGAGCCAGGATGTGTTTCCGAGCGGCCTCATAATCGGGGATCGAAGCTTCCTGCTCGCCGATACGAACGGCCTTTAGGAAGCGATCGTGATCGTTCTCCTAAGTCCGCAGTCCACGGTTCTTTTATTGAACGCGATCGAGACTGTGTGCCTGTGCGTTCTTCTAAGAAAGACGTCGGACGTCCTGTTAAACAGATTTTTGATCGCCCCTCGACTCAGGCTCCTGAACTTCCTACTGAACAGGCTGCCGATCCTCCTCGGGTTCAGACTGCCGAACGTCCTTGCAAACAGGCTACCGAATGTCCTTTTAAACAGGCTGCCAAACGTCCTATCATTCTGGAAGTTTCCCTCTCCGCCAATTTTTTTAGTGAGCGTCCTTCAGATCGCATTTCCGGGATGGTTACAGTTGAATGAGTCGCTGAACAACGAGCGATTCGTAGTACCGATTGCTTGCCAGTAGTTGACGGCAAGCGTGTTTCTGAATATGATCCTGAACGTCCTTTCCCTGGTCATATTTCGGATGTTAGTTTGGATTACGAGGAGGAGCCTTATCCTTTTCAAGACATCGATGCGGTTCATGTACAGGAACTTCTCGTTTCTGATCGGGCTGATCGCGAGCGTTCGGTTGAGCCGCACGCGACTCTGCCGCCTGTTACTGTTCGCAATGAGCCTATTTCTATTGCGGTTGGCACTCAGATTTTTTCTGATATTGATACTGCTCTTAACTCTACTGCTCCCGGAGGAACGTCGCTGGAGAAGGAAGTAGATGCGCAGCTTTCTCCTTTGGAGTTTGATGACGTTTCAGAAGACGAGGATTCCGTTTCTTTCCATCATTCGGCTGATCTTAAAAAACTTATGAGAGTTTTTACGGAAGAGTTTTCGGACTTTTTTGTGCCTATAGCTACGCGCTCTCCTCCGTCTGAGTTTACTCTAGGCAAAGCCTCTAAGAAAGCCCGTTTCACTAAGATGGTTCTGTCACGTTCGTCCAAGAGAGCTCTTAAATTAATGGGTGACTGGTTACAGTCTAAGAAGGCCTTAGGAAAGACGTCTTTTTCCTTTCCTCCAGCTAGACTGGCTTTGAGGTCGAGCATCTGGTACGAGACGGGAGAAGTTCTCGGCTTGGGGATTCCTGCCTCTGCCCAGGGAGATTTCTCAAGTCTCGTAGATGCTCCTCGTCGGTCGGCCATGAGGAAGACCAAAATTTTTTGGTCCACTTCAGAAATGGACCACCTTCTCAAAGGAATTTTTCGGGCCTTTGAAGTTTTAACTTCCTGGAGTGGACGCTGGGGGCCTTGGGTAAAAAAGTTGAGGCTTTTAAAGAGGGGGATACCTCTGCCCTGGTCCATTTGATGTCGTGCATGGACAAGGCCTTGAGGGATGGCGCTAATGAACTTGCAGCTCTTTTTTCCGCAGGCATCCTTAAGAAAAGAGATCAACTTTGCTCTTTTCTTTCGCCGGGGGTGACTCCCTTCCAGAAGTCCGAACTCTTATTATATGCTCCTCTTTCTCCATTACTGTTTCCGCAAGAACTTATCAGGGAGATCTCTGCAGCTTTAGCTCAGAAGGCCACTCAGGATCTTGTCTCCAAGTCTGCTAGAAAGGCTTTGCCTTCCTCTTTTATCAGCCGCAAGTCTAAGGAAGATACTTTTCCCAAGTTTTCCCAGCCCTTTTGAGGAAGATCTTCTAGTAGGGGTAGCTCCAGACCTGATGCTAGAAGGAGTAAGAGAAGAGGTTTCAGGGCAGAGTGAAGCAGAGTCTGACTGCTTTCGCCTTCAGGCAGTGGGTGCCAGACTACTCAAATTCTGGCAAGCGTGGGAGAAGAGAGGGGCAGACCAATGGTCTATTCAGATCTTGAGGGATGGTTACAAGATCCCCTTTCTAGGGAGCCCTCCCCTGGTCTCAGTGCCCGTGGATCTCTCTCCCAGATACAGAGAGGAGGCAAAGAGGCAAGCTCTTTTGAACCAAGTGTCTCTTATGTTAGAGAAGGGGGCCATAGAGAAGGTTCAGGATATCCGCTCACCTAGTTTCTACAATCGGTTATTCCTGGTACCCAAGAACTCGGGGGGATGGCTTCCAGTTCTGGACGTGAGTGCGCTGAACAGGTTCATCATCAAAATGAAGTTCACCATGGAGACTTTGAAGTCAGTGTTAGCAGCAGTAAGGAGGGACGACTGGATGGTCTCATTGGACCTTCGGGACGCCTACTTCCACATCCCCATCCATCCGAGCTTCAGACCCTACCTCAGGTTCGTTTTCATGGGAGACGTCTTCCAATTCAGAGCCCTATGCTTTGGTCTTTGCACAGCGCCTCAGATCTTTACGAAGCTCATGCTGAATGTAGCAAAGATCTTACATTCAAGGGGCATAAGAGCCTCCCTCTATCTCGACGACTGGCTTCTCAGAGCGCACTCTTACGATCACTGCCTGAAGGATCTTCAGACAACCTTGGACCTTGCGGAAGAACTAGGTCTCCTTGTAAACAAGGAAAAGTCTCTCTTGGTTCCATCTCAAGAGATTTTACATTTGGGGATGACGATACAGAGTCAGATTTTTCGGGCTTTTCCGTCTCCCTCATGGATAGAGCAAGCCAAGTTGAAACTGAGATCGTTTCAAAGCAAGGAAGTTTGCGCAGCAAGGAAATGGATGAGTCTGATAGGAACCCTCTCCTCCTTGGAGCAGTTCGTCCCACTGGGAAGGCTGAATCTTCGTCCTGTCCAGTTCCATCTCGACAGCCATTGGGACAAGGAGAGGGACTTAGAATCGATGTCCATTCCTATCACGAACCCCATCAAAGTCTGCCTTCGGTGGTGGGAGGAATTAGACAAGTTCCAGGAGGGTCTCGACTTGTCAATGTAAAGCCCAGATCTTGTGTTATGCTCCGACGCCTTGGACACAGGATGGGGAGCAACCCTAGACAAATTAGAAGTCTCAGGTCTTTGGACAGAACCCCAGAAATCCTTGCACATCAACCACAAGGAGTTATTGGCAGTTCTTTTAGCCGTCAGAAGTTTCGAGGCTATAGTCACCAACAAAGTAGTTCAGGTCAATGCGGACAACACGACAGCATTGGCGTACATCTCAAATCAAGGGGGAACGCACTCGATATTTCTGTACGAGACGTCAAAGATTCTCCTGATGTGGGCAAGAGAGAGAAACGTTATTCTTCTCATGCGTTTCATTCAAGGGGAGAAAAATGTTATGGCGGACAGTCTCAGCAGACGGAATCAGATCCTTCCAACAGAGTGGACCCTCAACCTTCAGGTGTGCAAGAGCCTGTGGCGTCTTTGGGGTCGTCTTTGCATAGACCTCTTTGCAACCTCAAAGACGAAGAGGCTAGAGGCATATTGCTCCCCTGTTCCAGATCCAAAAGCAGTCCACATAGATGCTTTTCTATTGGACTGGTCCAATCTAGATCTCTATGCATTCCCTCCTTACAAGATCCTGTACAGAGAAATACAGAAATTTGTGACATCCAAAGGAACCAGGATGACCCTTGTGGCTCCCTATTGGCCGTCAAGAGAATGGTTCACAGAGGTACTGGAATGGGTGATAGACTCCCCAAGAATTCTTGCTCTAAGAGCAGATCTTCTCAGACAACCCCACTTGGAAAGATTGCATCAAAATCTCCACGCTCTTCAGCTGACTGCCTTCAGACTATGGAGACTCGCTAGATCTAGAGGTTTTTCGAAGGAGGCAGCTCAGGCTATTGCGAGAGCAAGAAAGACTTCAACCATCAAGGTCTATCAATCTAAGTGGAAGGTTTTCAGAGAGTGGTGTAGAGTCAACTCTTTTTCCTCATCCAGTACCTCTGTAGCTCAAATTGCAGATTTCCTGCTTTATCTTTGAAGGAAGTGCAATTTCTCCTCCTACTATCAAAGACTATAGGAGTATATTAGCTACTGTGTTTAGGCATAGAAACCTTGACCTCTCTGGCAATAAGGATCTGCAAGAGCTTCTCAAGTCTTTCAAGACTTCAAACCGACAGTACCAAGATTCTCCAGCCTAGAATCTGGATATTGTTTTGAAGTATCTCATGAGCGACAGGTTTGAGCCACTGGGTTCAACTGCCTTGAAAGACCTCACTATGAAGACTTTATTTTTGGTCAGTCTTGCGACAGCCAAAAGAGTGAGCGAGATTCATGTGTTTAGCAAAAACGTTGGATTTCGTAATGGCAAAGCTGTCTGTTCCTTGCAGTTAGGCTTTCTTGCCAAAAACGAACGCCCTTCTCAACCTTGGCCCAAAGCATTCGAGATTCCAAATCTTACGGATCTGGTTGGAGATGAGGTAGAAAGAGTCTTGTGCCCAGTTAGAGCTCTAAGATGCTACTTGGAGAGAACAAGAGATTTACGGGGCAAGTCTGAATCTTTGTGGTGTTCAGTAAAGAAACCCTCTTTACAGATGTCTAAAAATGCCTTGTCTTATTTCGTCAGGCTTTTAATTAAGGAAGCTCATATTCATTGTAATGAATCAGACCTTGGACTTCTAAAGGTCAAAGTCTCATGAGGTCAGAGCGGTGGCAACGTCGGCAGCATTCAGGCAGAACAGATCTCTACAAAGCATAATGGACACGACCTTCTGGAGGAGCAAATCCGTGTTCGCGTCATATTATTTGAAAGGTGTTCAGACTTGTTATGAGGACTGTTTCACTCTGGGTCCATTCGTAGCAGCGAGTGCAATAGTGGGTGAAGGATCCACCACTCTGTTCCCATAATCCCAATAACCTTTTCTTCTCTTGGTACTTTTAATTGTTTTTATGGTTGTTTGTGGAGATTGTGTCAGTCTTCCACAATCATTGATTTTGTCAGGTGGTCATGTTTGTGCCTTGAGAGCACCCAGAATTGGTTATTGGAGGAGGTTCTGTCATGATGAGGTTTTGACACTGGTTTGACAGTCCCTTCGAGATCTTCAGCCCCCTGGGAGGATCGCTGGATCTCATAAGGCTAGCAGACATAATGAGGCAGAGTATCATTGAAGTCAGCTTCTTTATCAGGTACGAACCCTTTAGTTTTGTTTTAATTAACTCTTAAGTAGAATTCCAGATATGCTAGCTGTCTCTAACCCTCCACCAAAGGTGTTAATCAGCTATATATATAACTACCGGGTAAGTCTTGTGTTTAAAAATGATATTTTCATTAATAAAATAGATTTTTTAACATACTTACCCGGTAGTTATATATAATTTTAGTCCCACCCTCCTTCCCTCTAGACTAGAGGCATGGAATATATGAGGGTCACTGGAATGGTTCCCAGATACCTCGCTAGGGTGCAGGGGTGGTACACCTAGCTATCCAACTGGCGGTTGGCGCGAGTTTCGAATTTTCTGCCGTTGACGTCAGGGGCGTAAGCTATATATATAACTACCGGGTAAGTATGTTCAAAAATTTATTTTATTAATGAAAATATAATTTTTTTTAGGGGGTAGGGGGATGAGGTTGGGTGTTTGTTGTTATAACTGATTCAGGCTTTCATGAGATTGTTATTTTAGTGGGGTTTACCATCGGGTATATGACATAGCGAGAGTATTAATCCCTCGCTGATCACACTATTTAGTCTGAATTTCGTTTACGTACGTGACCTCTAGTGGAAAATGTAGGCTGAAACACCGAAATATCCTAAATCATAAACGATATGTATCAACCTGCACTCGGTTTCTGTAATGTTAAATTCTAAACTAGGGTAGTAAAGGCTGTTTAATAGTGCTACACCAGTGGTTTTCAACCTGTTGGCCATGGCCCACTGGTGGGCGGTCCTGATAGAGGCTATGACACGAGCATTTTTTAAGATAATATTTACTAGTGAAAAATCTGAAGGGAAAAAAGAAAAAAAAAAACAGAATCTTGCCTCCAAAATGAAATAATCAGCCACCTTCATAATTTGTGCCAGGAACTGTTCATTAGTGAGAAACCCTTTTAATGCAGAACATGGAGGGCTCTAAAGAAATAGTTCTTTAAATTATAAGGTTAAGCTACCAAAAGTGTTTTAAAAAAAAACTTAAATAAAATCGATTATTATTTTTAACACAATTCTGAAGGGCACTGGGCCACGAGTACTAAGGAATACCAAAAAAAAAATGGGCCATTAGCACTAAAAGGTTGAAAAACACTGTGCTAGACTATGTGATAGAGAAAAACTGTTATAGCCTATTGGAAATGTCCCCGCCTAGCGATCTGCAGAACAGGGGTTCGAGACCCGCTGAAGCTGGATAATTTCTTGTAGTGCTTGCAAAATCACCATCATTTTGAGCCAAAGATGGTGCGTTTGAGGGAGCCTCTAGGTCTATCTATCGATTCATCAGCAGCCACTGCCTGCCAATCCCTTGTCCTAGCATTTTTTGAGAGGGGGTCATTCGCTGCTCATATATTGTTAGTCTCTAGGGCACTGCCACTGTCCCTTAACTCTGCCCTTCATGTACGACCTTTAAACAAAGTTATTATGAATTTTTCTTCCCAATTAGATAAAATGGAATGCATTCAGTCAAGCACATCCTTTAATCCAACTTCTTACACTTCTATATTTATCTTTTTTCCTTCGGCCAAGCAATAAAAAAAAGAAAAGGAGTTAGCAATACCCCCGGCGGTCTCAGTATCTTGTTGTAATCCTATCTGTCGAAATTCTTGATGATGATATTCGACCAATACGATTGGGTTAACTTGGCCATTCTATTGGTCTATTCATTAAGAAGGAAATTATTTGGACGAATTTCCTAAAGAAAACACTTTCACATCAATGTCTAGGGGTAAAAATCTTGAAAACTTTAGATGATATGAGGGAACATTAAAAAAAAAAAAAAAAAAAGGTCCTTTCCGCTTTTCAACAAACCTTATGATGATGTCTCCTTGTCCCTTTAGTGTGGCGTCTAAAGGCATATGACACTGATGTATCTGAATTTTCAAGGCTGGGACACCCACATCCATAATATGGTCTTTTCATCCCTTTTTACGCCCCATTGCCATTATTCAGTTATATTCCAAACCTCTCGTTTCCACCTAGCCTGCCTCGGAAATTATGGATAACCAATATGTCAGTATAGCGAGGGTCCGAAAGTAGGTGAGATTTGCATGGCGTTATTTATTCTGGCGAGAATAATTGTTTATCGAGGTTTCCTTTTTTTCACCACAGCACAGTACAATTTTCATTTGAAGGATACCTATCATTTCTACCTCGGAAATTACGAATAATCAATGGCAGAA
>NC_090732.1:147539283-147544283 GCF_036898095.1 Palaemon carinicauda
GTTACTGAAAAGAAGGAGCCCTTATACCTAGGAGTTCGTAGCCCTTATATCCGCGAGTTCGTACAAGATAGATCGTCAAGTCATTGAGAACGTTTTATAGATACAGTATATGAAGTCGCCGATGATATACAAATTTTCTGAAGGGAAAATCAACACATGATTCAGTTTTGTGAATGTTTTCTTAGAATTACTAAAACATGTAAAACAGAATCAGATGGAAATAAGAAATAAAAGATCGATAAAATACGTTTTGTATTCAATAAGAGAATTATTTTAGGAGTTCAACGCAGCTTGTCTGAGCAATATAAAGTTGAATTCAGGATTGGTAACTCAAATAATTTGATTAAACTCACTGAAAGTTTCAGCTAAACAAGTGAACTAGTTGTTATTATTATTATTATTATTATTATTATTATTATTATTATTATTATTATTATTATTATTATTATTATTATTATTATTATTAAACATTCCAGTTGCCTCTGTGGCATTTATTTTGTGGTTGAGCTTTTCAATTATTCCAATTTTTCCTTTCACAACAGTATTGCATGCCGCCAGTAGCTATGTCATGTTGTTCATCGGTTGGCAGGGGAGTAAAATACAAAGAAAGAGTCGAAGATTATACAAAGAACTACTAGAAGTAAACTTGTCAAATAAAGGGTACAAAAGAGTCGGCTGCAACAAGTTTCAAGTGAGTACTGGGTGTTTCTTCTCATCTTCAGGCTAGAAGTGGAATAATGTAAGTGGGGCTGACTCTAGTAAATACAGGTTGGGACGGTAATCAATTAGGGTGCTGGTCGTTGATTGGTCCTCGTGAGCGATTTTGGTACAGAGTCTGGGATGGAGCAGTTCTCCCATTGTCCTAGACGCTCGCCGGGAGGGGTTCTGTCAGAGTGAAGCTGCTGCTACACTAATAGTTGATGGAGTTAGGTAAAGTTAGAGTAATGCTGGGCTTTCAGTGCTAAGCGCCAATTGGCTGAGACACTCCTTCAATGGAACTCAGCATCGGGCAAGCTGTTCTGCCACTTAGCTCCCAGTCTGTCAAAGGCAGGCTGTCGGGTCGCTGATCATCCTCGTGTACATCTATGATGGCAAGGGGTTGGGTGGTTGTTCCTACAGCAGGAGAAGAGAGGGAACATTTCTTGGGTAAGTATTGAGGTTTAGCTTTTCCTGTTGAATGAACAGGGCCCTCCAGGATCCTTAGTCTTCTAATGTCCAGGACATTGCCAAAGATCGTGATATTGCCAGTGATGTCTTTTTGTTAGATGCTTTGGTTGTGCACTATGACTTGTTGCATTTCAATAGCTCCCTGCTGAGTGGGCAGGACAAACGTTTAGGAAGTCTTATGACTCGCCAATATAATAGCCGCCCTCGACTGGCATTGTTAGGAATAGACGACATTAAATTTCTTCATAAAGTCCTGTACGGGAAGGGCTGGGTTGTTCTTCCTAACGAGGGGTTCTGGTCCTCAGCTTCTACTTTTGTGGTTATGGTGTTCTTGATAATCTCCTTCATACCCCTCTCGTTTTCCAGGTACTGCATGTGCATAAAGCCCTTGTAGTACTGCTTGACTTTGGAGAGTACTGTTCTCATTGCTGGGCTTAGTCTCGTACCAATACTTCATAGCATGTTTGACCTATCAGTTAACCTGCATGTTGGAGTAGCTGTTGTTCACAAGGGACCAGGGTAAACCTATCCAGTTCATCACAGGTCTCCATCCAGGAAGAACAATGGAAGAGGGCCCGACGAACATAAGCTCATATAATAGTCTTGTACCTAATAGACATTCACTTCCAAGATTCAAGCAAAGGCCGAAGTTAGTGAGTTTCGTGTAGATGGTGGTGTTGAATCATGCTCAGCAGTCGAGACCAGTACACCCAAGAAGGTAAGGGCCAACTATCGTCTTGATGCTTTCAACGTAAATCTAAGGGAGCTGCATACCTCAAAGCTCTTGTGAAGTTCATCGTTTTAGTCAGAAGAGGGGCCTTATACAAAGGTGTCGTCAATGAACCAGATGGATATTTAGTGGTGATCAACATGTAAAAAAACTCATACCTCAACGACTTCCATGCAAATGTTGGCGAAGAGGACAAATAGAGGAGAGCACATTTAAGCCTTGTGATGTCCGTCTTGTATCTCCCAATAAATCGGAGATCTCCACTCAAGGGCACAAGACACTCACACTATCGTTTAGAATGCCAAATATCATTGACAGTATTTCGTTGTCGATGTAACATTCCCAATAATCAGTGCGGATTTCCTGACCCACTTCCACCTCCTGTGTCATTGTGGCACATCCATTTTAAGCCTAGTGATGTCCGTCTTGTATCTGCCTATTAATCTGAGATCTCCACTCAAGGGCACAAGACACTCACACTATCGTTTGGGAATGCTAAATATCATGAAAGTATCTCGTTGCCAATGTCACATTTCCAATAATCAGTGCAGATTTCCTGACTCAATTCAACCTCCTGAGTCATGTGGCACATTGACATTCAGTCAATACAGACTCATACTCCTCGACACCTCTTCAGCCCATCCCTCCCACCTCGCACTCCACATCAGCGTACCCATAGATACCTTTACCCACCTCCTCACGTCATACCTGGGAGACATCCAACCAGAACTTCACCAAACGGCCACTTATCCAGCAAGCGGTATATATCACCATATCAAGATGGACTGGGCCCCGTATTTTGCTGGATTCAGGCGGTTAGCCCTGGATCTTTTTGCAACTGCTTAACGAACGTTCCCCAAAATGGAAGAAATGGGCATATGCCAAAAGGCCTCAAGCCCATGGTCATCACCTGTACACATTGTCCTGAAGAAGCATAGCTCCCTGTAGACTTATGAGAATTACAGGCAGAGAGGAGAGTATCAGTACATCCTCCCCAACATTGCCGATTACCTCCTACTTGCACAAAAAGAAGGTTTTATCCACTCTTGGCCTTCTTAATAGGTATTATCAGTTGCCTATGAACCCAGAAGACATCCCCAAGACCGCCATCACCCCTCCCTGTGGCACATGTACATGGATTCCTGTTTGGCCTTCGCAATGCTAGGGCTATTTTTCAATACCTCATGAATGGCATCTTAGGGAACCTGCCCTTCTGCATGTTTTGTGGATGACATATTTGTGTTCTCTCTATCTAATGTGGAATGCTTCTATCACCTACGCACCATTATTAACCACCTACAAACAGAACGGCCTTGTAGTCTGGTATGACAAGGTGTACCTTTGGTGCCAACAAAGTATTGTTCTTAGGGCGCAGCATCACTCCTGAAGGCGTCCCACCCTCCCTGAGAAAGTGTCCGGCTTTTCAGAATTTCCCTAAGCCCTAGACTGTCAAAGAACTTCAAGAATTCTTAGGCATGATAAACTGGTTCTTGCTAGACTTCACCACTGCTCTTTCTCCCCGCTACACCTCCCTCAAGTGCAAGCCAAAAGACCTGACGTGGGATCCCCTTCAGTGGTCTTCTTCAAAGCGAAAGAATGTCCTAACAGCTGCTGCTGCTCTCCCTTTCCCGTGCCACAGGCCCCTCCCCTCTCCACTGAAGCCAGTAACATCACTATGGCTTGTCCCACCCATTGGCCCTCTTACGTAGAAAATCTTCCTATACGGAATTTGGGTTACTCTATCCTCGACCGCGAATTGCTGGCAGTGCATTTGGATGTCCATCATTTTAGCCCAATCTTAGACGTACACCCTTCATCAATCGCACAGACCACATGCCCTTGTTGCACGCTTTCACTCACCAGTCTGAATATCTGGTTTACCCATCACAACGACATTATTCCACTGTGGCCAAATACAACTGCACCCTTCAACATATCCCTTGTAAAATTATTCCTGTTGCCTATGCCATTCACTTTGAATTAGACTACAACTACAATGCCCTAGTAGAAGCCCAATAAAAAGATTCATAGTACTGAGGCCTGCAGAACATCCTGCACCTTTCTCGGTTGAGAAGACATTGCTCTTGATGACTCCTACACCAAACTACTCTGTGAGTACTGGTAGGTCCACGCCCGTGGATACCTGCCCCATGTCCCAAAAGATGTTTGATTTAATCAATGACCTCTCACATCTCTTGTGCTGATCTACTTCACAGCTATTGCAGACGGAATTAATTTGGCATGACATTACTAAGGATGCTAAGGAATGGGGCCGCACATTTACTTTATGACAAACTTCAAAATTACATCGGCAAACGGATTCAGGAGTGAGCACCTTTCCTCAACTTCAGTGTACTTTTGCCCACAGTGATGTCGATGTGGTAGGCCCTCAAACAACATCACAAGGTAACAATTTCCATCCCATGCAAACTACAAGCAGTACCTTATGTACATCTGCCTTCTCTCAAATTGGACAGCGAGATTTGGTATCCCTGAACATATTATTTCTGACAGCGGTACAACTTTCTCCTCTTAATTGCGGACATAATTGGCAAATATCATTGGCATCACCCTACATCAGACAACTGCCTACAACCCTGCAGCCAATGGAATGGTTGAACACTTTCATTGCACCCTCAAAGCAGCGTGGGACATCCCTCTGCATTGACTCCAACTGGTTTACTTAGCTTCACTGGGTCCTCCTTGGATTAAAGAACACTCCAAGGACACCCTAGATTTTCAGCAGCTGAAATGGTGGTATGGTAACCCAGTGGTTACCCCTACTGATTTTTTTTCCACTGAGACGTTCTCCAACAATCTCCAGCGCCTATGTCCCATTGTGGAGAAATTTAATTCCTGCCGCCAGACTTAAAAGCCCCCAACGAGGCAATCGCATAACAAAATATTTATGCACTTTAACACACGTCTTCATGTGCACTGACACTTGGAAACACTTGGAAGCCACCACTGAAACCCCCTTACATGGGCCCTTTTCTTGTTATCAGTCATAAGCCGAAGGCTTTTTTAATCAACATTCATGGCAAACAAGACTGGATCTCCACTGATTGTGTAATATCTGCGTATCTCCTGCAAGATTACCTGC
>NC_090732.1:147556175-147558675 GCF_036898095.1 Palaemon carinicauda
TATGAACGCCAACTTAGAAACTAGGGGAATAGATTATTACAACCAAGCAGTTTCAAGCAAATGTTTTGCAACCCCCCAACAAAAACTATATATACCGTACGTATATATAATGAAAAACATTATAAATCTAGAGCTAAGTATCATAATCGCAATTGAAAAATAAATGAAAATGACAAAATTACATTTTCTTTTACACTAGCTCAATCATGAAGGTCAAGTGAATTATTTTTAATTTCATGGATTAGAAAAGCTTTGATAGATAATCCTGCTTCTCCATATATTATATATATATATATAATATATAGTATATATATACAATATTATATATATATATATATATATATATACATATATATATTAGTATATATATATATATATATAATATATATATATATATATATATATATATATATTAAATATGTGTGTGTGTGTTGTATATATATATATATAGTATATATATATATATATATATATATATATATATATACTATATATATGTATATATATATATATATATATATATATATATATTATATATATATATACTATATATGTATATATTATAGGTGTATATATATATGAGTGTATATATATATAGTATATATATAATATATAATATGTATAAATATAATAATAGTATATATATATTATATATATATATATATATATAGATATATATATATATGTATAAATATATATATATATATATATATATAATAATATTATATATATATATATATATATATGTATAAAATATATATATATATATATATATATATATAATATATATATATAATATATACTATATATATATATATATATATATAAGTAATATATAGTCTTGACCCTCTTCTTCTCCCTTTCCTAGCCTCCCCGGTGTCACTTACTCTACCTTTTCTGTAACTTGTTATATTTGTTAATAATTAATATGTTGGTATTCTCGTTATAATTCTAATCAACATTTTATGATATTGTTGTATTTCGTCAGCGTGCATAAGGAGTGTATAGCCTTTAGCCTATTTATCCGAATTGTTAGCTCCACTCTTTGTGGATTTTGCAAAGAGGGCAGACGAGGGTTTCTCTGGATACCGTTGCACCAGATGGTAGTTAAATGCTTAAACTTACATCGCTTCGTGTAGGAATGGAAGTAATTGATACCGGAGTGTAATTTTAACTTCCGACTACCGTAGCCCTGATGCGGAGCCATGCAGAGCTATTCAATACCACTGCTAGCATAAGTTATTGAATGGAACAGCATAATAGCAGTTTGTTTTCCTGAAACCCAAATGGCATTTAAGTCGAGAGAAAAGATTTCCTTGATTTTTAGATGCCACAAATACATTATATGATAATTGCACATAAACAAGTATATGTCAAGAAGGGAATTTATAAGTGGGAAGGCATGGGTAATACTGAATGGAAGTACCATAGCTACTTCATTGCAAACCGGATATAGGGAGTTACAAGATTATAAGTTATGAGAAAAAACAACACTCAAAGGAGACTGAAATTACAGATAAATGCCTTACTATTTAGACTATGTTAGACCAGAGCGGACAGCCTTGAGGAAGCAACATTGATACATGTAACAACAGAGGAACCGTGCACATCATCAGAGAAATGCGTGTTACTGTATAGATGGCCTGGATGGTAGTGCAGAAGCTTACTAGTGGGGTTTACAAATCTAGATTTTCAAAGGTGGTGAGAAAATCTCATATCTTAGTTGGAGAGGATTTTTCTCATGAATTTACATCAAACTCGTTGCTAGAGAGAAACCTTGTACGTTATCAGTAAAATCAGCAATGAGATGCTGTGAAAATTTTGCGAAGGATCATCCTTATATTCTAAAACTAAACTCATGATTTCCATCATGAAATTTTTTAAACAATTTAAATTTTTTTATTTCTCATTACGTTAAATAATTTTGAAAAATCCACATAATTTTGTATATGTTATTTTCTCCATTATAGCCCTTGTATTGAAATGTAGTGATATCGTTCAACCTATGTAGCCCTGATGAATTGCCACGAAAAAGGGATTGAATACAACAGTCTGCAAGGAGGTTTACTAAATGGAACAACAGAATTACAAGTTTGTTATAAGGATTGATACCGCCCCAAGTGGACTGAATGGACTAGAATCAGGGGCACCTTGCTTACAAATCCTGATCTGTTCAGAGGGCTAAAAGACTCAAAATTTAGATTTTAATTATGATTTATAATCGAGGACAACCCCGGAAATATAATATCGAACCCGTTATTGCTCTACAACCATTGCAGCAGTGGAACAGTACACTTACCGGAGAAAGGAGCTAAACGGCATGGGTAATCTAATTAAGAATTGTAGATGGTAGAACTGAATTTAATTCATTGTAAAATCATATTAATCCATCTCCACCTCGATCCAAAAAAAAAAAAAAAAAAATCTAGTTTTAACTGGTTATCATGAGATGTTTTATATTCTATATATAATACAGGTATACATCATATCTCCCTAGACC
>NC_090732.1:147566175-147571175 GCF_036898095.1 Palaemon carinicauda
ATTCATGACTGGTTTATTCACGTGAAATCACAAGCTTATAAACAAACAGTAGAGGATAACGATAACATACAAATGTTAATATGACACATGCTATGGCAAACTTGAGCAGATTTTTCTAGTATAAGTGTGTGAGAGAGTGAGAGAAAAAGAGCAAGATAGCAATCACGTTAAAATGTATGAGCGTGTATGATATACACGTCCAATACATGACTGCCCCTTTACACAGTTATACATTGTGAAATAAGGCACCCTGCTCTAGAGAGGCAAGCTATAGGGAGGTAATCTTGCAGGAGATACGCAGATGTTAGACAATCAGTGGAGATCTAGTCTTTTTTGCCATTAATGTTGATTAAAAAAGCCTTCGGCTTATGATTGATAACAACAAAAGGGCCCATGTAAGGGGGTTTCAGTGGTGGCTTCCAAGTGTCAGTGTATAAATATTTTGTTATACGTTGCCTCGTTGGGGGCTTTTAAGTCTGGCGGCAGGGATTAAATTTCTCCACAATGGGACATAGGCGCTGGAGACGGTTGGAGAACGTCGCAGTGGAAAAAAAATCAGTAGGGATAACCAATGGGTTACCAAACACCATTTCAGCTGCTGAGAAATCCAGGGCGTCCTTGGGAGTGTTCTTTAATCCAAGGAGGATCCAATGAAGCTAAGTAAACTAGTTGGAGTCAATGCAGAGGGATATCCACGCTGCTTTGAGGGTGCAATGAAAGTGTTCAACCATTCCATTGGCTGCAGGGTTGTAGGCAGTTGTCTGATGCAGGGTGATGCCAATGATATTTGCTAATTATGTCCGCAATTAGGAGGAAAAAGTTGTACCGCTGTCAGAAATGGTTCTAGGACAATTGCCAGGAGGACAATAGCCAGCCGGACAATTGCCATTCGGATAATTGCCAGTTTCAGTGCCATGCGGATAATTGCCAGTGGGACAATTACCAGCCGGACAATTTCCATGCTTAACAATTATTTTCGGTCCTAGGTGATTTCCTTTGTTAGAAATTTTTTGTAAATATTTCTTTCTGTATTATTTACTTCCAAACTTCAAAAATTTTTGTAAATATTTCTACTCCCAAACTTCAGAAATTTTTGTAAATATTTCTACTCCCAAACTTCAGTAGTGAAAATTTTTATTTGTATACTTCAGGCCTTTTAAATGATTTTTACCATCAAAAGTGAGCGTGGCAAAGATATTCTCGTTGATGCTCTACAGTATATGTACCATAAAAATGGATCTAATAGCGATAAGTCCGTAATCTACTGGGAATGTGCAAAAAGAAAACAAAACTAGTGTAAAGCTAGAGTGCAAACAAAATCAAAATCAGAAAACTACGAGTTGATAAAAACTACCGACGAACATAATCATGAAGCATCTAAAAGTACTGTTGATGCTAAGAGTACTGTTGCAAAGTTAGAAGATGATGTTGCATCGAATAATTCCACCACAAGATCATTAGTTGCAAGCTGCTTTTCGACATGGATACCTGCTCACGGGCTGAAATTCAAAACATCCAGCATCTAAGTAGAAAGGTTCGTCGATGGAGGCAACAAACTATAAGTGCTCCAGCAATCCCTAGGGAAAGGATCGGTTTTTGCATTCCAACAAATTTTCAACATCTTTCATCTAGAGAAAAGTTTTTGCAATATGATTCGGGAGCTGAAGACCATAATCATATTCTGATATTTGCTACTGAAGTTGTCTTGGATCATTTAAGGAGGTATAGAAACTGGGCAGCTTATTTTGAAGTTACTTACATAGGAGTGATGAGAGGAAGAGACGGAAACCGTAGAAGAGCCAGTCCATTATTTCTAATTTCGATTTGGAACATGCACGCAAGAACTCAAAAGTGTATGCCACGAACGAACAGCAGTCTCGAAGGATTCCACAGTGCTTTATCAAATAATGGTGAACAACACCCTCATATTTGGAAACTTATAGATCGTCTCATGAAAGAGGAAGTTTTGTCACAAACAAAAGTGATTCAAATGGAAAGAGGAGATGAGAGACCTACAAACACAAAATATAAGAAGATCAACAAGCGTTTAGAGCAGATAGTCAGCCGCTATAATCCTGACGATAAAACCACCTTTCTTAGATCTATTGGTTATAATGTATATGTTTTCTAAAGTATGATAAAAGTGTTATAGATGTGCTTTGTAAATAAATGTTTCTTAAACTATTTTCGATAAATTTGATTTACCTATTTTTCCTCTATTTAATATGTTCTTGACAGAGTTTAAGCAAAGGCTATCCATCTTATCAAACATAAAAAGAAAGCAATGACCAATTAAAAAACATATAGAAAACCATTCAATAATAATATATCAATGGCAATGGTCCGGCTGGCAATTTTCAGGTTGGCAATCGTCCATACTGGCAATTGTCCGACTGGCAATTGTCCGGCTGGCAATTGTCCGGCTGGCAATTGTCCATTCACAGTCAGAAATAATATGTTCAAGGATACCAAATCTCGCTGTCCAATTTGAGAGAAGGCAGATGTACATAAGGTAGTGCTTGCAGTTTGCATGGGGATGGAAATTGTTACCTTGTGATGTTGGTTTGAGGGCCTACCACATCGACGTCACTGTGGGCAAAAGTACACTGAAGTTGAGGAAAGGTGCTCACTCCTGAATCCATTTGCCGATGTAATTTTGAAGTTTGTCATGAAGTATATGTGCGGCCCCATTCCTTAGCATCCTTAGTAATGTCATGCCAAATTAATTCCGTCTGCAATAGCTGTGAAGTAGATCAGCACAAGAGATGTGAGATGTCATTGATTAAATCAAACATCTTCTGGGACATGGGGGCAGGTATCCACGGGCGTGACCTACCAGTACTCACAGTGTCACAGAGAAGTTTGGTGTAGGAGTCATCAAGAGCAACGTCTTCTCAACCGAGAAAAGTGCAGGATGTTCTGCAGGCTCAGTACTAAGGATCTTTTTATTGGGCTTCTACTAGGGCGTTGTAGTTGTAGTCCAATTCAAAGTGAATGGCATAGGCAACAAGAATAATTTTACAAGGGATATGTTGAAGGGTGCAGTTGTATTTGACCACAGTGGAATAATGTTGGTATTGATAGGCAGACCAGATATTCAGACTGGTGAGTGAAAGCGTGCAACAAGGGCATATGGTCTGTGCGAATGATGAAGGGTGTACCCTCTAAGAATGGGCTAAAATGATGGACAGCCAAATGCACTGCCAGCAATTTGCGGTCGAGGATAGAGTAACCAAATTCCGCATAGGAAGTTTTTTACGGAAGAGGGCCAATGGGTGGGGCAAGCCATAGTAATGTTAGTAGCTTCAGTGGAGAGGAGAGGGGCCTGTGGCACGGGAAAGGGAGAGCAGCAGCAGCTGTTGGTACATTCTTCGCGTTGAAGAAGGCCACTTCCTGAAGGGGATCCCACGTCAGGTCTTTTAGCTTGCACTTGAGGTAGATGTAGCGGGGAGAAAGAGTAGTGGTGAGGTCTGGCAAGAACCAGTTTATCATGCCTAAGAATTCTTGAAGTTCTTTGACAGTCTAGGGCTTAGGGAAATTCTGAAAAGCTGACACCTTCTCAGGGAGGGTGGGATGCCTTCAGGAGTGATGCTGTGCCCTAAGAACAAAACTTTGTTGGCACCAAAGGTACACTTGTCATACCAGACTACAAGGCCGTTCTATTGTAGGTGGTTAACAATGGTACGTAGGTGATAGAAGCATTCCACATTAGATGAAGAGAATACAAATATGTCATCCACAAAACATACGCAGAAGGGCAGGTCCCCTAAGATGCCATTCATGAGGTATTGAAAAGTAGCCCTAGCATTGCGAAGGCCAAAACAGGAATCCATGTACATCGCCAAAGGGAGTAGTGATGGCGGTCTTGGGGATGTCTTCTGGGTTCATAGGCAACTGATAATACCTATTAAGAAGGCCGAGAGTGGAGAAAACCTTAGTTTTGTGCAAGTAGGAGGTAGTCAGCAATGTTGGGGAGGATGTACTGATACTCTCCTCTCTGCCTGTAATTCTCATAAGTCTACAGGGAGCTATGCTTCTTCAGGACAATGTGTACAGATGATGACCATAGGCTCGAGGCATTTTGGCATATGCCCATTTCTTCCATTTCGGGGAACGTTTGTTAAGCAGCTGCAAAAAGATCCAGGGCTAACCGCCTGAATCCAGCAAACTACGGGGCCCAGTCATCTTGATATGGTAATAGAAACCGTGCTTGGTGGGATAAGTGGCCGTTTGGTGAAGTTCTAGTTGGATGTCTCCCAGTATGACGTGAGGAGGTGGGTATAGGTATCTATGGGTACGCTGATGTGGAGTGCGAGGTGGGAGGGATGGGCTGAAGAGGTGTCGAGGAGTATGAGTCTGTTAACTGAACGTCAATGTGCCACATGACACAGAAGGTGGAATTGAGTCAGGAAATCTGCACTGATTATTGGAAATGTGACATTGACAACGAGATACTTTCAATGATATTTAGCATTCCCAAACGATAGTGTGAGTGTCTTGTGCCCTTGAGTGGAGATCTCAGATTAATTGGCAGATACAAGATGGACATCACTAGGCTTAAAATGAATGTGCCACAATGACACAGGAGGTGGAAGTGGGTCAGGAAATCCGCACTGATTATTGGGAATGTTACATCGACAACGAAATACTGTCAATGATATTTGGCATTCCCAAACGATAGTGTGAGTGTCTTGTGCCCTTGAGTGGAGATCTCCGATTTATTGGGAGATACAAGACGGACATCACTAGGCTTAAAATGTGCTCTCCTCTATTTGTCCTCTTCACCAACATTTGCATGGAAGTCGTTGAGGTATGAGTTTTTTCACATGTTGATCACCACTAAATATACATCTGGTGCAATGACGACACCTTTGTATAAGCCCCCTCTTCTGACTAAAACGATGAACTTCACAAGAGTTTTGAGGTATGCAGCTCCCTTAGATTTACGTTGAAGCATCAAGACGATAGTGGCCTTTCCTTCTTGGGTGTACTGGTCTCGA